>NC_050187.1:20579885-20914385 GCF_008315115.2 Sander lucioperca
AAGAAAATATGGTACAGCCTGACACATATGTGAATGAACAACTGATTTTACCCAACTCTCGCCGCTGCTTTAATAAAGATGTCATAATAAGGCTCAAAACACAGGCACAGTGGGATTAAGAGCATCACATTCTTAAGTGTTATGACCCCTACAATATCCAGAAAGTCACTGTGATGGTATGCTCTGTATGAGGAAGTGTGTTTTTATGGAGAACAGTACTCCTCCTCTAAAATGTGAGACTTATAAACAGCTGCTGCCATCTAGTGGTGTAAAACTGGTAAGAGACAAGAGGGGCTTTCCTTGAAGACCTTTTTTCACAGAAGACTTTTTGACATGCCACAGTAGGAAAAGCACAGATGTAAATAATCAAATGGATGCTGGCAGAATTAAAAAAAATTTGGATTGGTTTTAGGTTGCTGGTACTGTGCATGCTGGCTCACTGTCATGACTTACTGGGACACCTGAGTAAGACAGCACCATCGTTAATGTTATAAGTAACACAAAACATCAACATTTATCATTAAACATCTAACACTAGGATGTTAATAGGCACTATTATTAGAAAAAGTAAAAAAAAACATTTGTTGTAATTTCCATAACTAAACACATATTGTGTTAGTGTGTTCAAAAGGATTTGCTGCTTATAAAGGCATATAGCTTGTTTTAACTTCCCTCAGCACTACACTACACTCACTTATATTAAAATCGAGCCATGCTATACCTTCTTCTCTGCAACTTTGTTCTCGAGATATTGACACCTAGCTAGCTGAGATGCTCACAAGCTTGTTCTTGATTTCTTCAATCTATCTGGAGTAACTGGATATGCTTCTCTTTCTCCTCATACTCACTACGTCCATCAGCTTCCCTTCTTTCTTACTCAGCTGCTCTGACAGCAACTCAACCTTCTCATCTTTGGCTGTGAGCTGCTGACAACTCTCTAGCCTAACAGTTTCAAGAGAGAGGAATCTCTGCAAAAAGACATTGAAAAATGAGCTGTTTTACAATACCCTGCATTAAAAAAGCACAGCTCTCACTGGCAACATTATTTACAGTACAGTGTGAGTAATCTTGGCTAGTTGACCAATGTTGGCTAAATATCACAGAAACAGAGCTGATTGTTTGGCTGAGTAGTTTGACTAAGTTTACCTCTATGAGCTTATTACGTTCTGAAAGTTGACGAGACAACTCAACCAGGGTTTTCTTCAGATAGGCATTCTCCTTCCTTAGACTGCTGACAATCACATCAAGCTCTGAGTTGGGCTTTTTCCTGGGGGAATTCTTATATTTCAAGGACGCCATCTCAATCACCTGTTAACAAATATTACAAGGGACTGACACAAAAAATACGGTTGTCAGAATATAGCCTACCTGAAAATATAATTTTCAAAACTAAACATTCTGAATGGGTACAAGATTGTTTTCCTTTTAGTTGTTGACATTAAAAAAATGCAGCAGCAGGAAAAAAAAAGTAAACCCAAGATCGTTTTTAAAGCACTTAGAATTTAAAGAAAAAAAGCACACAATTAGATAAACAATCTAGCTAGCTAATGCAGTCCATCAATAACTACAATACATCTTATCTTTATAAAGTCAATATGAAGTTGCCGTTGAATGTGTTAGAGAGGCGCTGATTCAAAACTTTGGAATGATACATAGACTAAGTATGATAACCATAGATGATAACATATTTCTTTTACGTCATGGGTGTTGGTGGTTGCATATGACTGCATTTTAGAAACACCACCACTAGCTGACCGCCTCTGAGTTTAATTAGCTACAATTTAAAGAGCATAGGTGTGATTGGCAAAGGAAAAAAAAGCAGGAAAATATACGGCGCACCCATGACGCTGCGACAGCCCCCCCCCCTCATTTAAAAAAAAAAAAAAAACCATTAAATGGCACTTTCTGGAGAGTTTTGTGCGAAGAAATGGAGAAATTGAGTCTTACATGATATGTAGGTATTAGGGCATTTAGCATTTACATTACTGTTAATCAGTCATCACTTGATTACACATTGCATTACCTTGTTATAATATAAATAATAGTGCCACATGAAGAGACAGTGCAGCATATGACAGTAGCAACAGCTGAGAAGATTTGGGTCTGTGGTGACCAGGTCCACCTCACACAAACTTCCTTCTCCTATTCTCTCTCCTTACTACCACACCCACCCACACCAGCCCACATTACCACGCCCATGCAGCCCCACCCATGGACATTTACGGATTTTTAAACATTTAATGTAACTGGCAAACAATGCTTTCTACTTTTTAAAGAGCACACGTTTATAACAAATTTTTATTTATGCCGTTTGTATGCTGTTACTGTCATTCTCTACAGTATGTAGGTATGTAGTATGTATGTTGTCACTGTCTGTTCAATTGTCCGTGTTTCTCTCTGTTGACACTGTACATATTAAGTTATAACTCTAACTCTGCAATTTAAATGTTTTTTATGGCTGTCTGTGATTATACGTCAGGGTTTTTCCTTGCTCAGAATTTGTCTTTGCGGGAACACACAAAGCAGGGGGGGGAGGGGGTCTGGGGGTCCTCCCCCAGGAAATTCTGAGGGTAAAAGACTTCAATTCCTGCATTCTGATACATTTTTAGGCACCAATTTATGGTAAAAATGTCAATATTTATTGCAAGGAAATCACAAAATTCTGGTGGCAGGTAACAATTCAAAATACAAAATATAATGGAATATTATTATATTCAGTAGTCCAGTAAGGAGGCTTTCACATCCGGGACATGGGCCGGATACAACAACACAACCCTAAAGTCCAGTTGTTTGTAGGATTGACTTAGGCTACTTAATCAGTGATGTTGAATATAGCCTTGAGTGTAACGGACCACCACAGTTCATACATACATGTGAACCGCAGATTAATTGCAGAGTTTAATCTACATAGTGTAAAACTACTACATGAATGGGGCACAGCAGAAAGACGGAGCAGAGCGACGCTGCTTGTTCAGGGTTTTCATGTGTCCTCCTATAGGCCTACACTTTGCATCAGGTGTTTAAACCAACTGTACCGAATTAGACTACTATTTAACGCAAGATGTTTTTAACCGCTAATAAAACTCAATTTAATACTGATGCCGTCAGACGGCCGCGCGGACAGACAGCAGTCGGAGTTCCAGCAGAGCTCTGCGCCGGTCAGCAGCGGCTTCTCACTGTACAGCCGGTCCCCCAGAGCAGCATGATCACCGGGAGGGTCCGGTACAGCCTGAACCCTGCAAACAGAGATCCCGTTTGAAGGTGACATGCTTGATTTTGACTGAACGTCCCAATTTAAGTAACCTCTGATCGGGTCGTAGCAAATTAAGTACACTAAGTTTAAGATTAGGTGTTGGTCATTCTCAACACCTTTCTACACCCCCCCCCCACTTATCAACTCTGGACTCTGTGCTGCTGCCAGCCTGTGTAACGTACGTTACTCACCATCGATCGACTGTTAGCTTCAGCTGGCTAACGTTAGCTGTCAACCTCCCGACTAGCTAGTGATCTAGCGAGGATTAGCCCTTCAGACCACAGTGGACTTCAGTGGACTCTCCATCCAATCTCCCGACTGGACCTTCGTCTACCACAACTGCCGGACTCTTTCAAATACATGTACTCCCTGTCTCCGCCAATCACTTGGTAGCGTTGGTCAGCTGTCAGCTTACGCCAGCTAGCTTCTGTTAGCGTCCACCGACTGACGGCTCGCCCAGCACATCTTTTCGCTGTAGAGCTCTTTTAGCCATGTTTCCCGGCTCAACACTAAGTTAGTGTGGGCCACTACCTTTCTGCACTGCCGAAAATGGTGCTCCTAAAATATTCCTCACTGCAACTTCTCAGCGTCATCTGCTACGTCGCTTCAGCTTGCATTGCCAACATAAAATAAAAATATTGTCCCATTGTCGGCTTCAGCTAAGAAGATAGTTCGCCCCCACACGTCCAAAATTCTTATTCAAATAACCTTCCGCAACGATTGCAGGCTCTTTGGTGGAGCTCTGCTTTGAATGAAGTTACATCGTGACAAATTAATGGACCACTTGCGGAGTGATATGAAGACATGAGTCAGAGGCACAAAAAACGTTGACCGGTCATTATGTTTACCAATACCCCCTGTCGGTACACGATCCGTTCTGCCTGCACGATCCGTTCTGCACATGCGCAAGATAATACTGTTTTACGTATCCATACGACCTGCACGATCTGTTCCACGCTAGCCTATGGCTAGCCTCCACCGGGAAGCTAACGTTAGTTTAGCTAACAGCTAATTCGGCTAACCGCTAGCTGACAGCTAGATTCAGTCTAAAATAACGTTAACTCAAACGTAATGGGAAAAGCAGGCTACAGCTAAATTAAGACTTCACAGTAATAACAATAAAGACAAGTATTGAGTGATTGTATTTTAAATGAGCACAAGTAAAGTAGAACTGACGTAACAGCTGTTATATATGTTAGGTGTTTGTTATATATGTCAACGTTTATTTTCAAGTTTTATTTTGAGGGTCTTTTAAAGTTATTACATGCTGTCTCAGCTAGCAGTTAGCCGAATTAGCTGTTAGCTAAACTAACGTTAGCTTGGCTGTCGACCGGAAGCGTGGAACAGATCGTGCAGTGTCGTAAATCCTCGTACAACCGCGCATGCGCGAACATTTTACGCATGTGCAGAACGGATCGTGCAGGCAGAACGGATCGTGTACCGACACGGTCCGTGTACTTGGTGGCCAACGGATTTTCGTTTTGAAAGGAAAAAAACAAAAACGAAAAACGGCCAGTTTCCCAATTACCATTAGTAAATAGGAAAACAAAAAACGGAAAACAACCCATTATTCGTTTTTTGTTTTGATATTAAAAAACGGAAAACGAAAAACAATCTCGTTATCCGATTGTCTTTGATGTATTTGTAGATGGAACTCGAAAATTAAAATACGTGTGTATAAGTCGTATTCCTTAATTTTGCATTGGTATTTTTTTCGTGACCCGGAAGTTACTCCCGCCACGCCAAGACCCGCCCTTCAATAGCATTTATTGGCCAGTACTGCCTGTAAGATCCGTTCTGTGGATGCGCGTAATTACGTAGTAGAAAACTAACAATGTCCCTGTGCGATTTGTAACTGTCGGTACACGATCCGTTCTGCCTGCACGATAGACTGTATATAAGTAACATGTGTCAACACTTTACGACCAAACATTACAACTTTTTTATTAAATCTTTTTTTATTAAATCTTTATTATACAATAGTCATAGCTACAAACATTCGAAACTTGTCACTGATCCAAAACCGTGTAGCGACATCGTTGTTGTGTTGTTTACGTTAATGTTTTTACCTAATACTTCGTCTTGACTAATAACCATAGACTGTCTATTATTAATGCGATGAAGTGTAAACGTACATAAGTGTCCTTTTGAAGATGGGATGACAGCTCTCCCAGCCACCACTGCTGTATACCACTATAGTAGCTACATGCTAACGGCAGTAAACACTATAGTAGCTACATGCTAACGGTCATCTTAGCTGGCAATGTTGTTAAATTCTCCCCAATTCCGGGTCACATTCCAGCTGAAACATGTCCGATTGTGTAGTGTTTGGTCTGCGATTTTTGACGTTAGAAAGTGCTGCTTCGTTCCACTACAATCTAACGTTAGCATACTCATAGCTAACTATTGTAGCTGCATGCTAACGCGACATAGCGGAGCATATAGCTAGCTATGTACGTATATAGCAGGACTTTGTACCGTAAAAAATCACCAATAAAGGCTTCTAAACCAAATACTAAACAAATACAAATACAGTAAAGTGACCGAAATTAGGGGTGAAATGTCCAGCATTGAGCTACATAATAGTTTGCTAGGAGTTAGCTGGTCTCTCACAGAGATCTCATTTGTAGCCCTGTTTTTACCTGATACTTTCATAAAAGTACAAACACATGAAGTGAGAGGTATACACATGCTTAAACTTTATTTAAAACATGGTTAACCTGAAGCAGGACGGAGTCATGACTTATAACACCAAAGCAAGGCTTCTAGCTCAGGCTAGCTAGCGTTAGCAAATTACCTTCAAAGTTGTAAAGAAATGACGAAACGTAAAATTTGAAGCCTTTATTTAATTTGCTACATGGTGTTGTACTGGATGGCCGGACGACGCTCCGTATATCATTAACAGATACTTTAGGCAACTCCAGCAAACACCTTGTAAACTTCATCTTTGCCATCATAACGGTCTACTGTCACTGTCTAATGTTTTCTTCCGGTAACCGGGAATGTCCAAACATCCTTACGCCAATGCGTGCATAGAGCTGTGAAGTATGCCGGTGCTCGCGCAAGCGTAGAACTGATCAGGCAGTGCACAGAACGGATTTTACAGGCGGTACGGATCGGGTACTGACAAAGGAATAAGATTTATACACACATTTTAATTTCCGAGTTCCATCTACAAATACATCAAAGAAAATCGGATAACGAGATTGTTTTTCGTTTTCCGTTTTTTAATATCAAAACAAAAAACGAATAATGGGTTGTTTTCCGTTTTTTGTTTTCCTATTTACTAATGGTAATTGGGAAACTGGCCGTTTTTCGTTTTTGTTTTTTTCCTTTCAAAACGAAAATCCGTTGGCCACCAAGTACACGGACCCGACACCCCCGACCCGTGCCTTGCGACAACAAAAGCGGATTTGCATGATTTACGAGAGCTTCATTTTCAGGTCAGAAAAGCAGGATTTCCGGAATTATCCGGAAGAATCACACCCCTGAAAGAGAAACTGTTGAAAACTGTTTCTCAACTTTTACGCGTAAACATGGCCCAGTGCTAAAAAAGAGAGAAAAGGAAATAGGCCTATCTCAAGATCAAGATCGTGTGAATCAAGATCAAGATTTTCTGAATCTGATTGAAAGCTCCATAACAGCCAATAAGTAACAATAACGTTAGCTAGCTAGGTTAGCCAACTTAAAGTTACCCAACAGATAACGTTAACGTTATTTTCACACTTGCTTGGAAGCTGGGTTTGTTAGCCAGTAACGTTAACGTAACATTCACAAGAGAAAATTAGCTACACCACATAATGTTAACCAACGTTACCCTATGTTAACGTGTTAGCTGAAATAAAAACAGTTAAGATAGCATAAAATGCTGATAAAGTAACGTTACCGTTACTAACGTTAGCGGTAAGTTATTAACTAACGTTACTGCCACTACAGTGAATATAACGTGTTGCTTTTCCACGTCAGAATGTTCAAATGAATAAACCCTTTTAAGTCCACTGTAGTAACGTTAAGTTAGCATTACCTTGGGAGGGAGGAAGGCAGCAAGCTTAACTGTCATTGGACCATAGCATTGTATTGGACAGCTGCCACCGCCTAAACTCCTCCGTCCGCCACATTTTTTTACCTAGACGCCAAGACCCGCCCTTCTATAGCAGCCAATAGTAGTGTGTGAATGCGAGTCTTCGCGTGGCCATAGCAGGAAAAAAAATATCGCCCTCCGTCCAACATAACGCTAGCAGCCCGAACAGTTCCGTGCGTAAATTTGGTAATAACAACAATATTGTTTCTGGAGCAACGTCTTTTGTGACCTAATTATACATGTGTTTTAGTTATGATTATATCTCATCAAATAATAGAATTGGAAACAATACTTCAAGCTAGCACGTTAGTTTAAATTAAATCGTAATATCCGATACGAAGGATGCATTACTTACAACGCCACTGCTGGGGGGCGCTGCAGTACAAGAGAAGAGTAGAAAAACTCTGGTTTGCCTGAAAGGTGCATGATTTAACCTACGGATTTAACTCATAGTTCATGATGCCAAGCAATAAGTGATGAGTTATAAGTGAGGCCTTTAAAAAAAAAGAGGTAATGACAAAGCTAGGATGTCCTTTCCAGGTCAGTTTTGTGTGTCTTTCTCGCCTACTTACCCTCCTCACCCAGGCTGGCTGGTGTGTTTCTTGTACGCCTCTGACTCACAAGGGAGGCTGCCGTCCGGTATCCACTCGCCCTTCTGCACATCTGTGAGTTTCAGTTCCCTCTCTCTCAACGGAATATGATTAGTTTTTCTGGATACATTTGTCAAAATGCTGCGGATCATTGTTGAGTCCGCTAGTGGGATCCCCAAAAAGAAAATTGGAAACCCAGATCCAATAGTTGCAGTTGTCTTTAGAGGTGAGACTGTTGCTTTGAGTTTTTTCTCTGAGGAAACTATTGTATGCTCTGTTAACTCTTTTCTCGGCCTGCATGATCATGTACACAGTGTTTTACTTTCTATCAAGATATCATCTTTTCTGTCATACTTAAGGTTTTGAACATCACTTTTTTTTGCAGTTAATTGTAGCTGTTTACAGTATGCATCTAGTCTTAGAGCTTAATTCGAATATTTAGGCAGTGATTCATATTCAAAACGAAGAGTACATCCTTATAAGGTCATAATAGCAACTTTCTTTGGCTACAAGGCTTGATCTTTATATTTACAAAAATGATATGCCTTGTAGTGCATTAGGTGTTTGGCTGTTACCAGCAGATTGTAAAATGTCGTTTATTTTTTTGAAGAAGTGTTTGTGTCCACTGTTTTATCTAGGACATAATATTGTAACAGCAGATTATGATTTTTATTTAACAGAATAATACTGTTCATTGTGTTTACAGGTGAAAAGAAGAAAACCAAAGCAGTTGACAGTGCATTGAATCCTGTATGGGATGAAGTAAGTCAAGTAGAGTTAACTTAATGTGTTAGAGTTACAGTTTGTTGACTGGGAAATTTGACTCACATGAGAGCTGCTATTGCCTCAGTTAAAACTACTGTATGTTGTTTTAATTGATTGTAAATGTATCTTCCATGTCATTACAGGTGCTTGAATTTGATCTGAAAGGCTCTTCTTTGGATGCATCTTCATTCATCAGTGTTGTTGTCAAAGACTATGAAACAATCGGCAAAGACAAGTATGTGTATGACAAGCATCACATATTGAAATTTTGATATAATATTTCCTATTGTGTGCTTAAATTGTGCTATAGACATTGGTTTTTTTTTGAGTGAATGAATACAGGACCCTCAGCCTACCTCCCAGTATGACTCAATACTGATCATTTAAACACACTCCTGCCTTTTGGGAGAAGAGCCTGTCAATGTAAACAACTCCCCCAAGACTGAGTATTTCAGTCCTTCCATTATAGAAAAACCAAACACCCATGTTGCGCTATGTAGTGCAGGTAAAGACTGAAAGGGAAAACCTCACTACACCTTAAAGGTTTACCTTTTAAGAAGGTAGACGTGTGATCACAATCTGTGAAAGTGCTTGTTTCTTAGCAGTTGTACTACTACCGATACTACAACCTCACTATTCATTCTAACAGTGTGGTTGAGAGTAGTTATTATGATCTTTTCTTAAGGAGCAGAGCCAGCATGTTTTTTCTGAGCTATATAACCAAATGACTCACTGTGACCATGTTAAGACTTGCAGTGTTAGTATAGAATTTTGTCTACCTAACATTAGCACTCCATTTCTAAGTAATGTTGCCTTAAACGGAAAAAAAGTCACTTTTTAACCTTTCCTACGATAGACTCAAACTGCTATGTTGTTTATGACTCTGTTTAATTTTCTAATGTGTATCTGTTTGTTAGGCACATACATGCATTTTGAAACATTGTAAGTCTGACTCCTTTTGTCTTTCTGAAGAAGGTAGACCAAGTATTAAAATTTCACTCTAGTCTCTAGTGACTGATAGTGTATAATATAAATTATTCTGGGGCAGGCACAGGGGGTGGGCGGAGGGGTGTCTGCGTCAACCACACACGCACTTGGATATTTTCCCATGATCACTGGCTGCAAAGCATGAGGTGGGTGAATAAGAGAGCTTGTGCTGGCTTGTCATTGGCACATCTGTGATGACTAGTTGTAACTCAGCCTGTATTTCTGTGCAAAAAAAACTTTAGACATAGGGTAAAGCTTCTGGAGGGAAATATGTTTGATTGAACATGTAGGCAATACTTTGTGACCAACTCTCCTCTACTTCTTCAATCTAGGACAAACTATGAAAAGGAATGGGACTCAAAGAGCCTATCAGGGGTATCTAATCTGCGGTACCATCAAGTTAAACCATCTTGAAGACTGCTCAGTTTGTTTGGCAAAGATTGTTTTACCCCCAAATTAGCTTTGTTTGAAAGTGATATGGAAGTAGTGTAAAATATATCGGTATGCCAGACAAATTGTTTTCTGCACTTTCACTGTGATTTTTTCAATGAAGCAGTTCTAAATTAAGACTAGAGTTCAAACTTTTGTTTTCTAGTTCATTAGGTGAGTTATGTATACAAACATCAATTTTTATAAACTAGTCTTTACATGTTGGCCTCTGCAGTGGTAGAGACAGTAAATTGCCATACCAGATTTCCTCTGTTTTATAGTTGACCCTGCTTTCCAAGAACAATTAGTTTTTCCAAGCCATGTGTAATGATAAATAATGGCACAACTGTTGAGAACAAGAGAGAAGAAAAACAGAGTCTGAGCATAATCATGAATATGCTTTTGCCTGCGGCTTACTTCACCCGTCTCCTTTGCTTTATGTTTGTCCACCCTTACACTAGGCACACAGCGCCCAGTACATGCCTGTGGTTGCCTTTTCTTGTGCATTTTCATCATCTTAGGGTTTGCCTATGTGTAACCAGCTGGTCCTTGTGACACAGCAAAGCAGCCCATTTGTTCTCTTGAATTATGTTACTGCTGCTCCCAAATGGCTCTTTTGCCCAAATTAGCCAGTCAAATTGAATGATATTTAAAAAAAACACCCAATGTGTTGCAATCCATTGTGGTTATCAATCACTGTTCCTACATTACTTCTGTTTGGTATAAAAAGTAGGTGCTGTTGCTCGGTTTGTCATTATATGTGAAGAAGTTGAATTGGGAAGTAGAAACCACTAACTATCCAACGCAATGAGCAATTACAGTCACAAACACTGCTTCCTATTTCCTCACGTGGTAATGGCATACATTTGTCACATATTATGGAACCAAATCATTTGCAGATATATGTATAATTGTCTGACCAAAGGAAAATATATGTGATTGCTTTGCAGGTTCATTGGCTCGGCAAAAATCGTTCTGAGAGACTTGGCCAGTGGTCAACTGAGGTCCATCCCATTCAAGAATGTGCCTTTAATCAATGAGAAACAACAGGCTATTGGGGTGAATACATTTAGCACTTACATGTGATGCTTGCACTGCAATTTTATGACACAGAATATCAGCTTAAGCAGCTTCAGCTCTGGCAGTAGATGGTGCCTGCTGTCTGTATAGGTCTGCAGGAAGTAGTTGCATTTGCTGAATCCTATGACATTTATTTTGGTGTTAGACATATACAGTAAAACTGATGTTTATTGAGAAAGCTTTTTCTTTTTTTAGGCAACCATTAATTTATCGATTGGGTATGAGCCACCTGCCAACACTTCCTCAAACCTTAATGATCAACCTGAGGGAGACACTAATGTGGATGCAGGTAAGTAGACAGTTAATCTAAGAAATGAGAAGAGATAGTAAATTTCCTTTACAATAATTCACATTGAAAATGTCCATAGGGTATCCTTGCTGAGGAACAATAATAAGCAAACAAAAACACAAAGACATACAGTACATCAATCAATAAACACACAAACAAGCGATATAAAAAGCTGTAACCCTCTCAGCAACTGGATTATGTTTTTTCTATAATATCTAAAAAGGGGGCCCAAACTTCATAAACTAAATTTGGGGTTTTCCTTAAATTATGTTTTTTTCATATTTAACACTGGATAAAAACTCATAGAATCACTTTTGATAGGGTCTTCCAATTAAGTGCAAGGTGCTTATTAACTGCTGTTATCACTATTCTTAGAACTGTTTTGATATTACTGGTAAGGCTTGTAGGTTTTCAAGGTATTCCCATTTTTTACAGTCACTGGGTATCCCCTAACAGAAAGAAACTAATTATTGTCGTCTGGATTTAAACCACGTTTAATAAAATAAAGGTGTCTTCCATGTTGTTAGGAGGTTAGCAGATACATCACACAGTACCAGGGTGTCAGTTTTTCAATCAGAGTGTTTTTGGAATATTGATTCAAAGAATGTTGTGATTATTGTGGTTTTGCTCCACAGGAGACAGTGATGAGGGTGATGAGGGGGAGGCAGACGTGGAGGGAGAAGGTCAGAGTGGAAGCCCAGGAGCTCCCACTTCACCCAACCAGCCAGGGAAACCCAGCCACAAACCATTACGTCTCAGCCGTAAGAAGCATAGAGCCTTGGCCAATAAGCCTCAAGACTTCCAGGTATTGTCCAGTTTAGGGTGGAATTGTTAGAATTAATCATATGAATGACAAGGCTGCACGAGTGCAAACTTACATTGATGGGGGGCAGCCAAAAGATAGTGAATTATAACATTTATCATTCATGTTAGAACATTTGCAAACATGTAAACCTTCTTTTAGTTCTGCTGCATTAGGGCAAGCAATTTCACACATGGTTTTCTTTGGTAACATATTTTTGTTCCTGTAACAGGTCATATGTAATGTATTTGAGCAGGCTTGTGTTTGTACTGATTAAGTTGGTATTTGTCAACCCGAATGAATCAATGGTACCTTTTCAAAAAGGACCCAGATAAATCGTCTCACTTTTGCCTGCGAACTTCAGATTCGTATTCGGGTTATCGAGGGTCGACAGCTGCCTGGCAACAACATCAAGCCAGTGGTTAAGGTGAATGTATGCGGACACACCCACAGGACCAGAATTAGAAGAGGAAATAACCCGTTTTTTGACGAGGTAATGTGTCCACAAAAAAATACCACATTCTGTCAAAAGGAATTAGTGATCACTTACTTTCCCCTTTGTCTTGCTTGTCAACATCTACTAATCTTTTCTCTTTGCGAATTAATCCACACCAGCTTTAATAACCCTCTATTTATTTATTTATTTCTATATCGGCAGCGGTGATATGACAGTGGACCTGAAAGGCAGTGCCTTCGGCTTTCTCTCGTATCTAACTCCTCTCATATGCATTTTCCTTTGTCTTAGTTTTTGCCAAATCATAATAATCTCAGCTTAAAGGTCCCATGACATGGTGCTCTTTGGATGCTTTGGTCCCCTAATACTGTATCTGAAATCTCTTTCCTGAAATTCAGCCTTGGTGCAGAATTACAGCCACTAGAGCCAGTCCCACAATGAGCTTTCCTTAGTATGTGCATTTCTGTGTCTGTAGCTATTGAGGAGGAGAGAGGGGGGGGGCAAGGTGGAGGGTGGGGGTGTGGCCTTGACCAACTGCCACTTTGCTCGTTTGAAAGCCATGATGTCTCTCTCTCATGGGTGGGCCAAATTCTCTGGGCGGGCAAAGCAGAGAAAGGGGAGGTAACCTTGCTCCTTATGACCTCATAAGGAGGAGATTCCAGATTGGCCCATCTGAGCTTTCATTTTCTCAAAGGTAGAGCAGGATACCCAGGGCTCGGTTTACACCTATCGCCATTTCTAGCCACTGGGGGACCATAGGCAGGCTGGGGGAATGCATATTAATGTTAAAAAACCTCATAAAGTGAAATTTTCATGCCATGGGACCTTTAATAAATTGTAAGTCATATAATGTTTGTCACAATCACTGATAACAAAGTGTGTCTGTGTTACTGATTGTAAATAATAATACTCATTTATTTATGACTTGTTTCTGTCCCTCAGATGTTCTTCTACAATGTTAACATGCTCCCCTCAGAACTGTTTGACGAGAGCATTAGTCTGCGGGTGCGTAGATAACTCCTTTTTAATGCAATTTTCTTTTTCAAAAATAAAAAGCTGTCCATTATGTGGTTTTAAAATCAGGAAAAGTCTTTCTGAAGCTGTAATTGCTGTTTTTTTGCCAGGTTTATGACTCCTTCTCGCTCAGATCTGACAGTCTAATGGGAGAGTTCAAGGTATGACAATTGAAGTGCTTTTACGTCCTTATCTCTGCTTGTTTCAATTTTGACCTGTAGTGATTTATCACTCACTAGCAGGGACTCAAATTTTATGATAAGTAAAATGTTTTTTTTCTTTCTTGCTTACCCAGCTGGATGTTGGCTACATCTATGATGAATCAGGTCAGTATTTCCATTTAAAATGCATACTCTGAAAAATTAAGATTAGTTTGTATATATTATATTCTAGGTGTTTGAATGTGTTGGCTATTGTCCAGGTCATGCCATAATGAGGAAGTGGCTCCTCCTGAGTGATCCTGAGGACTCTAGCTCGGGGGCCAGAGGTTACCTGAAAGTCAGCATAGCTGTTGTGGGCACTGGAGATGAGCCGCTTGTGCGTGTACCTTCTTTTTTTTTTACCATCAAGTTTCTTCCTACTAGACATAGAGTACAGTACAGAGTACAGATCATCAAAAGACCATGACAAAGTCTCCTCTCCTCTCCTCTTCTCTCCTCTCCTCTTTCCAGACTGAGAAGAGAGATATAAGTGAGGAGCAGGATGACATAGAGAGCAATCTTTTGGTGCCAGCGGGTGTCACAATGCGATGGGCCTCACTCAGCCTCAAAGTCTACCGTGCTGAGGATATGCCACAGAGTAAGTGACCCATAAATCCCTGCCACAATTGTAGTTTAATGCCGTCAAATCACCTTGAAAAACTTCTATTTAGAACATACTTTACATTGCAGTGGATGATGCCTTTATTCAGACGGTAAAACAGGTCTTTGGAGGGGAGGGAGACAGGAAAAACTTGGTGGATCCATATGTGGAAGTCAACTTTGCTGGCAAGAAGGTATTTCATGTTACGTAAAAAGAAAAATAATGTTTTATTTGTTCTTACTGTGTGAATATTATTTATATCCAATGGAATTTTCTTTTAGCTGCGCACCAAAACCATTGAAAAAAATGCAAACCCAGAGTGGAATCAACTTATCAATCTCCAAGTCAAGGTAAGAAGTTGGGCTTGATTAAAATTTCTGAAACACTTTAACCTTCAGCACCAATAAACACATGCCTCTGTTGCCTCTGTAGTTCCCATCCATGTGTGAACGCGTCAAGTTGACTATGTATGACTGGTAAGAGCAAGTTCATTTATACACAGCTGCATAAGTGACAATAATATCACAACCCATATTTGACGTGCCAGTTTACTCTTGGCAGGGATCGTCTATCCAAGGATGATGCCATAGGAACATTTTTTTTTAATCTCAGCAAAATGTCTTCCTCAGGTGGAGAGATTGAAGGTAATCATGTAATCTATATTTTTGTAATATTTGTTGTCAGTGTTTTATAATTTGATATTGCAATATGACATTTAATATGTATGTTTTTTTTTCCCCACTGGAAACAGACTCAAGGGCTATACGTATGAAATGGTCATCTGCATGTTTTAACATGTTGCTTTGTCGCTGATTGTTTAACCCTCAGCATCTGTTTGTGTATCTATTGTCATACACCATATTGCTTTATAAGCCTTTAAACTGTCCAGGTGGGGGTTTTAAAGTGTCTGTATGTTACAGTAGGCACAGCAGCATCAGAGATTGGTTTTCTCCCAGCTTTTGGGCCTTGCTATGTCAACCTGTACGGTAGCCCAAGAGAATTTACTGGCCTTCCCGACCCATACGAGGAACTCAACTTTGGAAAGGTAAGACTACCCAATCAGCTCAGTACAAAGGGTTCAGTACTGTAGTATTGACACACAATATTTCACCTGTATGACAATGCGTACATGAGGTTTTTGCTTTTTGATTTGTCGCAGGGTGAAGGGGTCGCCTACAGGGGGAGGGTCCTTGTTGAGCTGTCCACTCAGTTGGATGGAAAGGTTGATAAAAATGTGGATGACATCTCCAGTGATGACATACTGGTGGCACAGGTATACACTGTGTACTCTAACTCTGTTATACTGTAATTACTGTCTACTTATATTTGGCCCAAGGTTTTGAATCTGCAAGGTTTCATTATTGCTTAATTGCTTTTTTTCCAATGTTATTGCAATGTGGGTCTTAAGAGTTCTCCTACAGAAAATATCAGTAGCTCACACACAGTGTCGAGCAAAAGAAGTTTCTGATTGGAAAAAAATAAACCTGCCCTAAAGTCTTACACTGCCACATCCTTTTTAATTGATTGCAGAAATACCAACGGAGGAGGAAGTACTCTCTGTGCGCTGTGTTCCACAGCGCGTGCATGCTCCAAGAGCCGGGTGAGCCAATCCAGTTCGAAGTCAGCATTGGTAACTACGGTAACAAGCTGGACTCCACCTGCAAGCCCCTGTCGTCCACCACCCAGTACAGCTTTGCTATGTTTGATGGTATGAAAAGAAGAAGTCTGCAAGAATTAAAAAAAGGACTCTAAAATGTATTCCAGTTTATAGTCTAGGGTGTTTTTGTTCAGGAGCATGAAGGAGCTCCACATGCATTACATAGTATTCCAACCTTGTTGAATGTATTCTTTATTTTTTTTAAAAATCAAATAAATAACAATTATCAATGGAGTATATATATCATTACAACTTTGCTTTAACAGTGGACATTTGACAGTTCTTTATTTAAACTTTTAACCATGCTGTAAGTCTGTGTTTAAGGGCTCATGAAACCAAAGAGAATAAGAACATCAACAACATGGACACCAAATGTTAGTGAGCGGTCAACTCCACAACTTGTGTTTAAAATGACTGTGTGTATTTATTTTGTATCCCACAGGTAATCACTACTATTACCTGCCCTGGGCTGACACTAAGCCTGTAGTGATTCTCACATCATACTGGGAAGACATCAGCCACCGTCTGGACTCTGTCAACATTCTCCTCTTCATCGCTGAGAGACTGGTGAGAATAAGTCACAGTGGCACATATTGTGCATGTTTACACAGGTTTTACTGCTCAGTAATATACTTTAATCTCTCTTTGTGATTTATTTTAGGAGTCCCATCTCACCACTTTAAAAACAGCCATGTTAGCCAAGGAGTCTGAAGAACATCTGAAAGAGATTTGGATCCAACTCATCAACCACATGCTTGAGGACCTGAACAGGTAAGACAGGACCAGACAAATCCTACACTGGACCTGTGGGTTTTATAAAGTAATGCAATAAGCAACATATCATTAGGAAAACTGTAGTGTGGTTATTGCGTTTAGGTCAAATACATTTGCAGGTGGCTTTTTGGGTTGAGTCATGTTCTTGTTTTACCTTGTTTTGTTCCCATCCCACATTACTCTCACTAACAAAGTTTTGACAGTTTCCAGCTTCCAGTGCTGGAGGGTCAGCCCAATGTGACTGAACTGGATCTCCAGCTGAAAAAGCTGCGTGATGCTGCTGTGGTCAGTATTAGAGAGATGGCCAATCGCGTGAGAGAGGAGGCCACAGATGTCAAGGCTACTGTTGGTGACATTGAGGACTGGTTGGACAGAATCCAGCAGCTGGCAGAGGAGGTCAGGAAAAATATGATGTTATGTAGCTTATAAAGATGTCAATGGGAATGTAACTGAAATGTTACATTATGTTGTGTCTCCATCAGCCTCAGAACAGCATGCCAGATGTGATCATCTGGATGTTAAGAGGAGAGAAGCGGGTGGCTTATGCTCGAGTCCCAGCAAACGAGATTCTGTACTCCAACTTCAGCGAAGAGGCACGTGGCAAACACTGTGGACGGACCCAGACCATTTTCATGCAGGTACAAAACTAGCTAACATACAGCAACACATTTATATATTTGTAATTATATATTTCACTGTCAACTATAGAACTACTTTCATAATGTTTGTTTGTCAGTACCCCATGGACAAAAACAAAGGTTTGAAGGTCCCTGTTCAGCTGCGGATCAACATGTGGCTCGGTCTCTCTGCCAATGAGAAGAAGTTCAACAGCTTCTCAGAGGGAAACTTCAGTGTGTATGCTGAAATGGTACAGTAGCTACACACAAAATTCCCTTTTTTAACTACATATATATTTAATTTGATACACGTTTTGTTATCTCTCACTTTCATTTCACAGTATGAGAACCAGGCCCATGTTTTAGGGAAGTGGGGAACTACCGGTCTGGTTGGTCGCCATAAATTCTCAGATGTGACTGGAAAGGTGAAATTGAAAAGAGAACGCTTTCTGCCACCACGGGGATGGGATTGGGAGCAAGACTGGTTCATTGACCCTGAGCGATGGTACATTTAAGAAACTCACTTTATCATGCAGAAGCACACACACTCACACAGTCCTTTGTGATTCATTGCTTGTACAGTCTCAAGTACAAACATCCTGTTATCAATGTGCAGTTTATGTAACACCCTCAAGAATCCTGTTCATATTTCAGTTCTATGCTCTATTAATTGGCAGTAGTCATAAATCAATGCTTGTACCAGCAACAATGTGGACACAATCACAGGAAATGAAAAGGAATTTTGGCATCAGCCAGTTTTTTGGGTGTAAGGAGGTCTCCCTCCCTCCCTTAGTGCCTCCTACTTCTTTGCTTACATTCTCCCATCAAGGCTCATGTAAACAATTTTAGCTCTCTGAAGCCCGTCTTCCTGAGCTGTTCCGCTCAGTTTGTCATGGTCCTACATAGCTAACGTCTGAGTCACAAAGCTTCTCATCAACCTCTGTGCTGTGGTGGTGTTTTCTACAGCCTATTGACAGAAGCAGATGCGGGCCATACAGAGTTCACAGATGAAGTTTTTCAGAATGAAACACGTTTCCCTGGTGGGGAGTGGAAGCCCGCTGCAGAACCCTACACAGACGTGGTACAACCTACTGCTCTCATACACACACATACACACATTTAAGTTTTGTGAAAAAGGTAGGTGAAGAAAACAGGACAAACGCCGTGTCTATTCATGTTCATTTCCAGCTTATTTGTTTTGGTTTCATGGCCATGGACTGTTTTAAATCTCTTTCATTCTAGACATTCCAGCAACAAAAGTCAAACAAATACAATTAGCAACTAGCTGGTGAACATAAAGGAGCATTTAGCATCTTAAGAACCAGATATTTCCCTCAGGAGTTAGTATCAGAATCAGAAAAATATTTTGATGCTTTGGTTGATGGTGCATACATAAAAACCATAATTTAAATAAACAAACAATAAATAAATACAGAAACAAATAACACATATGTACATAAAGAGCAAAACAAAGCTGGAAGGAGAGTGAATATTGAATTTCAGGCCCCAACTAGCCAAAGAAATTGGGTAATGCAGGTTTAGGTATTATAAGTGTTGATTTGCATTTGTGAAGCTGCAATCACTCAGCATGTGTATGTATTTACAAGTTCAATTATCATTAATTTTGTGTTTATTAATACCTATACATCACATCAATGAATGACAGAGGGTCTGTGTTGTCTAGAATGGAGAAAAGGTTCAAAGCCCAGGAGAGTTTGAGTGTCCACCTGGATGGAGCTGGGAGGATGACTGGAGCTTTGACAGCAACAAGGCTGTAGATGAAAGCGGTAACATGAATTCTAAGACTAAATTATGGGATCAAAATCTTGTTTTCATGTTTGAAAAACTGCAAGTCTAACTTGGTCTATGTGTATGCCTGTGTGTTTCCTTTGGCACTAGGCTGGGAATACGGAGTTACCATTCCTCCCGATGATAAGCCCAAATCCTGGGTTGCAACAGAGAAAATGTATCATGTCCATCGCAGGAAGAGACTCAGAAGACCACGGAGGAAGATATCTGATAAAATGGCTGTTACTGAGGTGAGGAAAAAAAGTAGATTTGAGAGATGTTATGCATTTTCTCATTCTTCTGCTATCCTTGTCTCTTCCGCAGAGGCGAGAACCAGGGGAAGGCTGGGAATACTCTTCCCTGATTGGCTGGAAGTTCCACAGGAAGGAGCGCTCCTCTGACACGTTCCGCCGTCGCCGCTGGAGAAGAAAGATGGTCCCATCTGACTGCATCGGGTCCTCTGCCATCTTCAGACTGGAAGGGGCATTAGTGAGTCTTACTTACCAAAAAAGGACCAAAAATCGGCCCTGGCATTTTGGCCCAGACCGGCCCACCAAATAAGATCACAAATACCACCCGTCCTTGCGCTCCCCTGAATATGTATACCAACTCTAGCCTGGCAGATGCACACTGAAACTGCATGCAGGCAGAAATCCCAAAAAGGGTGCTGTTTAAAGATATGATTGGGCCAGTCCAGTGTCAATTAAGAAAACAACCAATGGGCTGCTGAGCTACGTGTTTCATGGGCCGCGTCTGTCAGAAAAAAAAACCTAGCCTATGTGATATTTTTGACTAAAGTGTTTTGGGCCAGCAGCCCAGTGTCAATTGAAAAAACAATGGGCCGCCGATCTAGGCCTACCACCTTTATGGGCCGGTTCATGGGCTGGACAAAAAAGTTGTGTCGGCCCAAAAAGCACGTCGGCCCACCGGAAAAGTGCCCGCTATGCCAGATGGCCAGTCTGCCCTTGCTTAAGTCCCCTGAGAAACATTACTAGAAATGTGTTGTATTCCTACATTTCCCCTAACGAGGCAGTTGTCATGGCAACTACAGTTACTTCATACCATCCGAGTCATATCTTGTCATTATTCTCCTGCATGTGCCTGTTCCTGTCAGATGTTGGCAAATCACTCAGGAAGTTTATTTTAGTTCTGCATTCTTTTCTTCATTTTTTCTAATTTCTTCTTAAATGTTTGCTGTTAAGTTTTCTTTTCAGCACCTCATCCTGTGTTTTGTTAACAGGGAGTTGATGTTGACGAGAAAGCCAGTAAAACGGATGCAGCCAAACTATTTGGTGCCAACACACCCACTGTTTCCTGCCACTTTAGCAGTAAGTAGTTGGGTCAGATAAAGTTAATTCCTGGTCAATCATGCCGAGTGTTTCTTCAAACATCCTGATGCAAGATAACATTGAATCAAGACCTCAGTAAAATCTGTAAAATACAGTTAAACATGCTGATGCTATCTCTCTTTAGGGTCTTACCTTTACCATCTTAGAGTGTACGTGTATCAGGCGAGGAATCTCTGTGCCATGGACAAAGACAGCTTCTCAGGTAAAAATAAAGCAAACAACTTGTGGCTCAGAATAACCAGACAAAGTACAAGCCTGAGCAAGAGGAATAAATGAAATCTACTCAGGATGTACAATTTGGCAAAAGTAAAAATGAAATTAAACATCACAGGTTCACACGTTCTGTCTCACATTTTCATCAAAATAATACTCCTGGTCCTCGTCAGATCCCTACGCCCATGTGTCATTCCTACATGTGAGTAAGACCACAGAAGTCATTAGGTCCACCTTGAACCCCACATGGGATCAGACTCTCATCTTTGAGGACATTGAAATCTACGGAGACCCACAAACTATTGCCCGCAACCCTCCTGATGTGGTGTTGGAGCTGTGCGACAGTGATAAAGTAGTATGTTGAATATTTAATCTGCCAAATCAAATCACATAGGCATATAGACTTTTAAAAAATGCAAATGGGGTTCATGGCGGTGTATCAGGCTTTGATAACTGTTTGTGTGCTGCTGTGTTTTATTTACAAGGGTAAAGATGAACCCATGGGTCGCTGTACATGCCCTCCAGTAGTGAAAATTAACCCCAGTGTGGCTGGCAGCCCGAAGCTGCTGTGGTTCCCGGTCACCAAAAAAGGTAGCAGTGCTGGGGAGATACTGCTGGCTGCCGAGCTCCTACTGAAGAACAAGGTAAAGAATACACTGATGAGAGGAAACATACTGTAACTTTAACTTTATTAAACTGTACTGAGGTGATTCTGTACTTTGCCCTCCAGGTGAATGACGGAGATCTGCCCCTGTTGCCTCCTCGCCGGGGGGAGAAGCTCTACATGGTTCCCCAGGGAATCAGGCCTGTAGTGCAGCTCACTGCAATTGAGGTACAAAATCACGGCATCCTGCTCCAGCCCAGCCAGCCCCTATAAATTAACTTCACACACATTACATGATCAGACAAGATCAGCCCAACTCTAAGACTTGTGTTGTGGTTTTATGTTATTCCCTATCTCCCTTTCATCCTCCTTTCATCATGCTAGACCCTTAATCTGCCCAGACTAGTTTTCTAAATGTGTTAATGTGTTTATTTGATCCCAGGTCTTGACTTGGGGCTTAAGGAACATGAAGACCTACCAGTTGGCCACAGTTTCTTCCCCCAGTTTGATAGTGGAGTGTGGTGGTGTGATTGCTCAAACTGCTGTAGTCAAGAACTTCAAAAAGAACCCCAACTTCCCTGGATCTGTGTTGCTGCTCAAAGTGGTACAACCCCTCAGACTTTCTATAAATATTGAATATATATTCATGTGTAGACTTTCCATATTTTCTTACAGGGTCTGTTCTATTGTTTTCTCACCTTAGCTTCTTCCCAAAGAGGAGATGTACACCCCTCCAATTGTGCTTAAGGTAATTGACCACCGGCCATTCGGTAGGAAACCTGTGGTGGGTCAGTGCACCATTGACTGCCTGGAGAAGTTCCGCTGTGATCCGTATCGGATTAACAGTGAAGCCTGCATGTCTACTAGAGGTATATACACACATGCATGGACTTAGGCAGATACATACACAGTCAGCTACATACAGTAAAGGCTTATTGTATCCTGTTTCCATTGACTTTGCAGTGGCAATGATGGCAGCTGCCCAGGGAGATGTTGTCATAGACATTGAGGAGAGACCCATCGTGAAAGCTGAGGTATATAATAATGCACTCACAAAAGGTGGGAGACAATATTTTCTGTCTACTTCCATTTATTGATTCTTTGTTTGCTTCTCACTTTGCAGCTCCAACCAGAAACTGTAAGATTTTCTCTTTTCACAGATACTGATAGATAGCATATCTAAAAATACTAAGTTCATCATTATTTTCTATCGTGTAGGAGGAGGAAGCAGTAGACTGGTGGAGTAAGTTCTATGCCTCTGTTGGAGAGCAGGAAAAGTGTGGGCCTTACCTGAAAAAGGGATACGACACATTGCAGGTAAAAACATGTCGTCGCACATTGGGAAAAACACAATCATTGATTTAATCTTTCTTTGATTCCTTGTTTGTGTTGGTGCAGCAAGCTAGCTGTGACAGACAGGGTTGTGACCAGAAAGTCCTCGTTCTTGTTACTTTTGATGAGACTTTGCAGTCGTATTATATCCAAAACAGAAAAACAAGACAAATGTGGGAGTTTTGTGAAAACTTACAAGTAAGGTGTGAAAAAGATCGTTGGTTGTCCTCTTCCCTCACTAGAGGAAATTGCCAACTTAAGACTGCTCTCAAAAGCCACCAAAATTACACAAGACTGTTCTCACCATGGTCACCCACTGTTTGAATTCTTGCCCTCAGGGAGACATTACAGATGTCTAAACACAAGGACTAGTAGATTTAGGAATAGCTTATTTCCCAAAGCAATAACAGTCTTAAATTATGAAGCTAAACTTCTTAAACTTTTCTAATGATGCGGTTTGCACAGTTACTCAGCACTTTATCACATTAGAATATTTATTATCCACTTAGTGTGAGAGTGGGAAAGTTGTGTTCTTATGCTTTTGTGTTATGGTTAGGATGTGTTTGTAGGAAAGACGAGAGAGGGTTTGGTATGAATGATGGGTGAGATGTATTTGGTACGTGTGTGTGTGTGTGTGTGTGTGTGTGTGTGTGTGTGTGTGTGTGTGTGCAATGAATGTGTCGCAAGATGAGTTTTAGTTTTAGTTTTACATATATACTGTATGTTTTATAATGATGCACCTTACTATAGTGGCTGTACAATCTCATTGTACGTAAATGCAATGACAATAAAGGCATTCATTCAAGTATACTTAGTTAGGTTGAAAGCTCACAATAATAAAACGTTTGATTTAGTTTTGTGTAGCAGATAATGCAGTAGATATACAATATGTGTAGTCTCGCATTGCCAGACCTATCTCCACGATGCAGTAGAGTAAGGTCTGGCTACACCACACATACATTCTGGGATAGGAGAAAAAAAACGCTCTGGGTTGTTTGCATTTCTTTAAACAAATCACAATCATCTTGGGCGGCGCTAAGCTCTGGACGCAGCGATGGTGGCTCTGCAAAATGGTCTCAGGAAGGAACTTGTTTTGGTGGAATATTTGCACCTGACAAAGAAAACGCTGCATACAATATTAAATGAAGTTTACTGTTCACACAATAGATACATGGCTGGATACATGGTTAAAGGTAGTTTGCTCCTACCAGTGTATCCCTGTGTCTACTTTGTTAGATAGTAAATGCTGTAGACATATTCTTTGTAAATCTTTACAATTATTCCCCGAAAGAACCAAGCAGGCCTGCCTTGTTGCACGATCCAAACTTTATTCAAAACATGCCATTTTCAGCATGTAGCTTGCAAGCTCTAAGTTTGTTGTATAGAAGGGATTTTGAGAACGGCAACACACAGAGAACGGAAAGTGAGGGAAATTATCCTGGAAATGTACTTCTGTTGATTCAGACTACAATAGATGTAATTTGTGTTCTTCTTTCTGTGTTGTGTCGTTGTGTTATGTGGTTTTCAGGTGTTTAACAGTGAACTAGAAGAGGTTGCAGAGTTCCAGGGACTCACTGATTTCTGCTGCACTTTCAAACTTCAGCGAGGGAAGACCGAAGATGAGGAAGATGATCCCACTGTGGTGGGAGAGTTCAAGGTAACAAAGCCAAATTTTGAGGAAGTATCCCTGTGTGACTCAGCATCCAATTATACCTGAACTATTGTAACTTGAGAAATCTCTGCTTTCGCTGTTGCACAGCCACTTTTTCTAGCCTTTGTCTGCCCTCTGGTGGATCATTTATGAATTTCATAAACACAGTAGAGGGACAGTTAGCCTGCAGATTGGTATGTCTGTGAAGGGATAGTTTGCTACAGTGTATAGTACTTCTGGAGTTGAAAACCACAACTTTCATCCTGTCCTGAATATATGGATTATATGGATCATTCTATTGTAATGTATGCATATTTGATAATTAAAGGCAGTAAAAAATATTTAAAAAGATTGACCATGTTTAGTGACCTACAAATATTAAGGAATAGGAATAAATTAATGATGATAAACTCTTTCATCGATTTAGTTTTTACTATTTACAAATATATGCTTTATGATTAAGGTTTTGAATTGTGTAATGGTAAGTAAAAGACACTTTCCCACTTTGAGTGGATAATAAAGTTGCATTTTATTATAGATATGTAGGCAATCAGTTAATTTATATTTAGACCCACGTACTTTAATTTTTTGGACAGCTTATGAGTTTTTATTTTAGCAGCTTATTTTTCAGGAAGAATGACAAACCACTGAGAATGAATTTACCATCTGTGATTCTACAATCTGTGGTTACCTTGATATGGAATATAGTTCCTCATTGAATTTTATTATATTGTAGAAGAGATGTTATGTGACTAATGGTGCTGTCCTATTTGGTGATATGCAGGGCTCATTCAAGATTTACCCACTGCCCGATGATCCAGGGGTGCCAGCTCCACCCCGCCAGTTCAAAGAGCTTCCTGAGAGCAGACCTCAGGAGTGCCTGGTCAGAATTTATGTGGTGCGCTGTCTTGACCTGCAGCCTAAGGATACAAATGGCCTGGTGAGTATTAAATGAAGCTGCAACTGAACAACCACCCTGGTTTAGTAATAAAGAATTGAATGACAACCACTCTCTAAATTTTATTTGGTGAAAAAGATGATGGAAGCTACTGAAGCTAAGATCTTTTTTATGCATTTTCATTTTAGTGTGACCCATACATTAAGATTGCACTGGGAAGAAAAACACTGGATGACAGAGATAACTACAAACCAAAAACCCTTAATCCAGAGTTTGGGAGGTGAGACAGTAATGTGTTTATCTTACTAGAATGTATGTTCGTTTTCTATTTCTTCAAAGATTACGGCCACAGTAGGAACGTAAAGGAGCAACACATACATTACATACATTTTTGTCCAGGATGTTTGAGCTGTCCTGCTTCCTGCCTCAAGACAAGGACCTGAAGATTGCTGTGTATGACTATGACTTACTGAGCAGAGATGAAAAAGTGGGTGAGACAGTAATCGATTTGGAGAACAGACTCCTGTCTCGTTTCAGGTCCTGCTGTGGTCTTCCACAGACTTACTGTGTGTAAGTATGTACTCTTAACAGTACAATCTCTACAGTGCAGTTGAGACGTCCTACAGAGTAGGCCAGGGACTTCTTCTTTGATGTGTTTTAGTTTCTCAAAGCCAAACCTACAAAGCTACAACTTTCTTGCAGCTCAGGGATCAATCAGTGGAGAGACCAGCTGAAACCTTCTCAGATCCTCCAGAATGAGGCCAGAGTGAGAGGCATCCCTCCTCCACGCATAGAGGGAGATGGCAGCTCACTGTCTTTTGCAGGAAAACAATACAACCTGCAAGATTTTGGTACTGCCATTCTCAAATGCCTTATTATCATATTTTTGGTAGTATTATAACTTATATCTACTATATCAATGCCCATGTCTTGATTTCTTAAATGTTCTTAATAGACTATTTAACAATTATGAATTAGTATGCTGCAGTTGTATCTTGTTCTCATTTTGGCTCTTTGATATTAACATAATCCTTTCATCCTTAAACTTTGTGATCTACCATGCCCTTTACAGAGGCAAACACTGTGATCCACCCGCACTTGGGCCCAGCCAGAGAGAGGCTGGCCCTGCATGTCCTCAGAACCCAGTGCTTGGTACCAGAGCATGTGGAGACCAGAACCCTGTCCAGCTCCCACCAACCCAACCTGTCTCAGGTTAAAGCAACAACAGTAACACCGCATTATTTTGTTTTAGTAGAGTTACAGGTAGTAGAGATAAAGTATGAACATGGTGCTCTGCGAAATTAACATTTTAATGTTGTTGATAGCTTGTTTTTTTTAAAGAGTCATCCTTTTCTACAAATACAGGGGAACATTCAAATGTGGGTAGACGTTTTCCCCAAGAGCCTTGGTTTGCTAGGGCCCCCATGTGATATCACTCCACGCAAAGCCAAGAAGTAAGAGACACACAGAAAATATTGTTTTATCATTGTGCATTTAAGGGTCAAATATAACGCTATATTCAAAACAGGTACGTCTTACGGGCCATCATTTGGAACACAACTGATGTCACTCTGGACGAAACAAGCATCACTGGAGAAAACATGAGTGACATCTACGTTAAAGGGTACATTACTTGTCCTGTCTCTTACCTTAACCCTTTATTGATACTTACATATAGCAAGGTACTTAGCATAGGTACTTATATAACACATAGCTAATCTGAATTTAACATTCTAGATGGATGCCAGGTATGGAGGACAACAAGCAGAAGACAGATGTCCATTACAGATCCCTGGATGGTGATGGAAATTTCAACTGGAGGTTCATCTTTGGGTTTGACTACCTGCCTGCAGAACAGCTGTGTGTTGTCTCGAGGAAAGTGAGTGAGATCATGGAGCAGGAACACTGCATCAGCAGCAGGGATTTTTGTTCATAACCATATCCTTTTTTTTTGTTGGGCTGGTATGATGACGGGTAATGATCTAAAGTGTGTGTCTTTCTACAGGAACACTTTTGGAATCTGGACAAAACAGAATTTAGGATTCCTCCTAAATTGATCATCCAGATTTGGGACAATGACAAATTCTCCATGGATGACTACTTAGGTGAAACAGCAGTGATATTAACCCCATTTTATGCCATGACCACACAAAGGGAAGGTTTTGAAAGATTTATTTCTGCTAGAGAGGACTGCTGCAATAAAAGACAAATTATTATTTTCTATCTATATCTGTTACAGGTTCAGTTGAGCTGGACTTACTCAATCTGATCTCTCCTGCTAAGAGCCCAGAAAAATGCAGCCTGAAGATGTTGCCCGGGATGGCGGGCTCAGTCTCCTCCAAAAGACCACCGCCTAACTCACTATTCTCCCAGAAGTCTGTAAGAGGCTGGTGGCCATGTGCGATCGAGCAGGATGGGAAACATGTGCTTGGTGTATGTTTATGTCCACAGTACAGTGCGGAGTTACGTTTTTTTTCTTCTGATTACTGTTTAAGACTGTGTGTCAAACTCCACAGGGGAAAGTAGAGATGACACTGGAAATAGTGGAGGAGAAGGAGTTGGAGGAGAGACCTGCTGGGAAAGGCAGAGATGAGCCAAACATGAATCCCAAACTGGACCCACCCAAGTAATAAATCGGAGAACTTAAAACAATAACAATGTATCCAAAATATGATTTTGTATCTCTTATGAATTGCTTCACGTGAATTATGTGAATGTTGCTGTCTTTCTCTATTCCACAGACGCCCTGACACTTCATTCTTCTGGTTTATAAACCCTTGCAAGACCATGAAGTTCATTGTTTGGCGCAGATTCAAATGGATTTTCATTGCAGCGATTTTTCTTCTTCTGGTTATCTTGTTCCTCGGGATCATGTTCTACTCCTTACCGGTAAGATTTCTTAGTTTACTGATAATTTATTGATTTTATTATTTCTGAAGCTGCCATTTATATTTTGTATTCATCCCACATTGTTTTTCCAATTATTTTGTAATATGTGTGAATTTTAATCTTGTCTATTCTATATCCACAGAACTATATCTCAATGAAGATTGTGAAGCCTTTTTCCTAAGGAGCATTGCAGAGAAGCTGTCTGCGTTACTGCTGCCGAATCTACAGTCCTCTTCACTGTTACCATCCCTCAGAAATATGCAATAACATCCTCTGCTGATGTCATAGCAGACTGATATTTCATTTCATTTCATTTGATTGATTTATTTATCTCGAACAATCAACAATGTTGCAAGACAAAACAAAAAATTTTAAACTACAAAATAAAACAAAAACAAAAAAACACAAAAATAAAAATATAAAAAGGATTAGTTCGAGAAGGAGCAGGCGGAAGCAGATAGCTTATTTGGTCCTGCCCCTATTTCACAAAATCATATTATTACAAAGTAAGTATATATGCAAATACAGCATACAGTTTTTTTTGGTCTTACAATACTTAGCATTCTCCTCTCACATAATCACACCTGTCTGCTTTTATTTTTTGCACTCCCAGTATTGCTTACAGTATATTTCCTGTGTTGCAAATAATCACTCTTAAAATTTAGACAAACGAAATCATGAACGTCAAGAATTATATATTTTAATAAACTTTGTTTTAAACAAATTTGTCATTTTTGTTACACTTTGCACACATTTGAAATCAGAAACTATCTACCTGTATTACCAATATAAAAACGAAGTACATCTTCTGTCCATTTTACGTTAACATGTGCATCAACATGGTGGTTACCTAGACCTATTTAGACTTATACTATTTTGTAAAATTCACTTTTAAATAAAAAAAAACGTATGTCAATAACATAAACTGCAATAAAGAGAAAACCGAATGGTAATTTAAGTTATTTAAAAAAAAAGAGTTAAAAACTAAGGCTAAAACCAAGTATAACATAAAATGAAGTGTCTTGTTAAAGTGTGGAAACTATTGCATACGTTTGTAATGATTTTTTTCACTACTGATATATGAATTAAATTACTTTACTCGACATTGTTGCTACTTTGTCACTTTCCTCTACTTGCCTCCTAAACGTTTGCACGACAGTAAACTCCTTTTAGACCAAGTTGCTAGGATACCGACTCATGATCACGCCTCCTTTCCCAAGAAACATGTCCGGATTGGTCCCGATTTTCCTGCCGTAAAGGTGCAGCAGCAGCTGCCTGCAAATTGCAACAACGAAGTGAAAGTAAACCGGACGATATCATTGTGATATGTTCAGGGGAGAAATAGTTGTATGTGAAAATAAATAAATAATTATGTAATGCATCTAACTCAGAAGTCTTACACAAAGAAGGGCATGCTTGTAAGTTGTATCTCTTCGTTTTCATGGAAACAGCACTGCTAACGTTAGCTTGGCTTGATCATGTTACGTTAGCTAGCGCTATCTACAAAACGTTAGATCTTTAGCCAATCAAAGCTAGCTAGAGATGACTTGTTTATTTTGTCTTGCAAGATGTGTTCGCATCAAGGTAGTAAGCTACTAACCATATTCTTTTGGAAAGATACATTGTACTACTGATATTTTTTTACAGTGAGGGTAACGTTAATGTTAGAAGTGGTTAGTTGGGGTTAGTTAGCTAGCTAGCTAATTGTAGCTGTGTGGAACCTGCCAGCAGCAGCATTTCTTGTTTGTTTTTACAAATAACTGTCAGAAACAGAAATTGATTCATTAGGCAGGAGGCTGAATCGAAAGTATTTGCCCAGCCTCATGACCTGAGTGAAATTTACCAAAGGTCTGAGTGTAGTTTCCGTCTAAGACCAAACATAAACACTGCTTTGTATTGTGCTCTGTGTAAAGTCCAGTGTCACCTGAAAACGGGCAGTATATAGATATGTCATTACTTTGTAGGCATGTATAAAATGATCAATGTCGCAGCTTCTCAACATGTGAATGATTTCTTTGTCAAGCAGCTATTGTTGATTCATCTTGTCTGACCAGTCGAAGATGGATGAAGGGGTGGATTCTCAAAAAAGGTAAATCAGTCAAGTTAGCATTAGGATTTTGGGTGATGAAGCTTTTTGTTTAAGGCTGGCCACATGCTTGGACCTTTTAAGTTTCTAATTAAGGATTAAGCACATAGAATATACTACTAACAAAGTGCACTCATGGAAAAGGGAAGCTGCATTGTAATGATCATAAGTGTACACTTTAATACCCCTTTTCCACCAAGGCAGAGTTGTAGATTCAGCTAGGCCTGTCACGATAACAAATTTAGCTGGACGATAAATTGTCCCAGAAATGATTGCGATAAACGATAATATTGTCGTTCTGAGACTATTTTCATCTAATACAATGATAATGGCATAATAATGCGTTTCAAAGATCAATAAACTTTTATTTCTAAAGAATATTTAACACTGGAACTGGAAGACATTTTAAATATCCACAATATGTCTTTGATCTCCTTTAGTATGTCGTCTTTCACGCTGTTGTACAGTTGTGGAATTGCCGTTTGTGACACGTATGTTCTCCCAGGCAATTCGTACTGGCTGTCAAATGTTTGCAGCATTCGTCGAATGTTTGTTTGTGCAATAGACTACAGACTCTGTACTACATTTAACAATTATTTATTAAACACTAAATATTAAATTTAAATAATATAATACATTATATCTATATTTATGTGGCTATTTGCCACATGGCGAGTAAATGTTTGTATCAAAATAGTTCTATTTATCAGTCTTCATTTAAGGCGAAGGTGCAGCTACTTTCTTCTGCTCCTCTACTGTCTGCAGGTCGGAGCTTCGCGGGACGGGCCGACACCCCCACACACCCACACACACCCACACACAAACACTGGCGCGCACACAAAAACTGGCGCACACACCAGACGCCAGCCACCACGTCACTTCTGTTTACTGATAGCTATCGTTTACCTCAGGCTAATTAATTAGCTAGTAAGTGGCGATTTTTGGCAGCCAGCCTTCCAAAAGGAAGCACAATGAAATTAAATAACCGATCATTAACCGTTGACCGACAAGCAGGTAACGGAGTCTCAGTTCACCGTCTGGGAGCCTCTGACACACTTTCCGTACTCCGTATCCACGGACAGCTGTAGGCTTGTACCAGTTAATGTTCTGTGCATTGTCGGACACATGCAGCCACTTTCCTGAAACTGCTTGCGAGACTGACAAGTCCACAGCGGCGTGTATGTCCGAGCCTGTCTCCACCTGCAGGTTGTCAACTGTGTGCTTTGGAATGAAAGGGAGAAAACAGGACGCAGAGTAACACGGCTGATATCGCTCATATACTTTTTTTTTGACGGCGCCTTAACTGCAAAGTGCTGCAGGAAACCCTGCTCCAACAACTAGCGTTTTCTCTGTCTCTCTCTCTCCATCAGGAGTCCTGCCTCCCCCCACACAAAGACCATGCGACTGACAAGAGGGTTCACTCCTCGTTACGCTAAGGAACCGAGAGTGGTCATCCAGTCTCTTTGGTAGAGAGAGAGAGAGAGAGAGAGAGAGACAAGGAAAACAAACAAGCATGCAAATGGAAATTATCGCGGCCGGAAAAATTATCAAGCTCATTTTTTTTATCGTGCGATTAATTGATTTATTGACTATCGCGACAGGCCTAGATTCAGCCTACTAACAAGGCCTTCTCTCACTTTGTTCTCCTTCTGTCCTGCTGCAGTATGGCTGATGAAATCAAGCCAGAGGATGTAAAGAATGATGTTCCAACAACAAACTTAACAGATGGAACTGTTTGTGTACCGCAAAAGAGTGACACTTTTAAAGACTGTGCACTAACGGAGAACATGCAAGATGACATAGCATCTCAGACTTCGATGGACTGTGGTTCTGCAGGTGGGCTGGATGAATCTGTTCTTGCAGGCAGCAGAAGTAACACAGCCCCAACATCCTGTTCTAATGGACAGAAATCTAAGAGGTCCACTTCACCTGGTCCTCACCCTGTTAAAACAACCGGTGTTGCTGCACACGCTCCAAATCCAAAACTCACTCTCTGTCTCAGTAATAGTCCCAAGAAGGGTGTCAGTACACCCAGTGATGTGGAGATGCTGAGTCCGGACAGCCCCATCTGTAAAACCATGTTCGTGACCAGCTCAGACAAGGATTTAGATGGCAGTGCTTGTGCAGAGGACTCTGGCTTTGCAAAGGAATCACAGCAGTTTGTCAAAGACTCTGATTCTGGATGTTCGGCCAAAGAAAAAGTCCATCTGGTTGCCATGGGAACTGAGGATGCTGAGATAGCTGAGTACAGTGGGTCATCTGATATGAGCCAGGACTTAATTGGAAGCCAGTCAGGTGCTCTTTTCAAAAGGTACTGTTTTAACTTTTCTTTGTTCCACTTTTTGTCTTTGCCGATTAATTAAATTCCTGTCGTGTCCTAGCTCCGCTATGCTCACAATGTCCTTCAGTAATTGTGTAGCATACAGCCCTGTTCTGTTTTTGTTGCTTTACAGAATTTCATTTGCATTTCATAACATGGACAGAGGATGGCTGGGGACACCCATAGATGAGCTGAACAGAATGCCCCAGTGTGCCCCCCCTCTGTCGCACCTGAAAGCAGCGCCTCACCACACTGTCACAGTCCGGGTGAGTAAACAGCCACTTGTACTATGTGTGATCTTTGTATGTGGTATGTTGTAAAGAATGCTAAAGTCATAAAAATGTGCATGCAGATGTGACTGGGCATTGTGTGGTGGATCTGTACTGGGAGAACAAGATAGGGAAACATGGGAAACCATCCTCCATGATCCCCTCAGGGCCTCTTGTCAGTAAAGCTCCTATCATACTGTGTCCTCCACTACAAGTCCCACAGGAACACTGGGTGCTGCTGTATAGCTACTACTTGCTCTGAACATCAACTAACCACTGCCATCCAAGCTAGATTATCCCCATCACCCCCTCAATCACAAGAATGCTTGACTTTTAATTACTGTTTAAGAAAAAGCACATCTCATTTAAATCAGGGCAGCTGATTTTCAGTTGTTCAGTCAGCCAGCAAAGGAACATATGACTTTTGGTAAAATAAGTGTCAAGCTTGTATTCCCAATTATCTATGTATTCAGTTTTAAGATATATATATATATATATATATATATATATATATATATATATATATATATATATAGCAATCTCTTAATACATTTTGTTTAGAAGTAATGAACGGAGCTAAAGTGACTGACTTCTTAATTTCATAACATCTACCATGCCATGTTCTTAGTCTTAGAAGTTTTTAAAAGCCAACTATTGCATTTTTTGATCAGCCAAGATAGAAAGCAGGTCTCTCAATCATCACTTCTCTACACACAACTGTTACCTGTAAAGTCATTTTGTTTTCCCTGCCATTTTGTTTCTGTTACAGACAGATCTCCTCAGAGAGGGAGAGGTCCCTGTTCCATACCCCGGCAAGTTCAAAGATGCGTGGGATGATGTGTTTGTGAAGATGCCCTGCTCTGAGAAGAATCTGTTTCCTCTGGAGACTGAGGTATAGTATACTAGTGCATCACAGCTTTGCATGCTTTTCAAAACAAACCATATACCACAACAAGGTTTTAATAAAAGCAATTTGTCATTTGTTGTGTCATGTAGGATGGAGGTGGTGTCCAAAGTCGGTGGGAGCTGATCCGCACTGCCTTGCAGGGAGGGTTCAAAAGTTCTCTGGATGTGAGGGTAAGACAGCAGTGCTGGGCTGGACTCTGCTGAACATAATATGTGTCATTACTAAGACAGGATAAACACCTTTTAAATGTGAAGTGACTTCCACAAGTCCGTACTGAAACACCAAAAGTTAGGAGAAGTGCTGATTGTCTTTTTCTTCATTGTCTTTGTGTTAGCGAACAACAACATTATGCATTATAATCCGTAAGGAGTGGGAGGGGACACAGTTTACTCTGCTTGTTCTCAGCAGTTCAAATCTCTGTTTTGACACCTCCTAGTCTCAACGTTGTGTTTCAGTAGAGCTGAACACACAGTTAAGTTTGTAATAAGTGACTGCAGAGAGAGAAATGGGAGACATAAAGTTGGCTTTTTAACGTTACTTCAACACAGTATTGAACATGTCTAAGCAGTCATCATTTTGGCAATATGTGAGACTCTTGTTTTCAGAGTTCTCCACCCTGCAAGCATTTTTGAAAACCTTGTTTTTGGTTGTTCAAAAATGGACAGCTGAGGTTGGTGTGGATGGAAAGTAAATACTGTGAAGACAAGGTACCATTTAAAAATAAAACGTTGGCCTATTTGGACAGAATGCCTTTTATACTGGAGAATTTCTAAGGTATTATTCCAATTAAACTGTCACAGGAGTTACAAATATACAAAACTTATTCCATAAACAACCACAGGGTGGCAGAGTTTGCAACAAACATAACCTGTTGTATCACACATTAAAATAAGCTTTGTAATTTAAGATCCTGAATATGTTTGTGCATTAAACCTGCTCTTAATCTGCTGCCATGCAGTTTATATATTTAAAAATGGTCTTCTATGTATAAATAACTCTGTATTCACTTCTACAGGATGCTATATTGAGATACAACATAGCCCATGCAAAGAAATGGGACTTCACTGCCCTAAACCTTCTTTGCACAGAGGTAAGCTGTCCGCATTTTATAGGCTGGTCTTGTACCAAAGATAAAGCAGGAAGATTAAAACAGCTTCCCTCTAGGGCTGGGCGATATGGAGAAAATCAAATATCAAGATATTTTTGACCAAATACCTCGATATCGATACCGCAACGATATTGTAGTGTTGACTATTGGTGCTTTCACAAAATATTTACACAATGAGATTTTCGATTAATAATCATCAGTAATGTGGATACGATGACTAAGTGGGTAAAGGCAAAAAATAGAACAGTTACAACAGTCTGGTACGTTCAGAAAATGACATCACTTTACTGTAATTCAGCCTTTAAAACCAGGAAAAGACAACACTTATGCCATATTACGATATTACGATATCCAAAATCTAAGACGATATCTAGTCTCATATCATGATATCGATATAATATTGATATATTGCCCAGCTCTACTTTCCTCAAGCCTGCTGCTCATATTGTAACTGTCAAAACATGTCTTAGGCATGCATCTTTGCTGTATACCTTGGGTGGGAAGCCTCATGTAAAGAAACTACTTTATTTTGTATTCTAATTTCTTAATTTGCTATATAAGAGGCTTTCATATTTGTAATTGTTGTAATAGAATTGACATATAAACACACACCTTATCAGTGAAATGAAACACAGTTTGACAGTCAGCCCCTGTGAACTTTGCTGGCAGTGTTTGTTTAACTCACCATGATTAATTATATCTTTAAAATTACCTTAATGAAGAATTAAGCTAAAGCTGATACTTAACTAGAGTTGTTATCGCAAAGGGAGCCTGCTCTCCTCTGTTTGGCTGCAAGCCCATCAGTGTGCGTTGTCCCCCTGCCAGTACCTGGGAGTCTCACAGGAGCTAATATGCTTCATACATTTAGGACAGATGAGCACAGAGCATGGCGGCGGCAGCTGTTGCGGGTGAACCATGGGGATGTCTTTCTTTTTTTCTGTCTTTCTCCTTTCTTTAAACACTTATTTTCTTATGCTTAGACAGTTAGGGACTGTAATTACATACCTGTTGTCAAAGAAACTTCTTACCATGTGGGATGTATATTTACCTGTCTTTTATTGTTATGAAATGACTTTTTCAAACTGTTTTAGAAATTACCATTTTCAAGTAAAGCATCAGTCCTTTTGCAGAAATTCCTTCCCAAAATCCTGTAGACACAGTAGTACCACCCAAAGTGGCCAAAAAGAAGACAGAATCTTTTAGTAGATAGCAAACCAATTTCAGCTAGAAGCCTAATTTGGTTACCTACATTTAGTAAAGCATGTAGTTTATTGTCAAACTCAATATCTTTGTTAAAGCCATTAGGAACAAGGTAATTATTTGAATGGAGCTCTTACAACTAAGTGGGAACATTTCATGCTTGCTACAGTCCAGTCAGATTGATATCAGAACTTGATGTCCTTCCCTTCTCATCATTGATTACTCAGCTAAATTCTTTTTTTCTCCTCCCTGAAATAATTTCTCAATGTAAAGCAGAGAACTTGGTAGATCAATAGCCACCAGAGCCTTTTTATAGCTTAATCCAATTTAATTAAAAGGTCCCATTAAATCTGCAAGGATGCTCAGTAATGCCAGCAAGAAACTCGCCCTTCCAGGAGTCTGTTGTGTCAGCAGCTCCATCTAACTGCCCTACGCGTGGTATTTCCCAGTATTTTTTTCATGCTGAGGCATGAAGTCGAGGTTTGATTATTAAAAGTTAATAGAACTCCAAATTAAGTGATGTGCAGTAATTGGAAAAAGTTATACAGGAATGTGCATAGATGCCCATGTACATTATACAAAATAGATACTGGTTGTGAGTGACTGCTTTCTATCAGTTAAATTTCTTTCAGTTAGTGGATGCAGGATTAGGGATCATTCAAAGCATCCTGCCAACAAATTGAGCAGGAATGATTAACAGCTGCCATTCTACAGCAGAGATGCATACATGATTCTTCACACACAGAAGAATCACAGACTGAATTGTTTTGCTGTTTGGGCAACCCAATTGATGAGTAATTGACAGAATTATTTTTACTGCTGCTCTGCTTATGCCTTTTTTTAATGTAACTCCTTTTTCGCTCCAGTTTCTGTGTGTGTTTGAATCCTAACTGTTGCACTCCTCAGCCAGGACCACCTAATTAAATCTGGAGGAACATTTGTGCAGCACTGGGGTAATTGTCACGAGGTACATTGCCCCCGGGCCAGTGATTGACACTCCGCTCAACGTGTAATAGCAATAGGGGGGGATATCCAAATTAGGGCTTGTCTGTAAGTTGTCTTAGTGTTTTTCCCCTGCCAAATGAAACTGTCACTGTGTCACTGTCTGATGAATGTCTGAGGGCTGAGCAAGAAAGCAGCCAGGAGTAAGTACAGCTGATGTCCCAATAGTGCATGAACATTTAGCAGCAAGACAGCAGCACACTCCATCCCTCTCACTTTTGTGCTTGGTCACTTGTTTTTATTTCTATCTCTGCTTCTATAAAACATTCTTAGACCTCTAAATAAATATGTGTAATTGAGACTTGGATATGTTTAGCTGCCAGGAAATGAAAAAACTTGCAAAGACCAGAATGGGTGGAAGATCGGAGTGTAATCGATCATTAGCCTACGCAGCAGTAAATCTGGACTGTCCCGCTAGAACGCAGTCTATCATATGTATTGATGTGAAAGGTATAGTTTGTGTGTGCAGCCTAACCTGTGTGTTACCATGGTGGCCGGCGGCTGTAGCTGTGGAAAGGCTTGGGGATCATATTTCTACCCTCATCCTGCCGCATAACCAACTACCATCTATTAGTCCCACAGGAGCGCTTTATGATGTCTGCCAGCTCATTACTTTTGACAGCATTTAGTCAGACCTGCTCTGCACTCATATAAATGCCCCCGGCCAAATCACTCACCAAAGACTTCCTGTTGAAAATCAAGCCACCCTGCCATTCTCTCCACAATTGGTCATTTGCATTTCCTCCAGAAGGTCCATTTAATCAGCGCAAGCTCCCCTGCTTACCTTGATAGCGTAAGTCAAGTGATTGATGACAGTGACATTCGAAGCCAATACACTCATAAGTGATTGCGTTGTAAATCTGAGTCTATGATGGAATAACTGGGTGTTTATTTTAGAGGGAATTGCAGATGGATGCTGCTGAGGTAAGCTATAGGCTGAAGTATGGATGCCTCGGCCGTGGCAGGCTCGCTCCCAGATTGATGGTAGTTTATTCTGAAAATGGTTCTGTGTAGCGAGCAGCTCTGCAGCATTTCTATTTCTTCTTTCACCGCTGAAGTGTTGGGATTATTGATATCTGAAGAGTGGGAGTTCACCCTGAAACAACAATAAACCTCTATTTCATTTAACTGACATTGAGCTTTCTTGTTGAAAATTGAGCATCCTTCCTTAGATATTGGTTACTGGTATTGGGTTATGACCTCAGACTCACTGTCAAACAGTTATTAGACCATTTACACATTTCGTCAAGTAGCTGGCAGGGCCATAATGTATCTCTGTCCTAACAAAACCATACTAAACCCTAAAGTAAATTATTGATTGGAAATTGCATGTTGAGCTTTTACATGTCATTGCATTTTCAGTTGAAATCGAAATTGAGGTAAAGTGGGGATGAACTGTTCATAGGAATGTTCAAAAACTTTGATAGGATCATTGTACAAAATAAGGTATCACTGAACCAAACTGTTTTCTAGAAAATAAGGGTAACGGAATTTTAATATAAATGCGTCAGAAACTAACAGAAAAAGAAAGAAATGTGTTAGTAGTTTTTCTTAAATCTTGCTGACAGACAAACCGAGCCGAAAACTACTTCGCGGAGGTAAAAATTATTTGGTTGCGACTTAACATTTCGGTTGGAAAAATCAGTGGTGTTACAGACCAATATGTCACTTCAGATATAATCCGTCACTCTGACTGCTGGCTCTGAGTAACTGCCTGCCTAACTAGGCAGTCAGCTCCACAGAGATATACCATTTAACAGTACTTCTGCATGTTGTTTTTTTTCTCCTCTTTCCAGTATCTTGAGCATTCTGAACTACAACACCTGTGTGAGATCGTACTGCCAGCTATGGTTGACCTCGCACTCCGTGCTCCTGTCCTCTGTACAATGGTAAGTGCAGTTTACTATTTTTGAATATGTGCACAGTTTATGTTTAGGGGGCTTGCAGGAGTTGTGTGAATTGAAAGGTGAGCTTTTGTGATACAGTGGGTTTAAAAAGAGATCTGCAGTGTTAAGGGATATTGGAGGAAGGATGTGAGTGCGTGCAGTCAGCAGAGAGAAGAGGCAAAGGGTTAGATGGTGGATGTTATACAAGATCAGCTCATGAGTTAGGACTGCTATATAATGAATGCCCCTTTTGGTCCATATCAAGAACTGCTTCATTAGAAAAAAAGGGCTGCGAGAGGAGAGGCCCGTCTCATTTCCAGTCATCCATCTGATGTGTCATGCTTGTGCACTTGAGGAAATGACTCTTCTAAAATTTTAAATTCAGTCAATTCCTTTGGACTTCCACACTAGCCCTTCCTCCTCTGAGCAATATATTTTGAGAAACAGGGCCCTCTCTTTTATTCGCATTAAGTGGAGCTGATCCGAGCTTTAAAATGTCATCCCCATTTGTCTTTATTTTTTCGTTATCCGTCATCAATTATAGCAATGCAAAAATCCCAACATTGGTACTTTTGTAATTCAGTTATCTATTCCATAGTCCATAGTTTAATTTAATAAACTTAATTCAGCTCCCACTCTGGGCAGGATAGGAAAATCCCTCTTGTTGCTACCGGAGACAGAAACAGGGGCAGGACATTGAAGATGCTCAGGTTTAACTAAGGAAGGGAATTTCTGGTACAGATTTCACCTCAGAGTCAGTCATTTGTAGCGGTTGGATAATAAAGCTTTCTGACTCTCCGCTTTATTTTGCAGTATTAAGCGTCAAGGCTAATGTTTATGTGTGTGTTATTAGAGCTGGTATTGATTTGCTAACTGGGCAGCCTTGGGAGGCTCTTTAGCCCTAATCAGTGAAGATAGATGGGCCCCGTGTGTCTGACTGAACCAACCTGGGGGAGAGCAAGAAAACCAGGACCTTAATTACTACCACCCATTTACCTAATGGATCTCTCCTTGTCTCCTCTGCTTGCTAGATTGCTAAACTAATTATCTATCCCCATGAGCCATCAGACCCACAGTACTACACCCACACAACCTTGTGTGTTTCTTGTGCATTTCTTTTTGTCCCTACGTTTCCCATTCTGATCTCCAGTCCCTCAGGTTTGGTCTCTTTCTCACTTTTTTCCTCTCTCTTTCAAGCCAATTCCCCTACTGAAGTCAAGGATGAACCACTCCCTGACTCTGTCTCAGGAGCAAATAGCATGTCTTCTGGCCAACGCCTTCTTCTGCACTTTCCCTCGACGCAACTCCCGCAAGTCGGAGTACTGCAATTATCCTGAGATCAACTTCTACAGGTAAAGGCACACCATCCCTTGCAAAAAACTGGAGACACACAACAATTATCAGTAGCTCTCTAGAGTAATTGAGTGAGCTGCAGTCATTAGTATTTTATTCACAAAATGAGGTTTGCCCCTTGAGCCTTTTGCTGAGTCCCTTTTGTAAGCCATTACTTTAATCAGGAGAAAGAGTAGATCTCAGACTCAGATATTGATCCTGAGTTAGCCGCATTGGTCTGTATGCTTCAAGAAGAAGCTTACAATGCTGTCTGACAGGAGCATGATTGGACTCATTGGCATCATTATACTATTTTCTGGTCCTCAATGATTACGGAACATCCCGTGTTGCCCAGTTTTTATTGGCTTAATAACAGTCTCACAATGTTCTCAGTATTGTTCTGTCCAGTAATAGTGCATCAAATATATTCAGAGATTAGTAATATTTTCATGATTAAGTACAACCATCTATTACAAATGGGTAGAATTTTGATTGAGTAGCTCTGTCTTTAGTGACCATTCCATTCAGAAGAAACTGATTTCCATATGGGGGCACTACTGCCTTGAAAACCCTTAATAACGGAATTATATTACTCAGCTTCAACTTATTTAGTGTCCATTAAGATTACATACAGTAACATTGAAGTTTATTTTTTAAGCTTGCATGCAGAATGTCACAACGAGGTAAACTGGATCTGGCTGGTAACAGAGTTACAGCTTGTGGTATCTCATTTGTTATTTTGTCAAAAAGCATATTTATTTATTTTATTTTTTTTTATAGTTGTAAGATTACATTGTGTGCTGTAACTGCCCCTGTCACCTTATAGCCTGGAGGATGGGACTGTGGGCAGGGAACCTCATTGAGCTCTGTGTTTCTGTTATGTCTTTTTATGTGGGAAGGAGATTCAGAGTAGGAGTGTCAAATTGGTGTTCTCTGTTTCTACTTACTCAGAACCAGTGGTCTGTTAAGAAAGCCTGGGATGGCTAATTGAAACAAATGGTTTTGATAGACTTTTTTTTAAAGGGCACACCTGTCTATCTGTCTCTGGCTTCTCATGATCTTGAGGAGTCAACGTTATATGCAACGGACGGAGGTGATGCAGTGTGGAATCAGGCCTATATTATTGTATCTGAAGTACACAACCTCTGCTCTGCTGCTGTAACGTGTGAAGACGGCAGCAGCAGATGTGGCTGTGTTACACTCAGGTTGTATGTTATCACAGTTTTCTGTAGTTTGGGTTAATGAGGTCCAGCTTGTTCTCTGTTCTGAGAAAGACTTAATTGTTGTTTGTCTTGTTTTGTTATTTGTGCTCAAGGCATTTGAAGCAGCTGATAATGGTTAACATTTTGAGATGTTGTGTATGGTTGTAGTGGGGTTGGTAGCAGATAGCAGTAGCAGGTAGAGTTATGAGATTTTGTTACCAGCTCTATTACAGTGTTATGGACTGTATGCACCTCAGTACACACTGGGCATTGTCCAGATATCACCTCAATTCAATTTCCCTGTATTTCTTTGAGGCACCGTCTCCTCAGTAGTGAGTTGTGTAATCCCTTTTGGTGATGTTGCCTCGGTTTGACAATACATTATTATGATAGTGCTGACACTCTTTGCAGAACATTCACAGTTCGGTTCATATCACGGTTATTGAGTCACAGTTTACGGTTCAGTTCGGTACGTTTTTGGTACACATTGCCAATTTCAACTTGCTTTTCATTTTTTTTATTTGGCAGAAAAAGTTAACGGTTTGCCTTAACAAAATACTGGCTAAGAACATAAGGAACATAAACTCTTCTTTATTGTCAAATCTTTATTAAAAGAATATGTTTTCTAATTAGTGCAGACAAAAAATTCAGCTTTGTTATTTTCATAGCAATATGGACACAATTTAGACTAAGGCCATCCACATAAATTGAAGCATAATCTCTACCAGCACTAGACTTTAAAACAAAAAAACATTAGCCCATAACATGTCAGTTTTTAATGGAAATTAAAAATTAAATAGTTTTAAGTGCAAAATTTTCAATACAGTAAAAGGAATATGGCTGGATTTTTTTTTTATCAAAGGGAAAAGTGCCACTGTGTTATTAGAAATTAATGTTACTTTAATCATATGCTGAAATCCCGCATCCTCCACTACTGCACTACTGCGCTATAAACCGGCCAATGCTTTAGTCGTGGATTGGATTGCCGTGTCTGAATCTGCATAGGGAGGCTGTGTAAACGCTGCGGGGAAAAGGAGTTGCTCTGTCCTCCCCGACTCCCTCCTGCTCGGCGGGTCAACGGACACACTGGTTTGATGTCTTCATATTTGGAAGTATTTTTGCTAGCATAAGCCACACGTCTTGCACAGTGCTTACACACAGTCACTCCTCTATCCACCACTTTTTTCAGTCACTGTCAGGTAACACCAAATCCGTAATGCTCCCATACAGCAGACCAAGACCGACAGCTGACAGCTGCATGTATGATTTGGTCCATATTCCCACCTTCAACTCCCTCATTTTTATCTGAACCTTAATCGTGCTCTCATAATCAGTCATCTGTATGGGTGCATGATATCTGCCTCCAAATGAAATCTTTAGTGGCCGACTAAGTAAAGAGGCCTCTGTAATAATGTAAGCATTGATTCCAGTTGGAGGGCTGGCTGTTTCAGATCCATGCCAGCACTTGGTTGCAGACCTGCCTTTACTATCAGCATTTCTGCTGGCAGTGAAATACAAGAAAGAACGAGAGGGAAAAAAGTCTTGATGTTTCTGAAAAGATGAGACAAGACAACCAGTGCAGTCTAAAATGGGCCCCGGATCGTTATTGGCCCTCCCTTTCCCCCTGTAATTGAGGGAGTGTCCGTCACTTTGCTTATCAGCTACACTAGCACTCTATCTTGGACAAGGAGAGCAGCAAGCAATCTGCTGATTGCTGTTTTGGCAGAACTGTCAAGGTTTGTCCTCCGTTAAGTGACGGATAGATTCGAAGGAGAGGAAAGAAGGCAGACTTATCTCTTTAGCTTGTGTTTTCCTCTGTATGAGAAGAAAATGACATAGGAAGCCAGTTTAGTCAAGAATGCAAGCTCATTATTAAGAAATAAATCCTCTTGTTTTTATTTCTGAGCTGAGTGACCATGAAATGGCCTACCTCATTTGCAAGAAAATAGCCTTATTGGTAATGGTACAATTGAGAAATCTTGTCTCCTGGTGCATAAGAACCAAATAATGAATGTGACTATCCTTGAAAATAAAAAATTGCTGCAATATATTTTGTGACTAAATCCTTCATAATTTGTTGCCCCTTTGTCTTCAGCAAGGTATGATTTGTGGCTATACTGGAAATCTCCCCGTCATCCCACCTATGTTTCACGTACACTGTCTCATAGGTGGGTTGTCCTCCAAGGTACATTATGCTAAATTGACACTTACTAAGGGAAATGGGGTGGGGGGCTTCCCAGTGCATGAGTAAAACACTGTGCAAGGAATGTGAAAAGTGGCAAAAACACATTTGATATGCAGGAATTGCCTAATAAATTTGTTTGTTTTTCTTACTGAAAGCCTTGTAGTACATTACCTTTTTCATGTCATTTACCCCCTCTGATTTTATTTCTTTACTGGTCTGGGCAGAAAGCAGCAAAGATGAATGCTGAACTGGGATTACTCATCAGCTTAGGTTGCTTTTAATGGAGGGAGAGCACCAGTATGGGGTGATTTTAAGCCGTCCACCCGATGCCCTCTCTCTCTCTTTTCCCCTCCCTCCTCCCTCCGTCCACCCTAGTTTTTATGGAAACCACCATGGAACAGAAACATGGCCTCAGGCAGTGCCATTGTGTGAAGAATAGAGGTAGATGGGAGAGACATCATGCCAGTTCAAAAGCTTGACCTCACTCAAGCCATGCTGTGGCATGGTTGTGCAGTGAGCTATAGATAATGACTCTGAGTGAAACATCCATGTCTCTGATCTGCTAAAACACATCACATTTTATTTCATATAAAAAAAACTATATTTTGAGTAAAACTAGTTATTTTCTTTTTTTAGAGACTCTAAAGTCTCACATGCACTATTTGACAAAGTCAGTACCCTACAAAGATCTCTTGTGAACTCAAATTCCCATTTTCTTTCTTTTTCAGGTTATTTGATGGTTCTTCACCAAGAAAAATTGAGAAATTGAAAACTCTGCTGTGTTACTTCAGGAGAGTTACACAGACCAGTAAGCATTAATAACATCCAACATGATGTTGCAGCAGTTGTTTCTCTGTAATGCTCTCTTATGTTTTTCAGTTGATTAACATTTTTGTTATGCTTTTTTTTTCTCAAGAGCCCAAGGGTCTTGTTACATTCACAAGACAAATGCTGAACAATCCTCCAAACTGGGAAAGGTATTACTATATTCTATTCTACTACATTATTAATTTAATGATTTAATGAGCTGACTTTTTGTTATGATCTACCCACAACAATCCATAATAAAGGAAATTTGTTTTTTCAAAATATTAAATATACATTTGTGCTATGTTTTGGGTCAGTAAATATTATTTTCATACACAGTGACACTTCAAATGTGGTTAAATTATGTAAAAAAGCAATTTAGATGTTCCCACAACTTGGTTGAACAAATCTGAATTGTGTTGATGTTATCTGAGTAGAGTAAGGAGGACCACTCAAACAACATCAACCCATCAGAGTTCCTCTGCTGCTCGTGTGCACAGCTCAGTCATCATCCAGTCCTACCACGAAACATAATGATGGCAGCACTGTGCTGCTTGGTGGCTTTTTTAGCAGGTGGGATCGTGAGACTGAATGGTGCGAAATACAGATTCATTTTGTGGAAAGACCTGAGGTTGAGGTGGCAGTTTATATGCCATCAGAATCATGACCAAAAGCTTAGGCTTGATTCACAAATGCTTCCCATCCAACCTAGCAAAGCCTGAATAAACCTGCCAAAAAGTATGTCAGCGAATTCCTAAATTTAGATGTGCAGAAGTTATCCGAGGAGAGAAAGAAGTTGACGCTGTTGCTCCAAAGAATGTAATGACTTGAAAAGTTTCAGGTGATATGTATTCAGTTATTTATTTCAAACAACTCTAATTTATTTCAGTCAAACAACTCTAAAGCAATAGATCAGTTTATTTGAATTTCTGTTCCCCTCAACATTTTAAATGACCTCACTTCCAAACAAGCTGTTTCTTTCAAAACTCTAGAAATTCTTTGGGACATTCACACTTTGCTGAAGTGTGTAGTTGCTTCACCTCTTCAACAATGGAATTGTTATATTGTATTAATTACTTTTTTTAAAAGAACAACTTTTTTTGTCAAGTTCCCAGACTCAGCTGAAGCGCCTACACATCACTTGTGAGGGGACGATTGAGGATGATGGATATGGGATGCTGCAGGTAGGAATTTTTTTACTGTTTTGCATCTAACGCTGTTTTGCATCTAATGCCAAGTAGAACAAGTTATTCAGCCTGGCATAATAAAGGTATTTTTTCCTGCCAGTGCCCCCCAATCATTGTAAAAGGATTCCTTTTTGTAACCACAAACTCAGACAAAATTATTGGAGTGTCAGATTTGATGCACTGTAGCATGCCTGTTTTGCACTTGTTATTGTGAGTCAAACCTAACAAACATGACTCTGACCATCCCCATGCCTTCTGTTTAGCTTTTTAACTGCTTGTCTGAATGGTTGTCCACCACCTGCAGAAAGTCAAAATCGGGTGTATCATTTTTGTGCATATCTGGGAAGGTTATTGGCTCTATTTCTGCATTGATTCACACCATCTCCCCACTCCCCGTCAGTGTTTTAGGATAGCTGGTGCATTTTTTTACTCTAGCTGACAGCTGATGTATGTACACTTGAGTAACTCACAGTAGCAAGGGTGGAGGAGAAGACCCTGGGGTGGGGGATGAGGGAGGAGGAGGCGCATGGAGGAAAAGATGACGAGGGTGAGCCATCTCACTGGGACGACCCACTGGGCCAGGAGTCCTGCAGGCGGATTGATGGCTACCTCAGCAGGCTGGGCACTGGCTGTGTGTTGACTTTTGATAGGGCAGAGTGGGCTGTCATTCTGTCAGGAGGTGAGATTGAAGGGTGAGGGGGGTGAGGTGAGGGGTGAACCAGTGAAGGAGGTGAGTTGTGCGACTGGTTAGACAACATACACACATGCACATACAAACACGCTCTCTGTCACACAGATTGACGTAGCTGTGGGCCAGTGAGCAGAACCCTCACCCCTGACAGGCTGTTTGAATAGCAGCATTGTGATTGAATGGACTGTCCTCTTATTCATGCCACAAAAACAAGGTGTAGGCTTACATGGCAGGAAGCTCCAGGATCACATCAAAAGATTTGGCTAAAATTCCATTTGGGAGAACTTCGTTTACCACGTGCACTTTTGTAGCATCATTTCATTCATTTTTAACCGTTTCAGCACTCTAAAAATCAGATAATGATACTTCACATAAGCAACTTTTTATTTGGAACAATGTTTATAAATTACCCCAGATATATTTCAGCATTTTGGTTCTGCAAATTATTTAACTATTGTTTACACCGATATATCTGCAATGAGCTTGTATCGGCCAATACATTTCCCCAGCTGATTTATTGTTCTAGTTCTATTGCGAACAAGGTAATTGTAAAATATTTGGTCTTCATCAGGGATCAGTTCCGGCCTATCTATAGAGTAAAGAGACTTCTAGACTTAAGAATTACAAATATTAAGGGTGAGTGAAGTACCCACTTGTTTTTAAAAAGGACAGTCGGAGTGTTTCCTCTCTCCCTAAGTAATGCCAATAAACTTATCCCATTTCTAAAAATAGAGGCAGTCTGCACACATTCATGCAGATGTTGCATTACTTCTCTGCTCACCATTAATTGTATTTTATAGATATCTGAACTATCTCTGTAAAATGTATGTTGTTTTGCTACGATTTCTTGATTTGATTATTTGCAAGCTTCCAGCAGTGTAGTGATCCTTAGACATTTATCTGTGTTAAATGACCTCAGTGGGTGACAGTTAATAAGGAGACACTAATAGAGTCATTTGTTCAAATATTGGGAGTGACAGTAGCTAAACCTCACAGTTCTTCTCAACTGCATTGAATGGGCAGGACAATATATTAACCATTTGTTTTGTTGTGAATTTAACTATGGGATTGATTGTGCCATTTTGGTTAACTAACTGGTTTGGTTTATTTTCCCATTATATTCCTTTAATTAGGTGGACTTTGCAAACAGGCTTGTAGGTGGTGGAGTAACAGGACATGGACTGGTCCAGGAAGAGATTAGGTTCCTCATCAACACTGAACTCATTGTCTCTCGCCTCTTTACTGAAGCTTTGGAACACAATGAATGCCTCATCGTCACAGGTACGTAGTCACACATGCATTATCAGCCTTCAGGTTCTGCTTTGTATGGCACTAATGACTAGGCCTGTTAAACACTTGTTTCACGTATGCTTCTTTCAATTGACTCAGTCAGTTCCTTCCTCCCTTGTGGTTCCTTGTGTCCACTTCATCTGTTGGTGGAAAATGTGATTAAACAGAAATGTATTGTCAACAAATGTAGATTTGTTGCTTCAGATTTACAGAATAGTCAAATGTGAGCATAAAAAATGTAGTAGTCAGCAGTGTTTCAGGTGCTGTACCAGACTGTTGCGGTGAAAAGGGAGCTGAGCCTGAAGGCCGGTTAATCTATGTTCTAGGGCTGGGCGATATGACCTAAAAATAAAATCCCAGATTTTTTCCAAAAAAATCCGATTCAAGATTTAAATCGATTTTTTTCTCCCCCTACTTAAAATCAATCTGCAGATGACAAAGAAATTGTTCAAAACAAGTTTTAACTTTATTTTGTTTTGACTCACACACACGCACACACATGGGGCATGTATACCATTATGATTATTCATGCCAATTTTGTGGAAATATAAATTGGTTTGAGTGTTTTCCCTTTTTTTGGATGGGGGGTGCTATATATTCAACAACAAACAAACGGATGCGTGAGATAAAGCTGTTTTCACACATACAGTTAATTCACTTCTCGTTCCTCGCTAAAAGTTCAAATCATTTTAACGTTATTGCGCAACCTTGCCCCTATTTTCACCTGTTGCTGAGTAACGTACATTAACATCCCATGGTCTCTTGAATGTAGCATACCTGTAGCAAGCTCCTTCGTAGTAACTAGCGGTAGAAACAAACGTCGAAGAGGAGCTCCGTGCTACAGAGCGGCGATTGCTAGTTGTTTAAGCCGCTACAGACCTCCATCACAGCTCGGTCGTATCAGCGGCATTTAGTAGATGTGTTGAGCCGCAAAAGAGTTCCTCAACACCGCCTCTGGTGCCCCGCATGGTGGTCCTTTAGGTCAGCGGTAGCTGGTGATTAGTTATACGATAATAGGTGACTCTCAGCCGGGGACAGAGCACCGCGAGCTGCCGGTCATTTCGGCGGAGATTACGGATAAGTAAGTAATGAAACTACTAGTTAAGAAAAGAATTAATGTTAGTCCCTGTCGCTGCCATGTTGTTTGTGTATCTCTATGGCAAACGCGCGGGGCGAGGGCTGAGCCCGTTCGGAGCTATGGGATCCATGAGGGGAGCGTCGGCTGATGTTAAGGAGAAAATCGATTTTCATTTAAACAAATCGACGTTAACTACACATTCGACTTAATCGATAAAATCGATTTATCGCCCAGCCCTACTATGTTCCAACCCTGGCCTTGTGTTAATATGCTCAGGCTAATGAATGAGCAAAAGGATGTTATTGCATCTACCAGTGGCTGAAATGATTTTATTTTGCGCATGCATTAATGTCCTCATACAGAGACTAGATATTAGGTCAGGTTATTTATAGGTTTCCACCCAGTTAAGACTTTCTGTGACATGGTGCTTATTAGCCCACATTGTGCAGGGAATGGAACCATTGTAGAGCAGACAGACTCTGTGACATTGCTGCCATTGTATATTTCTTTGTTGCTTTTATCCGCAAATTAGCATCTTGTGAATAAATAGTTACAGAAAAAAAATTATTTTGTGGATAAGACCAGAGAGCGGGTATCTAGCTCTTGTCATGGTATATGGAGATAAGGTTAGTCCCCTTACGCATTGTGCATAGGGTGCTTTCACATCTGTAGTTCCGTTCATTTCGTCTGGACCAATGGCAAAAAAATATATACTTTGTAGCATTTTTCAGCCATTTCGGTTTCTTTTCACACCATGCCGTTTGCTTTGGTCGGAATCAGTTGATGAGTTGGTGAAACAAACCAAAATGCAGCAACACAAGTTACGTGACAACATTCACATCATTGGCCAGATGTGTCTTTGTAAACTTCTTTGTCTTCGTATTACTGCTCTTCGATCTGTCAGGTTTACTATCCGCGGAAATTCCAACGGAACTCCCGGAAGTAAACAAAGAGAGGAGGAAAAGCCAACAGACAACATGCCGCAGTCCTACTATGAAGAGACAACTGCGTGGGTTGATTGTAGCCCTGGTCATCATAGCACAGCACAGCTGACTACAGCAGCTGGTTTAGTCCAAAAATGGGTCTGTTCGAGGTCCGATCACGTTCTCACCACAAACAAACCGCTTCAAGGAGGTCTCGGTACACTTGTTTGGTCCGCTTTTGTTGCGCATCCGAGTGTGATTGCTGCATTCACACCTGCCCAGACGAACCACAGGGGAAAAACAAACTCTAGTGCGATTCAACCAAAATAAATGAGGCAGGTGTGAAAACCCCATTACAAGCAGGAATTAAATACTAGTACAATCTATACAGAACAAATATGATGCTACCACACGGGGAATATTCTTTATATATTGTTCCTTCATGCCATGTGGTGTGTTTGGTAGTGTATTTTTATTTGGCTTTCCTCTTTCTCTTATAGAAACCACACACATATCACGTCTTTCTAGTTACACATAATATTGGCTAAACTGGTGTTGTTTTTCGCCTCTGAGTTATTGTCTCTAGTTCATTGAGCCCTGTATGTTTATTGGGCTCCATTCTTTTTTACCCCTATCCTTCCATCCAGTCCGAGGGTAAATCCATTGCATTGATTTACTTGGGACTGCCCAGTTATCCTTCATTTCTCTCAAGCAGAATTGCTCTATTTTTTAACCTCCAACTCACTCTGCTTGGGTCAACCTCTCTAAGTGTTGTGCCCTGTCACCCGCCTTCCTCCTCCTCTGGCCAGCCTACCTTTTTCCCTGTCTCACAGCTGTACCTCGCCCACCACTGGTCAAAGTAAGGGCAAGCACAGATTAAGATCACGGATGTACAATTACTGCCAGAAAATTGAAATATATAAATAGAGGGAGGGCATAATATGAAGGCTTGTGCTTAATTCAATCAAAACATGCATGTTTTAAATTTTACCTCATTATTTTTGTTTGTAGTGTCATTGTAAAGCATGGAGAAGTTTTATCTCATTGCCCCCTCACCATGTTTCGAAATGGCCTCAGTTGAGTCAATTGATTTATGCCCACATCGTATTTATTTTATTGCCACTTTATCTAGCTTGACAAAACAAATATTTAACATCCACTTGTCCTGCTTTGGTGCCAGTATTTCACTGGGGAATTACAATCAGATGTTTACTTTAGATTTGCCTTTGATGACACAAGAGGCATCATTATCCAGTTTGATAAATCCATCTGTTTGACACAAGGGCATGTATAATAACTTAGCTGCGCCCGCAGAAACTCAAATATAAATGTTGCTTCCAAATGTCTGCACTTGATTGATTCTGTTGGTTCTTTGAACTTGTGCCTAGCAAGAGAGACACATGGACAAACAACATATGAAGAGACTAGGAGTGTGCATGGTCTGATGGGCACCCTCAGCACCCACTACTAACTGTACATTGCTTGTTGCGCATAGGCTGGTTGGAACAGCAGAGTAGAGAAAAGGAAGAGCCACCGAGGTGTTATTACCCCAGACCCACACTGGTAACACACACACACACACACACACAAGCGGTTCTATTTAGCCACTGTTAAAATCGACTTCTGTCTCGTTCACTACCCTCCTGTCAGCAAGCCAAGCATCGTCTATCTTTCGTATGGCGCCATGTTGTCTTCTTTGTAACTCGCATCCCTTCCAAGTCACCTTCAGTGGTTAGCCACCGTCCCCCTCCCTGCCTCCCATCATTCTGCCTCCTGCCCTCTTTCCCTCCTCCTCCTCTCCACTTAACGTTATTACATTTGGACAGAAAGGAATTTATTGCCCAACTAAGGTCATTGCTCCACTAATGGAATAGGCCAGTTACGCCATAGATTCATTTAAACCTTGCAGATTATTCCTTGCACGCATTCAGTGTTTCCTCTTTAAGTCTGGTCTCTGTTTCTAGACTCTTTATATCTGTTTATCTTCTTCTGCCTTAGTTTTTCTCTTCTGTCGAGTTAATCATATTTCTTAGGTGTCTTAACATGGGTCATCCAGAGCATTTGGAACTTATGCGTCACATCAGTTTTTGTCCATAGGCGTTTTCAGATCGGAAGGTAGATGGTCACGATGTAATCTAGTGATGGAAGCCTGTATTCCAGGAGGCTCTCATTGACGGTTGCCATGGTAAATAGTATCAAGGTGAAGGATGAGAAGGGCAGCTCTGTTGATGGAGAAAGTGATATGGGTTTTCAGTGGTGCAAGATGTTTTAAATAAATGTTTTTGTTCACTCTTTTGCCCGGTTGTACTGTCATTTTTGGTTATGTTTTGGCTCCAGTACAGGCCATTAGCTTGAGTCATACTTTGTCATAGAAAGGCACAAAAAAAAATCATCATTCCTGCTTAGACTTCAAGTACTGGCAGATGGTACATGCTTGAAATTAAATGAAGTCAATTATGAGAAAGTTAAAGCAGCGTTTAATTACTGCTCTTCAAAGAGATACTTTTAGAGAATGACAGCATTGCTTTTAAAATACTTTCGATATTTTCTTCTAGTAGCATATGTAACTCTGCCAGTACATACAGTAGAACCTAAAGGCTATGCTAATCACCTGCTCTTCACTGAAGTGTAGTGAAACTTCCTCATACCTTATGCATAATGTATTGAGCCTTTAATAGGCATCACTTTCAGAATTGTGTGCAGCTGTATTTGTAATGACGAATGATGAAATCTTTCGAGCTCTAACCCCCGAGCACATACCAGTACACACACAAAAAGGCTAACTTCCATCAGCGGTGTGTTACCCTGTCTGGTAATGAATGATTCAATGGTGTTTCATGTTTTGCAAGCATTTTGCGAATATGGCCAAGGTTAGCGTCTTCTGTTCTAACCAATTCTTCCTATTATGGCTGAAAGCTTTTCATTTCAAAGCCCAAAGCGGATTACTTATTAAGTCACTGGCCTTTATTTATGACAATCCAATAGAAGCTGATACTGTGTAGTCACATGGGGAGCATAAAAAGCACTAAATGTGATTTAAGAAATAAGGCGCAGAAACCGATTTAGGCCAACTGCGTGTTCTGGCTGCTGAATACTGAGTAGTGTCTTTTTTTCTTGACTTTCTTTCTTGTTTTGCAGGCACTGAACAGTACAGTAAATACACTGGCTATGCTGAGAGTTACAAATGGAAGACCAGCCACAAGGACGAGACTGCCAGGTACATTTTACTCACATAGTACTATTTCATATTTTGTAATTGCTTTGTTTTGATATTTTATTTCAAAAAAAGTTTGAGTAATGATAGGAAAATGTTTCTAAGTCATCGTCAATCCCATCTCATTGCTTTTCTTTCATTTCCAGGGACGACTGGCAACGACGCTGTACGGAGATTGTGGCCATTGATGCTCTCAAATTCAGGCACTTCCTAGAGCAGTTTCTCCCTGAAAAGATAACCAGAGAACTAAACAAGGTGAGAGAAAGATGTCCTTGTCTGTGTTTGCACAGAACTATATAAAAAAATATGGTTGGCTTACATACAATATTACACATTCCTCAAACAGATGTGTCTTTGTGAAAGGACTCAAGAAAGCTATAAAATACAGTGTCAACTCTCAACTTAAGTGACAAATAGGATGAAGCTGGACATTATGATGTTTTTGACTAAAAGCTCATGGTGGTAAACTTTGACATATTGTCAGGTATCACCTGCAAAGACGTTAATTAAAGGCTTAGTGAACTGTAACACCACTGAATTTAGCTCAGGGCTACCGAGCTTATCTGGCCGATACTAATAGTACATAACACCTATCTGTTGTAGTGGTACTGTCATTTACTACAGCTTTTTCTGTTGAGGAGTTAGACAAAAAATGATGCACCTGTGTGCACTTTTTAAAGGCGTTACATTTTTTTAAATATGCTTATGGTTCAAGCTGAAGCATACTCTTAAACATTTTTGCTTTTTGATGTTTAGCTCGCATGAAACCAACAAAAATGTAAACAAAACTGCTGTAGAAATATCATATATTTTCTATATATTCTAAATCTATTGTGCAAAGAGATAAAAAAATTATTGAAAAGGTTTCTCTTGTGTCTCCTTGTTTTCTTCCTCACCTTCCCCTCCTCCTACTCCCTGTGCATTTATCCTAGGCATATTGCGGATTCTTCCGAAATAAAGCCAACAGCAAGCACCTCTCTGCAGTAGCCACCGGCAACTGGGGTTGTGGAGCTTTTGGTGGAGACACACGGCTTAAAGGTATCATTGGCTGAATTACAAACATGCATTCGGGTAGATAGGAAAAGACTGCGTATAGTAACACGTGTGAAGGAATTAACGGTTTTTTTTTTTTTTTCATACATGAGAGCTGAAATGGTACTACTAATATACAGTAGGTTAGCAGATAAATAATATTGCTTACATTAAAATATAAACTCTTGATTCTCAAGCATGAGGTAAATATTAGTTGCTCAGACAGGATCAGCCATTCATCTGCACTGCTTGTCCCAGCCATTGAAGGACTGGACGGCACAGTCACAGATGCCGGTCTGTCTCTAGCACTTCTGGTCAATTAGTAGCTCTCCCAGGGTGTCACTCATCTGTTCCTTCCCTCCCTTTATTGATCAGCTGACACACATTTATTATTTTCCATTAAAAGGGCAATTGATTACAGGGAAGGGACACCATAAATCCAGGCTGATTCAGGTCTCTGTGGGCTTACACAACATCACTCTTCACAAGCAGGGGCCCCTTACTGTCCCCTTCAGTACGCCACAGCGCACATTTTGGGGTTTCTGGTCAATTGTCTCTAACATTTTAATTTTCTGTATATTTGTTCATACTTATCATCCATGGAGGCTGTGCTGTACTAAAACCCACATTTCCACATAAATGTCCTGCAATATGAATGCAAATGCGATTGGAGTAACATGGGTATGTTTGTGTACAGTTTCATTTAGAACTGAAGCACGCTATCAATAGATCCACTGGACTAGTCCCTGAGGATGATATTAGCTTGCCGGGGACCCCTCTTATTAGCCCTGGAATTAGCATAGCTGGTATTTTTAGAAGGAAATAACTGTATTTTACATTATAGTCCCGGAGCTGACTTGAGATGTGGTAGTTACATAAGACCGAGCTGTTGTGTTGTAAAGATTACAGACCTTTAGCAAATTATGTGTGTTTTGTGTGTTTTAATCTGGAATCATTATCCATTCTGTTAAATATTTAAAGGTCTTAAGACCTAATTTGCAAGGCTGAAAGATTGAGTGCTGTTGATGAGGCTATGCTACCAGTGGTGGATTATTTACTCTTCTGATATAAATTGCCCCTGTCACTCGTGTTCTTTTCTGCCAGAAGCCGTACCTTATCCAGCTTATTGACCAATTACTTTGTTTCCTCAGCTTATTTTCAGCGGTCAATTACACATTTATGATTTTGTTCTGAAACTGAAGGATACTAATGATGCTAATATGGTATATTATTGTTGCCTGGATTTCCCTTTAGCGTTCTCCTTCTCACTTTTTCAGCACTGATTCAGTTGATGGCTGCAGCAGAGGCCGGGAGAGACTTGGCGTACTTCACATTTGGAGATGCTCAGCTTATGAGAGATGTTCATGAAATACACACTTTCCTCACCGAGAGACAAGTCACCGTCGGTAAGACTCACACACAAAACCAAATTTTTTAAATATTTTTTTGTTGCAGGAGTTAGACACTCTGCCCTGCCTCTGTCGAGCTCTTAACACTAAATTGCATAATGAACCGGAATGGTGATGTTACCAACCACTGTTGTAAAGGATTGTGGGGCTCTTGAGACTCATACAGCACATGGAGGTTGTCCTTGCTGGTGTCATTACAGGGACAGTATGCATAAATAACAGAATACAGTCCATCTCAATGTTAAGTTATTCCACCTTATGGGCCGTCTCCGTTACTCAGCCTATCCATTCAGCCTCTGCTGCAGAGTGGATTACTGCCTGAACTGACCCCAGCCTCTCCCCTCCCCCTCTTTTCATTTTTCTTCCGCTGACATTTATTGAAGCCTTTCAGAGAAATTCCCCTCTAGCCATCCATTTCCTAAAGTGGAGCTACAGAGAAAAAGCTCACGGCTTGTGTGCGTGTGTACGTGCACTTGATTTATAAATGAGCTCAAACACGCTTTCATTTTTCTTCATTTTTTTTCCTGTTACACTTTGTCTCTCTTGCTCATTCTTTGACTCCGTTTGTCCTTTTTGTCTATTTCTCTCAAATTTTCCTCCATATTTCTTCCTTCTCTTGACCCCTGCACCATCCCCTCCCTCTGTCTCTCTTCCTCTCTCTGTCTTCACCTCTCTTCACCTCCCTCCTTTTCCCTCCCAGGGAGGCTGTACAACCTTTTGAACCAGTACTCCAGTTCGGTGTGCAAGAATTGCCGCACGACTCGACCTGACATCAGTCTCTACAGTTTCATCCATGAAAAAGTCTCTTCCCCCACGCCCACTGACGCCCCGGAGTCTGCCAAGGATTCTGGGATGTCCCCTGTAACATCGGACTCTCATTAACACGGATAGAGCTGCAACTTAACCTCCCTCTGCTGTCTCTCTGTGTAAAAGAGACTCCAGGTTCACAAACTTCAATGTGCTCTCAGCCTTGTGCTTACACTCACTTTTTGTCTCACACACTCCTCCCTTTAAGTTTGTGATCCCAACACACAAACTACCAAAACACAGTTTTGCCTTTCTCGTTGGTGGTATTATAGGAGCCTCGTAGTATGTCACCAACTATGGTGAAATGTTTCAGAGACTTATAGCAATAGTAAATCCTGGTTGCTGTCAAGCCTTTCTTTAGTTTAAGTGTGACGTGATCATGTGGACTTCTTTTGTTTTTACATTAATTACACATATGGCCAAATATTCATCATATGCATGTTTGTGGACAGTTTTCATTATTAATAATCCAGGACATGATAAGACATCCCTAGTTATCTTGTCCTATATTGTGTTTGCTACTTTTTGGATGAGTTGTCCTCTCTGTTTACCGAACCCAGGCTGTGGTGAGGTTCCTAAATGCAGAGAGATGATGAGATGCCATACTGTAGTCTATGCATGGGTAACATTTATTTATCAAATATTCTACAAATATATGCTGCTCTTTTATATTCCCTAGGATGTCAATGTTCAACACACATATAGTCCTTATTTTCATATCAATAAATGTTATCGGTATTGGAATCATCTCCGATGAAACATTTAATGTATGGTCATTTTCATCTTTAGACCTTTGATTCTATTCAGTGTAACCTAATTATTTTCAAAAACATTCAGTGTTAAGCACAGCAGTGCTACTGTATATACAAATAAAGGAGGCAGCAGATAAAGAATTGCACGTAAAATATTATTTTTGTTAATGTTTTTACACAACCTTTACTTTGGGGATACGGTTGTTTTTATTATTTACTGTATTTTCTGATTGACTGTGGGTTCTATTTAATAATGGGTTCATAAATATAATTAAAGACTGTAAATGTATTGCATAGTACTGTACTTTAGGTTTTTAGGTTGTACTCTTTATTTTGATTTCTTAATTAAAGTATATCCTTTTAAAATGGCATTTCTTTGCTCAGATCAATGTGATTTACTGCCTAATGACCAAAGGATCAGCACAATACAAGCAAAACCTTAGCAAAATAATTCAGAGACCAGCTGTTCTCAGTCTCACTCCACAATTGAATGTTTAACACTTATGTCAAGAAGCATTTTTGCTGTATTTTCATTATGTAGTTTTATTACACCAGGATGATGTCATTATTCATAGATCATCTAGAAATAATTATTCCAGACTCATCCGAGATAATTAATTTCTTTCTTTTGTAACCGTGCCTCGGCACCACAGATTTGTCGCGTTATTTCATGAAATCATACATTATTTAATCATTTGAAATGTGATTGATTTTTGTGAGAGCATGTGTACCAAGGGCTTTCAGACAAATTTAATTCTGCCGCCAAACATGCTTTATTAGATGAATTAGGGTTCCTAAATAACCTCATGACGTGGACTTCCATAAATGGTGTGTAGGCTTGGCTCGGATAAGTGGATTACACATTATCTGCTTCTCTCGCTCTTTGTACTGCCCAAATGAGCTGTGGACTCAAAACAAAGTCAATTTGGTTTGGCAGACCTGACAGTTGATGGCTGCCATGAGCCTGGGTCACCTAGACGTGAACTTTATTTAGGTTACTGGTTCATTCTGGATTAAATCAGTCATTGACTGAATGTGCCAGGCAAATCCAACAAATGAATAACCATAGTCAACAACAATGACGTATTTCGACTGTTACTCACATTTCAACAACAATTGATGTCACTAGAAATAGGATGTTAGAGATATTGTCCCTTGTTTGATTTCCCCATTAACAAGAAATGTTTGAAATGCTGAACAGCTGGTCCAGTTCGTCCTGTCTAGTGATGTAATTATTCTAAAACAGGATGTAATTTAACACAGAGCCTGTAATGTTACCCAGCGGCACAGGTCTTTTCATCGATGAACACTATTAATAAAACGCCAGAAAGCAACTGGTCTTCACTCCATCTTTGTCAGACGGTGAAGTCACTACAACAAAATGGCATTTCAGTTCATAATTGCCTGAGCCCTACGTTCTCCAGGTCAGCCGAAGACCAGCAGCAACAAATGCAAATAATGAAAAAGGAGGAACTCTCCGTCAGGGAACACCGAACATTATTGTGTGCTGTTTTAGAGTTAAAGCATATGTGAATATATATTCTTGGCGTGGGTGAAAACATTTGCTTTTAATTGTTTGGTTATATACAGCATGCTGCAGATCATGTGAATAAATCTGTTAATGGTACATTAGACATTTTGGAGTTGAGACTGACAAAAAATTACCAGTTTAAAAACCTCATAATGATGCTGTGGTTTATGTGATGCTCTGATATTTGTTTTAGACCTACACTGTTTTGTCTGGTAGATCCTCTTGCAACTTGTGCCCACTCCCATGTTCTGTTTTTCAGTGGCGTGTTTGTCATGATTGATAATACCGTTTCTTCTGTGCCAGCAAGTATGACTGATGAACATCTAGATGAGGAGGAGAGGTTGGGGAGGAAGGAAGGAAAGAGGCTGGAGTGAGTGAGTGAGGGAGGGAGGGAGAGCCAATTATCTTATTGTTTAACCCACTCAAGGTAGAAGCCCATCAATCTGAAGCCACTTGCTCAAATGATTCATGTTCAGACTTTATAAAAGTTGAATTGGCTTAATTAACACTGAGGGGAAAGGCATATATGTCACGCAACTTAGAGGGGAAACAATGACCTGTGTGGATGACAAGTGTTTGCAGGGACTCGTTGATTAAAGTAAGTATTCTGATTATAAAATCGATCGCTGTTATAAACAAGACACCACAAATACAATAAATAATTTATTTCAGATTTTTATTTTTTATTTGTGTCACTTAAGAATTTTTTTTCTTGGTGAAAACAGAATTTAGTTTGATGTTTGTTTTCCTTTCTCTGTGGTGTCTGGCCGTTACCTAGGCACCACCGGCACCTTTGGGTGCAGCATGCTGCTCGCTGTGCACAGGAAGCACCACCACCAGCTGACACGCTGGGGGCGTGTCAAACCGTGCATGCAGTGCACTCGGATCTCTCACCTCCACTGATACCTGTCCTACTTACATCCTCCGACGATGACAATAGCAGTCAAGTCAGTCTAAGGTAAATGTAATTCATAGACATAAAAACGTAGGTGACATTTAAAACCACTGTCCTATATGCCGTGACACCGCGCGTTGCCAATGGCAGAGACGACGGGAGATTATGAGGGTTTATGTTGACGTTGGGGGATTAGTGGTCAAGAGGAAACCGTAGCTGACCCGGAATGAAATAGACAATGTTTTGGCATTGAGATGGGCGCTGTAGCCTGAAGTAGCCTGTAAAGCATCCTGCAGGTATTTAGCTTTCATTAGTGGGAATCCATTCAAAAATATCACTTGTAAAGGTCATTTTATCCTTAAGGAGTCTGCAATTATGGTCCCTGTTAAATGCGATATGCGCTCTGTAGGTAGCCTGGCTCCGCCCTCCTACGTACTTCTGTAGGTTAAGCATTACACTCATACTGAAATATTGTTTGATGTGACATTCACACATTTCTCATTCAGAGATGGTTTGTAATAAATCATCAAACCAGGCCATGCACACTATGTCTGCGTTTACATAAATGATTGTAATCAAAACACCGAGATGTCTTCCTTTGAAAAACTAATTGCTAACTCTCTCTGACCCCCAACTTTCTTTTTCACTTTGTCTGTCTCTAGCATGAGTCAGTTTCGGGCGTTAGCGGCTGTGCTGAGGGGTGGGTGTGTTGGAGGCAGTCAGTGGCTGCGAGTATGCGGAGGGGGCCCGGCTAGGCGCTGGGTTGATCCCGGGAGAAGCTGCTCATCCGGGGCTGCGCCTGGTCACTCAGCGGTGGCCGGTAGCTCCAGCTATGTGGAGGAGATGTACTTTGCCTGGCTGGAGGATCATAAAAACGTCCACGAGGTAACAATTTGCAACATGTGCCATTTCTTCCCACACGAGTGCGTAAGAGAGGGACATTTAATATTAGTGTAACGTGGTTTTCCCATGAATAGAAATTTGCAGAGGGAACAATGTCCAGCACACACAGTGGGGTGGGAGTGGGTAACAGCTAAATTATGAAGAACTGCCGTTGGAAGAGGGCACTTAATAAATGTGCACACTGCCCTAGGTTGTGCTGGTAGCTCAATTGCCTGGGCTGCAATGTCCTGGATTCCAGCCTTTCACTGTCCTGTCATCCCCCAATCTAGCAGTCAGTAGCAGCAAGGTTACTTTTGGTCCATGTTTGCGATGGACCCGCTTGCTTCTGCTGTGATCTGTCTTTCTCTGTGTTCTAGTCCTGGGACGCGTTCTTCCGTAACATCCAGGACTCCAGTCCGTCTGGCGAGGTGGGTGAAATACGCCCCTCCGCTCTGCTCCAGGGCCGAGTGCAGTCCCACTCACCAGGCATGGCACAGAAAGTGGTGGAGGACCACCTGGCTGTGCACACTCTCATTAGAGCCTATCAGGTACTCCACACTCACCCGGGCCCAGCTCTGTGAGACACACACACACACACACACACACACACACACACACACACACACACACACACACACACACACACACACACAAGCTATCAGCTTGTATAATGTGGATTTATGTTATTTACAAATTAAAAGATTGATCACATATCTAATAGGCATCCGTTTAAATCTTAACCAGTGTGTGTGTACAGAATTAAGATGTCATATACCTCGAGCCACAACTGGCTGACTATTTGTAGTTCCGATGTGTGTGTGTGTGTGTGTGTGTGTGTGTGTGTGTGTGTGTGTGTGTGTGTGTGTGTGTGTGTGTGTGTGTGTGAAAAATGCATCAAACTAAATCCTCTTGACTTGCCTAAACAGATGCAACTGGCAATGAAAGCTGTTTATACTGTGTGTCCTTGTATTAAAAGGAATATACAATTTGTTTGTCACTGCACGAGGTTATGCAAATTGCAAGATTAACTCTAACCTACTTACCCTTGTTGCTTTTTGAAAACTGAAAATATCAAAGAGACTACTTGAACAAAACAGGTGGCAACATTTCCCCTTGCCCTCAAATTAATTATGTGGAACTATCCTAGGGATTTATTAAATTCTGGCTTTTGGCGTCACTTTTATTCCCAGCTTGCTACAATCCTGGTGGGAGTGTGTGTGTGTGTGTGTGTGTGTGTGTGTGCATAGATATAAAAGCACTCCCATGGGGCTCTTTTCTCAGAAAGGTTGACTTATAACTGAGTGTCAGCATATTATCCAGCTGTTCACACTCAGAAACATGAGCACATGGGAGAAGTTGGCCTTCAGGGCTTTCTTCCAGACTTCTTCTTAGGTTTAGGCAATAAAACTACTTGGTTAAGTTTAGGAAAAATAGTGGTTTGGGTTAAAATAAACCATTTCTGGTAGAAAGCCCTGAAAGCTAACTCCATCTGTTTGCACATCATGATGGCAGCTCCTTGCTGAATCTTATTCTCTCCTACCTTTCACTTTCTCTTTTTTACCTGATTCTCCTCACCTCTTCTTTTCTCCCTCCTTCTTCACATTTCTGTCTCTCTGTCTGTGTAGATTCGTGGTCACCATGTTGCGCAGTTAGACCCTCTGGGAATCCTGGATGCTGACCTGGACTCCTTTGTTCCCTCCGACCTAATCACCACCATTGATAAATTAGGTAAGCCTCACAACCCCTGCAATCATCCTACACACATCACACATACCACACATTTATAATTGTGAATGAAGGAAGATTTCTGTCGTGTCTTGAGCCGATTGTCTTTATAGTTTTTCATTTACTGAGGTAGTTTCACAACCATAGGTGTCATGAAAACCATGTAAAACAGACTGTATCATTTAAGAAATGCATGTCAAAGTAAACTTAGACTAAAAGAAAAATAGACTTTTTACACAAGAGGTATAGAACTCCTTATTTTATCCCCCTTTCCTAACTAAAGGCATATGTAGTTAACCCACAGGCAGTATATACGGTATGCTGATTAGATTCCTACTATAGAAGTCCTTCCTTCTAATTACCTCAGGGTACTTGTCCTGCTTAAGGATTTCAGTCATAAGCATATTATTCTCATTGGCGGGTTTACTTCAAAAGCTTAATTAGCCTTATAATGAAAATATCTGATTTGTATTTTTCCTGCGCTTTATTTCAATAACATTTATGTATCTCTTTGAGGGTTTGCACAGTACATACATGTGCATCTACGTTTACACACATTATACACACCCAGGGTTGCATACCTCCTCAGTATAAAACGCACCATCACGCTCTCCGCCAAGTCTGTATATGGGTTGGTCAGCCTAATGTTGTCATTAATCTGAGGCCAAGCTCTTGTCATTCTCCATTTCATTTAGCGGACTGAGGATCGGTGGATGCGGGGCGGCCACAGAAAGCGATCAAAGTATACAGTAATAGGAGAGAGAGAGAGAGAGAGAGAGATGTTCTGTTGGCTGCTGTTATCAGTGATCAGTGTGTGTCATGACATTGCATTGCATTATGTATTGTCACCAGGGCTATAGCTCCCTAATCAAAGCTAATGACAGCCTCCGTGGCCCCTTATTTGGTCAGCTGATCGTACAAGAGTCTATTCTTGGCCCCCTTTGTCTTTGCTGTGTTCCTAATATGATTTGCACCTGTCTCCTCTTATGTTGCCTGCGATCTTGAGCTTGACCAGCTCTCAGGTGGGCTTTATCAGTGCAGAAACTTATGTGGGGTGCTGTACCTCCTCCACAGGTCCTGCTATTATACTGTCAACAAATGCATCCTGGAGAATTGTTTTTTCACTGTTTTTGCCTTCAAAAACAAATGTACTTGGATCAAGATTTAAGTTGATTCACTTCAGTGTTATGCACTACATTTGCAAGGAGCACTACTGTCCTATTCATTAAAAAAGCCCAGCCCAATAAGTGCACCCTTTCAATAAGATAGGTGAGTTAGGGCTGCAAGTAACAATTATTTTCATGATCAATTCATCTGTCGGTTAATGATTTTTTTTTTTTTAAATCCATGCATCAATTAGTCTATAAAATGTCACAAAATTGTAAAAAAAATAGCTACTTTCCCAGAGCCCAAGGTGACATCTTCCACTTGTTTTGCCCGACCAACAGTATTCAATTTACAATGCTGTAAAACAGATCAAATCAGCAAATCCTCACTCTGGAGAAGCTGGAACCAATGATTGTTTGGCATATATTTTTATACTTTTAAGTATTGATCATACTCTTAGCTATGATTTCTGTTGCCTTCACGTGATATCAGAAGAAATGGAAGAAGTTAAGTATATTGACGTTTGAGATCATGAATTAAACTGGTCTTTCACCTGAGTTTCACATGGTGTTATCGTAGGTTTCTACAATCTTGATGAGTCTGACTTGGATATGAGCTTTCAACTGCCCCCCACCACCTTTATCGGAGGAGCAGACAACACACTTCCTCTTAAGGAAATCATACGCAGACTAGAGGTATTTTGTTTGCGTCCATACATGTGTCTAATGATGGGGGAAAGCCAAATATCACTGTATCATGCTATTTTCTTTTTTTTATGTCTTCTTTTTCAGACATCCTACTGTGGTCACATAGGGGTCGAATATATGTTCATTAACAATGTGGACCAGTGTCAGTGGATTCGTCAGAAATTTGAGACTCCGGGAATCATGCAGTTCACTGATGCTGAGAAGAGGACTTTGCTAGCCCGCCTGATCAGATCCACACGGTCGGCGGTCTTCAGTACACTTTGATGACAGCACAATACCTCAGTTTTAGTTATAGCTCACATCAGAGCCTCACATAGCATAAACAAAACTCTTGCCCAGGCATATATTTGAAAAGATAAACACTCTATTCTTCATGTGAGCTCATTTTCATCTCTGATAAATTATCTCAGAAGTCACTGGAGGTTCCGAGAAGTGATCTTCTTATTGTATTCTGGCTTGTTCTGTGCTGTTGCAGTGTTATCATTCCTACAGTAATTAACACACGCACATTGGTACTGAAATACATTTGCTAAATGCTTGAGTACAAGTTCTCTGAACGATCATAGTGTTGTTCCAAAACGTATTTTCTGTAATGGAGCTTTAGTTATCATCATTATCAGTCAGTAGCAGTGTAATCTAAATCATCGTTGTGTAACTAACTAGTCTATATCCTTTGCGTTCCACTTCCGGGATTGCTCCGATGCTGCAGGAAATTCCGCTGGATGCATGTATTTTACGTTTCCTTCCGCTTTCTTTGTGTTGGAATTTTAAATTCGGTGGATTTATGAGGACTATTGTTGACTGCTCCTCAGATCTCTACAGGGTAAATTGAGACAGCTAGCTAGACTATCTGTCTAATCTGAGTTTTCTCTCGCACAACTATTTTGCAGCGGCTCTGTGCGGAGTTTAGCACTGCCCATGATGATTCTGATTGGTTTAAAGAAATGCCATTAAACCAGAGCATGTTTTTCTCCTATCCCTGAATGCTATGTGGAGTAGCCAGACCCTCCTTCAGCGTGCTTTGGAGGAGGGTCTGGCAAAGCGAGACTACGAACTAACAAACATACATCCATGAACCCTACATCTGAACTTTTTTATGTCTAGGTTTGAGGACTTCCTGGCCAGAAAGTGGTCGTCAGAGAAACGTTTTGGTCTGGAGGGCTGTGAAGTGCTCATCCCTGCTCTTAAAACCATGATTGACAAGTCGAGCGCTGCCGGCATCGATAGCGTGATCATGGGGATGCCTCATCGGTACTGTGTATTACACAATTCTCGCCTCTCAGCTCAATCTATGCATACAGCTGATTCTTGTCCTTCCATATTTGATATAGGGGTCGACTGAATGTGTTGGCCAATGTGATCCGTAAGGACCTGGATCAGATCTTCTGTCAGTTTGACCCCAAGTTAGAGCCTGCTGATGAGGTGAGGAAAACTGTGTGGAAAAGTATCAAAGGAAGGCATTCTGGATATGCAACTGATGATATATTTCATGACGTTTCTCTACACCGGTAGGGGTCAGGTGATGTCAAATACCACCTCGGCATGTACCACGAAAGGATTAACCGTGAGACAGACAAGAACATTACGCTGTCACTCATGGCGAACCCCTCCCACCTGGAGGCAGTGGATCCAGTGGTTCAGGGCAAGACCAAAGCTGAGCAGTTCTACAGAGGAGACACTCAGGGAAAGAAGGTAAAAGTTATTGTTCCGGGTACATGGTGGCTTTTTTTTGTGTTTGGTGCTGTAAATGTAGATTTGCATTAAAGATATGTTGCTATGATGTGATTTTTCCAGGTAATGTCCATCTTGATTCATGGTGACGCTGCTTTTGCTGGACAAGGAGTTGTGTATGAGACTTTCCACCTGAGTGAGCTCCCCTCCTACACCACACATGGTACCATCCATGTGGTGGTCAACAACCAGGTATTGGAGACACATTTACCAGAATACATTTATTTTTTAATTTACTTAATGTTATGGCAGTAATACCAATATTATTGCTTGTTTATTTTTATTAGTGCAATAACATTAAAAAACAAAACACAGGACAATTGGTGCAATAAAACATGACATAAAGACAGGACAATTGGCCGGTGATAAAACATTAGGAGAAACATTAGGACATACATAAGTACAGCACAATGATTTATATTGGTCTGAAAGATTGAATTTGGCTAGTGTTGTGACTTGTAAGGCGAGGTTTGTTTGTAACGAGGATGGCTAATGAGTAATAACAAAGAAAAGAGGGAGACTGACTCAAGTTAGGGAGGATATTAAGTAATATAGTGTTGAAAACAAAGGATGTGGGTGGTTTTAAACTTGGGGTTGTAATTAACCATGTAAGGCCCCTGGCCAGCATGCCGTGGAGGAGGGGGGGTGAACCATAGGGCAGGCTCCAATACGAATAATATTGCTAATACTAATAATCTTACTGTTATAATTACTACTAGTGCTATTTTTTAAAATAATAATAAATAATGATAATATTTGGGGCTGGATGATAAATCACTATCGTCTGTCAACTGAAGATGTGATCATATTGTGTTATTGTTTTACACAATTCTGTTGTTTACATTTATTATTTCCAAAAAACTAAGTAAAAACTAACAAAATTAGCTGTTAATTGTTTTGTTTTACAGATGTTGAGATATTTCCTGATGTTACTCATAACACTAGAGCACTTTTTGTTGTTGGGAACATAATTTCAATCATTATGCATGTGATTCTCAGCTCTAAATGATATAAAATTTGCCGTGTGATTGTTGTCTCTCAGATTGGCTTCACCACAGACCCTCGAGTGGCCCGCTCCTCCCCCTATCCCACTGATGTGGCTCGGGTTGTCAATGCACCCATCTTCCATGTGAATGCTGATGACCCTGAGGCTGTCATGTATGTTTGCCGCGTGGCTGCAGAGTGGAGAGCCACCTTCAACAAGGATGTTGTCATTGACCTGGTTAGTCACAGCCAATTCTTAATGGATTAACAGGAAACACAATTATAATTACACTTAGACATGACTTCTGTGTGTATTTACAGGTTTGTTACAGGCGGTTTGGCCATAATGAGATGGACGAGCCCATGTTCACCCAACCGCTGATGTACAAACAGATCTGTCGTCAGGAGCAAGTGCTGAAAAAGTACTCCAACAGGCTCATTGCGGAGGGAGTGGTGACACTGCAAGATTTTGAGGTTTGTCATCTAATGCTGTTTGCTCTTGTTAAATATACTGTATATTGGTAGTTGCTACTGTATGCCGTTTTATTTGGTATCACCGTCCACTGGACTATGTGCATTAAATCACATTTAGATATTACTCTAGCCTTCGAGTAAATATGTTGCGCCAGCACTGCTGTATTTGAGTTTCAATTTACTGCCTCAGTTCAATCACCTAGCCTCACAATCCCTCACATAAAGTATATATTGCTCAATGAAGTTGAAGTATATCTCACATTCTGGCGCTATTCAGTGGAATTGCTCAGGTTCTTCATCCAAAACAGAAACTTCGATCGTAACATCCATTCTGAAAATTTTTTTTTATAACACATGTCAGGGAAATACTGCAGCTCCTATCCGGTGTGCTTCTTCCTGGCTTTTGATGAACATTGTTTTCTGTTGTGTGGCCTGCTGTTTGGACTCCTGCAAAAGCACCATTTGTAATATAAAAAGGCAGAACCATTACTGCGGATGTAGACTTCTCTCCTCCTCTAATGTTTCTCTCTCTCTCTTATTCTCTTTCACTCTGTCTCAACTACACCCAGTTTGGGTTAGTCAGCTGTAGTCCTTCAATAATTAACAAACTGTGCATCAGTTTAAATGTGGCGTTTTTCATTGTCCTTATTGCACATTACATGCAGGAAGAAGTTTCCAAATATGACAAGATATGTGAGGAGGCATACACCAGCTCCAAGGATGGAAAGATTTTACACATTCGACACTGGCTTGACTCCCCCTGGCCAGGTAATTTGTATTCTTTTCATTTCAGTAATCAAGTTAAAACAAATTCATTTGAATGACTGCCTTTTCTGTGAATATTTTCTGTTCCTGCTGGAGTTGAAGCTGTCTCTCTCTCTCTCTGTAGACTTCTTTACAGCAGAGGGAGAGCCCAAGAGCATGAGTGGTGTCTCAACAGGACTGCATGAGGAGGTCCTGCAGCACATCAGTCAGATAGCTAGCTCTGTGCCTCTGGAAGGTTTTCATATCCACCCTGGTGAGTGTAGTTGCTTTGTGCTGGAGAATAGAGCAGTAATCAAAACTGATGCGGACGATAGTAGTCCTACTGATATGATATGCTGTGCTAGAAATCTATACAATGACAGAAGAGCACACATTACTGCAGGTTATGGGATACATACTGCTCAATAATAAACAATCCTTAAATCACATAGACCCCAACTGTTTGTCTACAGGGATGATATTAAGTCAATTAAAGCAGTTCACCTGTAAACACATCCTTTAAAAACAGCAGGTGTTTGGCCTGCGCAGCTGATTTGGCGCACGCTATATAGCAATTAAGACTCCCACAAGGGTTTTTGATATTACAGTATTTACAGCATGGTATGACAGTCCAATGCATTTTACACTCCCTTCCCCCGTGCTTTCCTAAGATATCGCTTGGTTTAATTTTTGTTCCTCTGTCTGTGTGTATTCTCTAGGTGTGTCTCGTATTCTGCGTGGTCGGGCTGACCTGGTGAAGAATCGGCAGATGGACTGGGCTCTAGGAGAGTACATGGCCTTTGGTTCCCTTCTCAAAGATGGCATCCATGTACGACTCAGCGGGCAAGATGTAGAGCGGGGCACCTTTAGGTGAGTCCATGTCAACACAACTGAAAGCTCAATGTTGCCTCTACAAAGATCTATATGCATCTTATTTAAACCTCTATGCCTTCTTATATTAATGCTCTTACACTGTGAGGAGCTCCCACTACCACCACAGTCTAGTATCAAGTAGGTTTCAAGTGTAGTTAGTGAATTAACCAAGCCTTTTAAGAAAATAGATTTTTATTGTCTTAATTTTTATAGTTTGAGAGTCCTTGTGGAGTCATAGTCTCTCCACTCAAACAACAAATTAGCTTTATCCTTCCTTACAATGATTTAGGGCTTGGTGCTAAATAGATAACATAGCAAATAAACTTTGAGCTAAATCATATCAAGATGAAATTACATTATCGAACGTAAATTAACAAAAGGAGTTGTTTACACATGAAGAGTTTTTTTTCTCATTTAATGGACAACACTAGAGCACAGTTCATTGTTCTGAACATAAATATTTTATGTTTCATTATGCATACATTTGTCATATTGTGATATATAGTATATCGTTATTGGAAAACATCCTTAATACTGTGATAATGATTTCAACTATGTCACACAGCCATGCAATGATTTAAATTGATATTGGCCCAAATGTACTATTTTGAAATCAAATTTGCACATTTGTTGAGTCTGTCAGGGTCAGCCTGCCTGACCAGAAATAAAGATAGTGAATTAAGTAATTGGGGGGGTGGCACAGGGAGTCTGACAGACAGAAGACGTCAGAACAGTCTCCTGGGAACTGTGAAGCCCACATGGTGTTGTCATGGTATGGAGGGACGAGTGACACATGAACAAAACCAGCTCCCCCTTTCATTGTGCCTGTCTCGTCTGTCCCCTATCATTTCTCTACCAGCCCATCTTCACTGACACCAAACCCCCCTCCCCCCTCTCAGCTCACAGCGACATACATCACACTAACTAACCAGAGGCTACAGGGCTTTTTTTTTTTGCCTCGCATTTTCCACTGACATCCACTTCTCCCCATCCGCTGTCCCCCTTATGATTTAATATATTGTAATTTAACTGGCTGAAACTACTGTACATCCACCCTTCATCTCTGTATCATCTGTTGTTGATTTAAATCCTCCTATGTGTCAGTTGAGAGTCCACATTATATTATTTGTGTTCTTTCTCATTGTACCTTAGCTATACTTCCTACCTCCTTTACCACCCCTTATTGTTTTTTTCCCACCTACACTTTTGTTCAACCCCCACTACTCTGTTTCCCTTCACAGTTCTTAGGAGCTGAGCATATTGGCATGTTACAGACGAGTGGGCCTGCTTGCGTTTCTGTGATGTACGTAACAGCGTGCACTAATGGATTCAGTCGTTGTGTTTGGGTGGGTTGCGTGCACCCCTTTCCCTGACTAATGGGGCCCCCAGGCAGAGGAAGTGTGCGTGTGTGTGTGTGTGTGTGTGTGTGTGTGTGTGTGTGTGTGTGTGTGTGTGTGTGTGTGTGCTTGTGAAAGAAAGAAAAAGGAGAGAGGTGGGCACGCAGTTTATGAGGCAATTCCAGAGAAAGACCTAATTCTCGTCAGATTTTTGGGTCCTCTTTGGATTGCGTGCGAGTAGTTTTCAGAAAACGAAATGTGAAATTATGTGTGTTACCTCAATTATTGCTGGATGCTCTCGATTTTAGTTGTTCATCAAAGGATTAGAGAAAGTGTATACATGAATGTGGAGCAAGGATCAGAACAAAAAAATTAAGCAGTACATTATATGCCCTCATTAGTGCATAATTATGGAAGATATTTTTCAAAGGACTCAAATCATGATCATCTAGTCTTCTAGGTGGTAATATATCACATTCAAGATAATAATCAATAGATTGTGGTTATTTCCTGCAGTTCTTCCGCCTGACCGTTACATAACCTCTCGCACTGTGTGTATGTCTGAGTGTATGTGTGTGTCTAGATATCATTAAAGTGATGTTAAAGGGGTTTAAGTGATTGTCTGATCGTGCTGGTTTTGAAGACTGATTCCTACATTAGGAGCGAGTGGACTGCTAGAGCTTGTTAACGTTTGGCTCTTTGCTCCCATCAACTCTTGTTGGGCCTCATACTGACTGAAGATGAGGAGAGAGGAGGATACTCTTCATGGAGTGCCTTTATGGGCCAGAACACCCGCTGTGTGTGTGTGTGTGTGTGTGTGTGTGTGTGTGTGTGTACCCTTCATCTACTAGGAATCTTTTATAGAAATCCTATTACCCTGTTGTTTTCACCACCATCATTTAAGACCGCTTAGAGTCCTGAAAATCTTTTGTGGCAATATCGTTCTGCAATTATAAATACCACACTGTTTTGTGTACTCTACTGCAAATACTAGTGGTGAAATGATTTGTTAAATCAATAATTGATAGGGGATTTACTATTTAAGGTATTTATCAAGCAAAAATTACAGAGATTTTTTACTTTTTATAGACTAAACAATATATAGATTTTTGGTAAAAAAAAAAAAATAATTCATTCATTAATCATTTGTAAAAAAGAATCATAAGTTGCAGCCCTGCTAAAAACGTTTTTGCATATAACACGTGTCACCACCTCTTAAATTGGTTTGTTTATATCCCACTTTATCCATTAATCTCAGCTAAATGTGATATATATTCTCTCTTAGATGATGTCATAACATCGATTTAATTTTGTTGCTCTGCAATGATGACTTGGCAGAACAGTGGTGCTTTTTGGACCTGCAGCATGGCTCTAGGGATTGCCTGTCAGTCAGTCAGTCCCCTTTTGTCCAATCTGAAATATCTATTAACTATTTTCATGTTGGAAAGGATGAATCCAGATGATGTTGGTGTTAATGTTAGCATGGTAACACACAATGATGAACATGGTAAACATTTTAACTGCTCAACATTAGCATGTTAGCATTTTCATTGTAAGCATTTTAACTCAAAGCGCAGCTTTGTCTAAGTACAGGCTCACAGAGCCGGTAGCATGGCGGTAGTCTTGTTTCTATATGCCTGTTTCAGTCCTTTCTGTCTCTGCCTTTGTTATTTTGCAGTCACCGTCATCATGTTCTGCATGACCAAGAGTTGGACAAACTTATCTGTGTTCCCATGAACCACCTGTGGGCCGACCAGGCTCCTTACACTGTCTGCAACAGCTCCTTATCAGAGTATGGAGTGCTAGGTGAGACTGAAGCCACCCCAGCCACACAGCATGCTTTAGTTCATAAGTCATTATGTAGCTCTGTGTAATGATGACTGTGACTTCAGGTTTTGAGCTTGGCTTTGCCATGGCCAGTCCGAATGCTCTGATCCTCTGGGAGGCCCAGTTTGGAGATTTTAACAACACAGCCCAGTGTATCATTGACCAGTTCATCAGCCCGGGCCAGGCCAAGTGGGTCCGCAACAATGGTATTGTCCTACTGCTGCCACATGGGATGGAGGGAATGGTGAGAAGGGAAAATAAACTGGCCAATGCTATTTCATCCTGTAGTATTTACAAATTAATTTAGATATTTTTGGAATAAATGTTTTAGTGGGATTCCTCTTCCATTTCATCATTATGTGTCTTCTTTTCTGTCCACAGGGCCCAGAACATTCCTCAGCTCGACCTGAGCGCTTCCTGCAAATGAGCAAAGATGATCCTGATCACTTCCCTGTATGTTCACATGTACAATTTACATTGTGGCTGAAATGGTTACCAATTCGAGGAACATCATTACCTAATTCGTAAACTCTGAGCTGCCACACAGTGTGCTGCAGTGAACATCCAATAGCTTATTTTTTTAGCATAGCCTGTTTTTAATTAGCTATGCTGATGTCATAACTACTTACGTGATGGCTTAAGTGATGATTACCAATTTCTCTGGAGCTGAAAAGTCTCTTTATTATGGCCTTCACAGAGTTGGTATTCAGCAGTAGCTCAGGTCCCAAGGGTGCGCTTGCACGAGGGAAGATTCAAGGAGGGGACCACAGTGGGCTGTATCAGCAGAAGCTTACCAGATTCATCTTCAAATGGGATATTGATCAAACTATTAGTGGAAGCATACTAAGGGATTAACATTCCCTGTCTTGTGTTTGTGTGTGTGTGAGAGAGAGAGAGAGAGAGATAGAGATATGCATCTCTTGCCCAATTATAAGAAAAAAACATTGCTGCAACCAACACTGTAATTCTGTAATTAGAATAGTTACATTTCTGTTTTTAGAATCAATAACCTCTATATATTATTTTCTTTGTAATACTTTTTTCAAAGGAGTTCAGTGGAGATTTTGAGGTCCAGCAGCTGTACGAATGTAACTGGATTGTGGTCAACTGCTCCACGCCTGCTAACTACTGTCATGTGCTCAGACGGCAGATTCTGCTGCCATTCAGAAAACCGGTAACGTGTAACATCGTCTTCACTATATGTTGTGTGTCTTCTCCAGTTTGTGCTTGTCATGTAATTATAGGTTTTACATTTGAAATATTGCATATATTGCATTTAAGTCACACATACATATAAACCCACTAATATAAAAAAAAAAAAGTCCAGATGGTCGCTTGACAACACATGCTGATGATTAGAATACATTTCCCGAATATTATTTCCTTGTTGACATTAAAAATATTTAGTTTGCTTGATATTCATTTTTGAGGAAAACAGTGGTTCATATCTGTAATTTGAATGAAATCAAAGTCTCAAATCTGAAAACATGAGAGGCACAAACTGGGGTTATGACTTCACATTTGTTGATTGCTTCATCATGACAGACAAACTAAAGCTAAAAATACTGTTGTAATACAATACTATATCACAACCATGCTTCGAAAAGAAGAACTGTTTGCAGAAAGTTGCACAACCTTTGACAGTACTCATTTACAGTACAAATGTGGTTCTGTATGTAATTAATTAGTACTTTGAACCTCTACAGTAGAACTAGTTTGGGTGTAAAGTTTTGGGGTGTAAAGCTTTTCTCCTCTTTTGTAAGTGCACAGCTTTTTTTTCAGTCTCTCTCAGTTTTCAGCCACAGTGAATGTCTTAACTGATCCCCTGTCGCACATAAATGCAATGCTTTGCGAAGCATGAGAAAATGACTTCCTGAGCAAATTAGCGAGGGGGCCAATTGGGGATAATATTGTTTGTTTTTTTATGAAAAACTCTGGACTTGGTCGGCTGAGCACAAAAGGTTTTATTTATTTGATTGTTAAAGAAATGTTTTGTTTTCCTGTTTTCCCAATGCTGATGTTGCGTGCTATATGCTGGCAACAAATTAGCGGGAAAAGAGAAAAAAACTTTTATCTCTGGAGTTTTTTCAAAGTGCACAATAAAGTTACGGATGATAGAATCAATCTGTTATATGTCACTGACAGACACTTTTTCCTTTTTTTCCACAGCTGATCATTTTCACTCCAAAGTCTCTGCTGAGGCACCCTGATGCAAGGTCCAGTTTTGATGACCTCGCAGAAGGTGGAGTTTTACTTTATCTCTGTAAAATGTGACATAAGAAGAAATGTTGATGGACAGTAATAGGTAACATATCATACTCAATGTTTGCAGGCACTACATTCAAGAGGTTGATTCCAGACGAGGGCCCTGCGAGTCAAAACCCAGCCCAAGTGAAGAGAGTGATCTTCTGCACTGGCAAAGTCTACTATGAACTGGCTAGAGAGAGGAAACGGCAAAAACTGGAAAGAGACATCGCCATCATTAGACTTGAGCAGGTGTTTAGTCCCTCTCCTTGAAATGAGAGTGATGCAATGTTGTCATTTCTTCTTTCACTTATCCTTCGGCCTCCCCCCTCAGATCTCTCCATTCCCGTTTGACCTGGTCAGAGCAGAAGCAGAGAGATATGGCAACGCTGAGCTGGTCTGGTGTCAGGAGGAGCACAAGAACATGGGTTACTGTGATTACGTCCGGCCGCGTTTCCTCACAGTAGTGGCCAACCAGAAGCCCATTTGGTAAGGGTGTCTATTCCCTTGTCACCTGATTTGTTCATGACAGAGGTAAAGTGGAACAATCCATTTAGAGAATCAGGTAACAAACCTTCAGTGTTTCTTTCAGGTATGTGGGACGGGACCCTGCAGCTGCTCCTGCGACAGGGAACAAGTCCACCCACCTCAATGAGCTGAAGAGGTTCATGGACACAGCTTTCAACCTGAACGCCTTCCAAGGGAAGGACTTGTAATTGAGAACTGGAGCAAGAACCAGACACTCGATGGTGTTTTTTGCCTCCAACGGCGCCTTCCAGGCAGCTAACCTTAACCCTAAACATAACCATTGCCGTGCTGCCTGGGAGGAGACGTTTGGGGCAAAAAACACCAAAGACCGAACCAGACTGGAGGTGCAGTTTCATCTCCAACTGTCATGGTCTACCTATTACGTCTTGATGTGGTATATTGGCACATTTTAAAACTCTTTTAGCTTTGTGACAATCTGGAGTATAGCCTAGTGTTTTTAGGAAACATGATTTTACCCCCCTGATAATCTTATGTGAAGTCGGCAATGTTAACTGACTTATGCCTGGATCAGACTGAACAACAGTTAAGTCTTATGATACAGTCTCTTTGTCAGATTTAGTAAGTGATCATTGTTTAATCTCGACCAATCGTAGCTTGCAGTCTTTTTGCGACCTGCAACAACTATGATGTAAGAAGCATCATGAAGCCCAACTAGGCGTGAGAAGGCAAAAAGAAAATTGGTCGCACTATTCTTACTAGGGCCTCGCAAGTATCCTAAATGCGGCTTTTCTTCCACTGTGACACAGGATAGAAGGACAAATTGTGCACTGGCCATGCCCCATGTCAAGTGGAATTAAGTCATTCTTATTTACTGTGTATAGCCCCAAATCACCCTTTATCCTTATACCCTCAGTTTGGATAAGGAAAACCTCCACACAAAACACCTCATCTTTGGGATCAAGATATTTACAGGCCGATATCATGTATCTGATTCCAGCTTTACCAGATCTGCACTTTATTCAATCAACACTATTCAACAGAGGGCCTTTATGAGGGCTTTAACATAATAAGTACTGTGTGTATATACACCACAATGTCTCGTCTGAAGAGAACCAGACACAAAGATGTTCAGCCTCTAAACGGTGCTACACCTTCCAACACCTTCATTTCAAAATAAAATAAAATATTACCCAAACATTAAGTCACATAATTGTCAACTAGTTGTATGGTGAAGTAGCAACAGTACAACCTTTGTACCCCTAATAACATCCACACACCATTTAGATTTGTGACAATCCCTGTTATTGGAGTAGTTTTAGTACTGAAGATACCTCCATTGCTGCCATGCTGATGAATACTAGTATATATTAGTAGTATAGTTTTGTATTTGTATTGATTTTTGTAGATGAATAGCAGAAGTTACGAGAAACACAAAACACCAACTGGTGTATTTAAACAATGAATGTGAAATACATATCGCAGGTATGAAGATTGTTTGGAAATTTAACACATCAGTAGGTTTGTGCCTGTATTTGCTTTGGCTACCTTAGCTGTTAGTAAAGGAGTGTGTATTTATTGTCACACTTCACTTCACCAGGAGACATGAGCCAGCTGGCACAGAGACTTGCAGCCATGTTTTCTACTTAGGACATAAGGCTCAGCTTCCTCTTTGGAGGCTGAGGGATGCGCACATACATAAACACAGCAAAGCTGTGGATGCTTTGAGAGCAGTATTATCGCTTGGTTATCACAAGAAAATCCCCAGGTATTTAACAGAATTGATATTAGTTACCACTGTGCTTAGAAATGTTATAGAAAATTATGCTTCCAGTTTAGCCATACTGTAGATTCCCTTTTCCGCTGGGAGATTTAACCATAAGCCATGCACAAATGTAATTTTACATTTACAATTATTTAAAAATAAATGTATGTGTGTTAGTTTTTTAAAGAAAAAAGTGTGGGCATTGAGACATATGCAAACAACCCCAGGAATAATAAAATATGGAATCAAATAAATTTAAGTTTAATAACATTCTTTGGTCATGATTTTTTGCTTGCAGATGATGATTGACAGTGTAAAATGGTTTAAAGCAAGAAATAATTATTTTTACATATATCTCTCTCATATATACATACAATTCATAAGCAGTAAAAATGCACCCCTTCCTCATTTTAATACATGTACCAGACCTGATCAGACCAGTCTGAGGTTAGCAGACTTGAGATAGATATGGCTGTGACTGACATTAGAGTCAGTTTACAAGCGTTATGATTCTCCTCTAGTTGTGCTACTGTTATATATTACTGCTGTGCTACTGTACTACTACTTATTTCCTGTTATTCCATACTTGTCACCTGTGGCCAAAGTGGCTGTTCCCTTACATACACCAGGGCAAAAAATAGCTATTGGGGCCCCTGCCAACACCACCCTATCCCCTTCTGTACATCATGTATGTACCCTGTCCCCTCCAAGGTTCTCATTAAGTAAAGTGCACACAGTGGACTCATATTCATTATTTGCCTAGAAATCAACCCATCTTTTCTGTGTGTCATTAAGGATATGGTAATTAATCTTGGAATATGCACCAGGTGAGCCCAATATAAGCTAAACCAATTAGTTAAAACCTAATTTTGACACAGGCCACCTCAAAAGAAAGACTGGCCCACAAAATTAATTAATAATGCAGGTCCCACCGATAGTGCACGGTAATTATGCAAATTCCCTTACAAATCTGCAATACCAACTGACATTTAGTGAATGTGCAAATTTCTGGGGGCCCATATATATGATGAATGTGTATATATATATATATATATATATATATATATATATATATATATATATATATATATATATATATATATTTCTGTTATCTTCAGTAAGCGTTCTCCACAGCATTAACAGCTTCTTTGCAAACAGGGTCCAGTTGTCCATCTCCACCTTCGGGGAAAAAACATGAACAGGTTTCCAGACAGTCTGTGTGTGATGTCACAGTCTGCACTGTGACATCACAATAACGTAACATGTAGTCTCCGCTTTCCGTCAAAGCTAACCAAACTCACCAAACTCCAGCTGCTTTATATTACAGCGGAAGACGACCTCCCCGTTGACCACGAGCTCCACCATGTTCCACTCGCGCGTGTCTTCCAAGACGCACTGGTGCCCGCGCGCTGTCAGAGCGGCTGCAGGCATATTAGACGGAAAATGTTTGACCTCACCTAAAACAGTCAAGAAAGCAGACAACATGCGGTATCCTAATTGGACTCGAAAAGAAACATACCCTGAAGACCCTGCAGGCGGAAGTTCCTGTGTTCTACTACTCCATTGGATTCATAAGGTCCGTTGCAAAGGGTCACCCGCGCGTTTTTCGGCATTGTTTGTTGTGGTCACCTGGGGTAACTGTCATACACAATGCACCTGTTGTTGCTTACATGGCATCCTCTCTGAAATGTGTCCAGGAATCCCTTTTGCTCCACTTGTTAAAACAAATTAAGTTATTAATTTGTTACGGCTATGTGATCAACACTAAATCGCATTTGTGAGTATCTCATTATAACAAGTCAAATATAAATTTCAAGTCAAAGTCATTATAAATAGGCTACCACAAGATTCAACTTTTTTGTACTACATGAAACTTTATTATAAATTTGACTTGGAATCATATACAACGTATAACAAATAATATGGCTTATGACTTCATTATTTTAAAGAACTTCTCATCATAATTTCAAGGGTTGAAAGATAGCTTTATTTGCGCTGATGTTGATCAATGTGCATGTATAATAATAAATAAATAATTCAAGAAGTCATAGTTATTAAAACTTTCTAAAAAATTAATTATGTAGTAGGTTTTTAAAATCAAATTGACATCCTGATTCCATAAATTCAGAGCAGTGCAGAGCAGAGCATGCTCAGTTGCCACAGTACCCATAATGTGGTGGATAAGTGGATATGTCTGTAAGGTTACATTTCTTTTATAAAACACAATCCGAGTAGAAACTTAAACATGGCATTGATATGCATCTACTCTGTAAACGGCAAAACAAACATATCATTTGGTTTTGGTTTCTTTTAATCTTCAACAGTACTTCATAAAACAATACAGTACTTTGACAGTAATAAACACAGTGATCACCTCTGGTTGATAAGGGTTATATACTTACGTTTCAAACTTACATTTACACTTTGTAACATTAAGTTATAGCTATCATACAAAAATAAATAACTTAATTGATATATTTTAAATAAAGAAATTTGTATTTACAAATACACAATTTTGATCACACTTAACATTCAATAAGCTAAACGGTATCCCTTTAAAATCTTGGTCAGTTGCTTTTTCCCAGTATATGGAATACAGTACAGTATGAACTAAATGTCTAATGATTTTTTATAAAATGATTTTTTTTTTTTACAGACATTTAAGTAATACCACATTTTTTGGTACAATAGACACAATTTATGAAGACAACACAAATAGAAATTGCATAGAAGATTCTAGAGCTACAATGTACCTAGATCTTCAGAAAATCATTACTAGCAGCCTTTTTTTTTTTAACAGTATAGCAGCATGCGATTTGCAAGTTGACATACAGTATAGTGAGACAATCAGCCATTCATCATAACTCACAGACTACTTTTGCTCGTCACCAAACAATAAATGTATTATTTGGCTGATTCGTCTCGATTTAGTGCAAAACAACAACCAAAAGCTCAAATTTGGATTGATTTTTTTTAACCTGTATATAGAAGCCATTTTGACAGACATTTGAATTAGTGCGATGTATTGGATTTTTTTTTGTGGGACAACAGCAGTAAACGTCCTCTATAATAACCAAACACCTCTAATATTCTCTAAGAATGAGTAAAATACATTATCAGCACTTCATACATTTTACATTACAGTATACAACAACAAAAACAGCTTTACGTAACATTTTGTATCACAGTTACAGTGTATATTTTGTGATTGACTCACACCATTTTCCCCTGGCACTAACAGTTTTCTATGATTTACTTCCATTCTTCAAACCTTGTGCATCTCCTTGTGATGAAGTCTGGGTTTGAGCCTCCACTTTAGTCTGGTCAGGGGTCTTTAGCAGAATTTGTGGCAGCATTTGCTGATTCTTGGTCAGTTCAGTTGGTCTCTGCGGTGTTTTCCTTTGCCAGCTTGTGTCTGTTTGCGTGTGCGTCTCTAGCGTCTGACCCTGTCTTTGCTGGGTTGGATTGGAGCCGGAGTTACATTTACTGCACAGATCCCTCATGTCCAGTAGAGCCTGTACCAGACACTTGACAAATTCTGTTGAACATGTCTCTGGGCTCTCGTGGAAACTGGACACACAGAAGATAATGTGGTCTGACTGAGGGTTGTAGCATGCTCCATATCCGTTTGGAACCACAGGTCCATAGCAGCAGAACATCTCAACAGTAGTAGGAACCTAAGGGAAAAGTGAATCCTTCAGTACTAAATACTGCTGTAGGTGGAAAGGTTGAGATACGACTATTCTACTATACAACTGAGAATAGCAACAAAAAACAAGAACATACTATATATATATATATACTATATATATAGTATGTTCTTTTATATATATATATATATATATATATATATATATATATATATATATATATATATATATATATATATATACAGTATATATAGTAGAATAGTGTAGTGGATTCTACACTTCTAATGATGCAACTCAGCAGTGTCTTTCATTTAGAGCTGCAACGATTAATCAATTAGTCTATTGAAATACAATTAATTGCCAACTATTTTGTTAATTGATTTATTATTTAAGTCAGTTTTTTAAGCAAAAATGCAAAAATTGTGATGATTCCAGGTTCTCAAATGTGAGGATTTGAAGTTTTTCTTGTTCTGAAATTACAGAATATTTTGGGTTATGGACTGTTGATCCAACAAAGCAATACATTGGATGACATCATCTTGTATTGTGATTAAAAATATTTTTTTTATCGATTAAGCGATTAATCGATTATTCAAGAAAATAATCTGCAGATGAATTGATAATGACAGTAATTATTAGTTGCAGCCCTACTTTCATTCGAACCATCTTGGCTCCTAAATGGCAACTTTTTTCAAACCACACTCCAGTTTGTAGCTCAATTTCTGCTAAAAATGTCACATCTCAAGCACAAGCCAAGAAAACCCTGATGGCATCGATGTTATATTTTCAGACTTTAGACAGCTTCTTGCAGAGCCACAGAGGACATGAAACAACTGTTTTCACAGGCTTAGCGGTGCTCATGGTGACGAGTAAACTGAACTTCATGTGTGAAATTGGTGGAGTGCCCCTTTAATGCATTTTTCATTAAAAATAGCTTCACTTTATTGTTTTAAAATCAAATGACAATACCTGACTTGTAGAGAGAATGAAATGATTACTGATGAGATGGGCTTCGTCTTTGAATATTTCTGGCTTCTCCATCTTCAGTTCATGTGCAATTTCACGTAGTCCTAGTAAGTGATTGTCTATTGCCATCCCTGTAATAGCCTGAAAAGGAGAATGAATACATACGTTATAGTATTTTCTTTGATACGCAAAGTCAACATTGTAATAGAACTCTGGATGAGGTTAGAGAATAGTCACCAGAATAGTATACTTTGTCTGCACGTTTATGGCACTTCGTAACATCTCCATCTTTACTGTCTCCTGGAGATGTAAACAACTGAGAATCAATTACTTGACTATTGAATTTACAGTAAGCATAGTTACCATGGTGGAGTACAACAACACAGACTAAAGTAAAAAATTGAATGACACTCTAAAAAGACACAAAAAGAGAAGAAAACTGACAATCTCATTTCATGATTTAAACTGAGTTTTTACTCTGCAGCAGCATTCATTTAAATATAGTATAGTATGATTGTAACATATTACACTTGTGCTCAGTTCCCCATCCGTCATTGCTTTGACGAAGGCCAGGGCTTCTGGTGTGGCTGAGCGGATGTTGTCCACTCTGCCTTTCTGAAAGCGCCGTATAGAAGCACTCTCATAGGTCGACACCAGTCTGCTGTGACATCTAGAGTAACACACAAAGAGAATGCCTTGTAGCAATGGAGCCCCGGGTTATCTTATGAGAATCAGTCCTGTTGTAATCATCTTTTTCTTACCGGTAGTAGGCTAACTGAAGAGCAACCTGGATGTAGGCATCGGGACTCATTTTCTGCTTTTTGATGAACTCTTTCCCATAATTGTAGAATTTGTGGACATTCATGTCCAGATTTTCCACCTGCCTGAGGAAATAAGCATAAATCCTGCTGTGAGCTGAAAGGATGTATTCATGTATTTGCTTCGACAGAAACCAGAGTAAACCCAAACCTCTGTAGTTTGTCAGCAGAAGAGGCGAGGAGTTTATGAATCTCTGGAGTACATTTCCAGCGGAGCTTGCGTGGTGCAGGCAGCTCGCTCACGCTTGCAGCCCTAACCAGCTTTGATGGGCTGCCGATCCTGATGTCACATGGGGATATTAGATCATTTGGCATGTTTTTTAAGATTGTCTTATTTGGATTTTCTAAGCGTATGCCAAAAAATATCACACACATATTTTGCATTTCATTCTTACATATATTTGAGAAGAAACTCTGTGCACTGCACAAGGACAATTCCCTCAAATGGTGAGTGTTCACACACGACTCCACAGCAGCCGCCAGCTCCTACAACAAACTGACACAGCCATGCTATTGTCAGTGGGATTTTCTTGAGTTGAACAAAACTGCAATGCTAGATTATCTAGAATTCATTTCATATTTATTGTCGTACTTGTGCATGCTGATTCTACATGCTCCTTCATATACATTCCATTCACATATTACACCCCACAGTGAAGAAATAATTTTAAAATGAATTCTTCATCAAAACATCTCCATCAAAGTTCATGCTAATGACATAAGGCTGACGGCTTGTAATCCAATGGGGACCTCCACTCTCCGTTTCTCTAAATGTAAATTCTTAATTTGGTATGGGATTGGCTAATTGCATCCACTGGTACTTTGAGAGAGGAACATGAATTTGTTGAGTTATGTAATGTCCTCAGTAATTAAGGCGATATAGCATTCCTTAATCATCTACATTTCTTTAAACCTCACTTTTTTTCTTTTTTTTAAACCTTTATTTATCCAGGTAAGTTGATTGAGAACAATTTCTCATTTGCAATGACGACCTGTCACATTCACACAGTTACACATTCATACCTGGAAGCTGCCGAGTACAACCACAGTCTGATCTGCTGGCCACTGAGCAGCTCCACTGGAGCGGTTGGGGTTAAGGGCCTTGCTCAAGGGCACCTCAGTGTTGGTAATGAGGGAGGGACAAGCGCTGCTCTTACTCTTTCCCCACCCAGATTTTATCCTTCATTGATTCTTCGATTCCTCTTTCTTCTTAGCCTTACTAGCTAACTGTGATCACTAACCTGCATGGGCTTGTCGTACCAGCGGTTGCCCCCATTCTTGGCCACTCCTCCGCCGTGCAGCATCAACATCGCACGTGCAGAGTCACTTAGCTCGGGCCCACTGGCATCATCCAGACAGACCAGACACAGACAACGCTCGATCATGTCCAGGGAGTCCCTGTTAGTAGACTCTAGAGCATAATATATGAGGGAAAAGTCAATTTGGTGGGGCAAATACACATGGAAACACTGAGATCTGCCTCAGTCTCATACCTTTCATGAGCACACTGCGAGACTCGGCCCACTCTGTCCGTCCATCTGAAGTGAGGAGACCAATAGGTGGGACACGCTCTTCTTCGCTGTCAGCCATCCTGGCGATCTTCTCCAGCTGAGCCAGCAGGTCTCTTTCATTCAGTCGGCGGAAGTTGATCACCACATCCAGCACAAAGAACTGGACAGAGGTTCAAATTGGACATAAGCTGTTTCAATGTACTGACTCGTCCCTAAGGTCTTATTTTAATATACGCAGGGAATCTATACTGCAGGGCACAATTGCTTCCTAAAGACATGGACACATGGGAACATCTGGTAGGATGTGCATGGTGAAGGCATTTTATTACAACTTGACCATATACTCTTGACCATCATTTCTATCAATAATGATAACATTATACTCACTAAAGTAATTGCTGAGATTTTAAAACCAGATTTTATGTATCTCTGGTCTTGAGTGACAATACTGGTCCATTACTGGTCATATTGAAGTACGTAATATAGCAAGTAGTGAGCATCTTTAATTGTTTTATACTTATTTGAGCACCTTTGATTCTTCTTATATAACTGATAGAACCTCTAAAGGCTGCTGGCTGATGTGTAAATGTCACATTTTCTAGATAATTAACTTAACAGAGAGCACTTGACAGTGGTTGTTAATCACTCATTGGAGTTAGTATAGTGTCCACTATACTACTGGTCTGTCTATGTTTACAGTACCATCCGATACAAGTCAGTGATGATCCATATGTTCTGCTGTAGAAGAGACAATGTACAGTCTAATTTTCTCTAAGTAAGTGAAACTGTCACTGTACACATATTGTTACCTGTGAGGTTATTTGTTCTGAATTCAATTAATTATTGACCTTCTTATCTTGAGTTGGGATTTCTTTGTAAAACTACTGTTTCCAAAGTCAAGAATGATTTGTCAAGCCAACAGAGATGAGAGGTCCTGAAAGTGCTGAGCTCACATCTCAACTGAACCATCTCCATGACAACTAGACAAACACCATGCGCCGCTGATGACCGTGTGATGTAGTTGAAAGCGCCTGAAAAAGCTAGTAATCGGAACTTTGTCAAACTAGTCTATGACAACTTTGGATTTGTTTTTCTTCACTGACCTGGTTTTTACAAGCCACAATGATGTGTTCGGGTTCTGGCATAACGCTACTCTCCTGGGCCACCAGTGTGTCCCTCTCAGGCCCCGGCAGGCGGTAGGAAGTGAAGAGGCGATAGTACTGCTCCATACACAGAGGGGTTCCAGCCAGCTGGCCACGAGCATAGTCCACAGGCAGGGCCCGTCTGCACACAAACACTTTGTCAGGCATTTTATTTACACATGATAACCTGTGGTTCAGATGATTCTCTCAAGTGCATTCATGCTGTCATATATTAACTTACGAATCAAGAAGAGTCTTGTACTCCAAAACTCCAGAAATTAAGTGTGCAGCAAACCTAGGAAAGAACGAATTTACATTGTGAAATACTTCCTAAAACACACACATGTTGTACTTGATCACTCTATAATTATATATTGATCTAATAATTCCTTGCATTTAGCCTCGTTCTTCTGTAGCTGTATTCCATTTAACAGTATAAATGCTACATGTAAATCATCTGGTTAAGGAGCCAGTTCCAGATCAATACCATGTTAACCACACCACAGCCTCCATTGTCTGTTAACCTTGCCACCAGTTGTAGCCTGACCTCTTAGCCCTCAAGGTGTTCTGGGTAATGACCCTATCTGTCAATATGTAGCATGGAAGTGTTTGCTATAATCGATCAAAGCCGGTCTCTGAGTAATCTATACAGTTCACTGTCATTTCTCAAGTCTTTGTGCTGTAATAATTAAAAAATTGCCTGTCAAGTGGTAACTTTTTTAGTTTTGCAATGTATTGGAATTACAGCTTGTTAGTTTACAGTATCTGTGGTAAAGGATGGCAGACAAGGGACACTACTGGGCGACAGTATACTTCTCTGTCCTGCCTGAGGTTTCTCTCATGACTTATTTGTCTCGGTTGTACAGCGTCTCATACCTTAAAGAGTCAATGGGAGCCCTGAAGTGCTGCTGTGGGAAGACCATCGCAGGACTGGAGTTGACGGGCAGAGCCAGTCTGTTGTTCAGGTACATGTCATTCAGCCAGTAGTCATACACCTCCAGTCAGACATAGAGGGATAAATTACTGGTTGGCCCTTTAAAACTGTGTGTTCTTACCACATTGTTATTTATTCTGAAGTCTGAACTTTAAAATAAAAGAATAAATACGTTCCATCATAATGCTTAGTGTCACTAGTTGATAACAATTTGTTTTGGGATTTGAAATATCATTGTTGTATGTTTTTGACCAGATAATTGTATTTACCCAGTTTGCCTTGTTCTCCCTCCTCTCCACGAGTTTGCTCTGTAGTAGCTCCCCCACTCCTCCAGGGGCTCCAAACTGCTTCACTACATTTTGGGTCTTGTTGAACTGTTCCTCTGTGAGCAGATGCTTCATACACCTCAGGTACATGTCCAGTGTGTCTTTCAGGACAGGGAGCGGCAGTTTAGGAAGACCCTAAGACAGTGTAGGGCATGAAAAACTCTAAATGTGTGACAACACATCACCATGTAAAACTTCTGAGTCTCCTCTGCATGCATTATATCAATTTATCCAGAAAATACTTTAAATAAATAATTCAATTTTTAGTTTTACTTGTTGAGAACAACTGCTTCCCCAAATTGTAAATGATTCACTTCATTTGACTCAGAATAAGTAAGTGTAAAAAAGTTAATTGAAATGTCAAAGCATATTATTTATTCTCATACAATATCATACATGGATTCCTAAAGGCACTTGTATGTCTTAATCGTATTAATATGTTTTAATTTAACTAGATTTTTAAAGTTCCCAATTTATGGTAAAACAGAATTTCTCTCATGCATATTCCAGTAAAAAAGACAGTAGATATAACTCAAATATATATTTACATCTCCCCCCCCTAAATCTTTGGAGGGCTCCTGGTCCAGAACTGGCATGTTGGCTGAGCAGAGGGGCAACCTTTAAGACAGACTCTGTCCAAAAATAAAATTATATCAATATCAAGTTCCGGCAAGTGTTAAACAGTCACTATGACGGTCTAACTAGATGTCTTTAAGCGTTGCACTACTGTGGGAATATTTAATACAAATGCACAATTCTACTCAATAAATACATGACAGAAAAAATACAAGAATGCGCACTTTGGAATATGTTTACATATTTTTCAAAATGGTTACGTAAACTTGTACATGTGATGTTAACAAGCTGTCATAAATAGCCTAACACTAAAACATTTACCTAACTGAAATAAACCATACAAATGAAATGTTTTACTCACCAGAAAAACAATCCCACGCGTCCTGTGGCTCAAGCAAGGAATTTTAGGGTTTATGCAAAATCCACAAATCCATTTCTGGCGGAATTTCTTTTAATTTTCACTACTTTGAACCTTTTATCATGTTGATCCTCTTTCAATCCCCACCATGGCAAGAGCGCAACTCCATCGCTGGCTCAGGAGAGATGCTGGGAGGGTAACTCACCCTCCTGGCTGCCAGGCTCCTCCCAGAAGTCCTGCTATTCGCCGAGAAGTTTATTTGGCACTTCACATCTTCACACAACCGTATTTAGACACCGACTGAACGCCTCAGATGCTCGGCACCGAAAAGCAATTAGGATGTATTTCGGACTTCCTCCTTTGGCTTTCTGAAATTTCAACTTTCAGTCGAGCAGTTTGGGCGCAAACATTGCTTCCACCTCACTGCATCTGACTGATTTAATTGGCATTATGTATTTAATATTAGGCCTATATACAAAGATTTGCATTTTGGACACGCACAGATGCTTTGACATCTTTACTCTGACATCGATTTTACACATAATATTACCCTCACCCTCAGGCCTATATTTTGCTCCCAAACTATTATTTTAATAATGCAATAAGTTACCTTTTCTAAAATGGACTTAGGTATTCACTTTCGGCTGTTTTGTATAATAATAAGGATCACAAAATACTCAAGTGTAGGCCTTAATACGTTTATTATTTGATTGTTAAATTAATGCGTGTTCAATGCAAAAATCCAAGAATGTGTGTGCGTGAAAAACGTGTGAGCTTTATGAATATAACCATCATATTAAAAGTAAAATCACATTTTCATGATCATTGTTAAATTCATTCACATGTAGAGGAAAATAAATGTAAACAAAAAATTATCTAAGTAAAAAATAATAATTAAATAAATAATTTCCATAAACAGTATACCATTCACATAATATTGATTTAATTATGTACATGAATATACATGTATGTACAGTCGCAGATCACACAATGAGGCTATGCATTCCAGAAGTACATCATCCAAAATAAACAAAATAATTAGACAACAAGACACAGAGTTCAGAACATTTACATCTTTTGTATCTTTCTAAAATCGTCTTGTGACACACAGTATTGCATATTAAGTTTAGCAGCACAACTCTGGCAAAATGAATACAGATTACATTGAAAGACGCATACATTACAATTGTTCTTTTGTTAAAATACATTTACACAATCCCTGAATATGAGTCAGTTTCTGATACAGTGATAAATACTGTTAATGAATAGACATTTATCTGAACAAATCTTTTACAATACTCTCACTTTAAGATGAACAAACGCCAGCGAGCGCCTTTCTACTGCAAAAGCCTGAAGCTACTTGGTTGACAATACCCGGAGGAATTGTCACCAGGAGCAGTAAATTAATGTATGTGTTACACAATCCTAATCGTGTTATGCAATTGATTGGATCGGACGGGATGCACACAACTCTACATGGGCACTTTGATAGTTTTACACTCAGTTGAAGGTATTTTATGCATACTCTCCTCCTGAAGATTCCTCCTCTGAATACGACCGTTGCGGAAAGGTTTCAACGCCATTCTCGTCGATCGTTGTACATAAACCCTTTCTCTTCTTCTCTCGTTGCTCCATCTTAATCGTATCATACAGTCCTGTTGGGCCATCCTCCAGGAGCATATTTCGCTCAGAGAAAGAAGGCTTCATCTTTGTCACGTTCTTCAGCAGAAGGAGCGCTGGTGCGTAAAGTACATTGGCGAGGCCCATGCCTAAGTTGAGCTGAACAAAGCCCAGGTCGTGCACTATCTGTCCAGCCACCACGGGCCCCAGGGCATAGGCCACGCAGTAAGAGATGTCTGCGATGGCGTACACACTGCCATACACTGACACATGTCGCACATCCACCAGGAAACCCAGTGTTGGCAGGAGCGCCGTGTCCACAAAGGCGATGCCAAAACAGATTCCGCACAGTGGGATCATGAGCTGTCCAAAGTTTTTACAGGCTGGCACTGTGCAGGAGCTTGCGCCTATGAACACCATACCTATAGCCCCGTAAAACCACTGGAGATGGGGGTACTTGGCTGCTAATTTGACAGTGAGATATACACCTAAAACATGAGGGAAGAAGGCAGGGAACCATGTCATGCCGATCTCCCACTGGTTGGCATGCATGTTTTCCTCCATCCAGTTGGCGATAGTGGGCTCAAGGAAAGCGAGAGGGATGTTACAAATTGTCAGAGCACCAGCCACTACAGCTATATAAGGATCAATCATCAGTTTATATATGGGGGTGCCTACTGGCATGTTCTCTCTCTCTCGGTTAGAGAAGGGTTTCAGCACAGTCAGGCACAATACACCATCAATGAGGCAGACACAGGCCAGAATCAGGAAGGGCACCCGCTTCCCTGCGAACTGATAGAGGACCCCTCCAAAGGGGGGCGCCACAAGACTTCCAAAAGAGATGAAAGCCAAGGCAATACCCAGCGCTTTGCTCCTCTCTTTCTCCTCTGTGTACCTGTCTGCGATCAGAGCGATCCCAGCAGTGTCCGCGAAAGCCGAGCCGAGGCCCTGGATGCTACGCGCCAGGAACAGAGTCGCGTAGTTTTCAGCGAAGGCAAAAGTAAGGGTGGAGAGAAACATGACATTGAGACCGATGAAGAGTGGAATATCATACCCCACTCTGTCTATAAACGTGCCACTTAGTGGGTTCACCAGGAGCTGCAGGATGGCCTTGGAGGCAAAAAGAACACCAATCTGTAGGTCGAAGTTCCCCTTGGTTGCTTTGTGGGTGGTGCTGTTAGTGAAGTTGGTCTGCAGTACAACGGCTTCGGCTTTATCCGCTGCTTTCTGTAGCTCTTCAAGGTAATCGGGTATAATTGGCACAATTACCATGTAAAGCATGTTGTCTAACAAAAGTGCTACACAGACTATTACTAGAATAACCTGTTTCTGCCGAACTGGGTCTTGGATGTAGCCCAGTTGTTTAGTTCTTTCGCCTATTTGGGACAGTTTGGAGGCGGCAGATTGTGCCAAATTAGTGGCTTGTCCCTCTGTGGTCCCCTCCGGCTCCATGATGTTTTCCATTTCTGGCTCAAGTCTTGTCTTTTGAGAATGAAAATCGGCTTCCCCCAGTTGATTTGCTTATAGAATTACGCACACTTGGCACATCTGGTCTGTCTTTTATTTAGTTTTCTTTCCCAGCATCTGGAGCTCTACTAATGAGCTAGATAACTTCCCTCTGCTTTACCTCTTCTCTGTCCCTTGCGCCGTCCGTCATCGCACGCGCTTTTCCACTCCCGTGACTTGGACTCGTTTTATCGCCGTCATCCCTAGTTGCTTCATTGTCTCATATCCCGTCATTCAGGTGACGCGCTGGTCCCGGGCAGCACTTACAGGTTGGGGATTTACCTCCAGCTCACAGTACCAACTCCATCAGCCCACTCGCTTGTTTAGGTCCGTCTGCAGCATCCTTTCGGCTCCCAGCTGTCTTCAGTCAGAGGTAACGCTGTGAGCTAAGTCATCATTTCACATCAACCGGACTGGTTTTGTCGGCCGTGGAAGAAATACACACTGCAGTTTGTGGACTCCAATAGGTGCCCCCCTCCCCCTCCCATCTTCGCCAATGGCTGTGACGCACAGTCCTGCTGCTCTCCATTAGATCTTTTATGCTAATTAAATACAAAATCCAGAGTGCGCACTGCTGTCCATTCAGTTGCTTCTACACAGGGCCGAGGATAGTTGCTCCAGTTTGTTATATTTAACTTTCTCAATTTTAAATTACAATAATGTGCAATTTGATCATTTAAGTCTAAAAGTAGGAATCGCTAAAACTCTGGCAATTCTGCTTGTTACACCGAAATCTGTGACCCATCGAGATCGGTGTCCCCCTACCTCAACCTGAACCAAACCCCTGTCCCTAACCTTAACCACGGAAGGGGGCGCTACGCTTTTAACAGGAGGGACACAGATCACGACGGGTCACAGATTTCGGTGCAACACCGCTCAATAACTTAAAAACAACGACAAGAAAGCCTGTAGTTTTTTAACTTGAGCTCAGCAGCAATACTGCTACAAGGAGAAACAAATACGCACAGATTTCCGCGTTACTCGATAAGAAAAAAATGATTCAGCACCACACTCCAGTGGACAGCTCCACAGAAGATGCCACTAAAAGGAAAGTGATAAGCCTGATCCGACAAGGCTGATCTGGCGCTCTCACCTCTGTCTGTGTGTGTGTGTGTGTGTGTGTGTGTGTGTGTGTGTGTGTGTGTGTGTGTGTATGTGTGTGTTTGTGTGTGTGTGTGTGTGTGTGTGTGTGTGTGTGCGCGCGAAAAAAAGAAAACATCACTCTGTTGTGAGCCATCAGAGCCAAATTTTCATGATCAGTATGCAATGATCTGAAGAAAAATTTACGCACAACTGACAGGATTCCATCCTTATCATCTGCATTTCAATATAGCTATATATATCCCTTTGCGCCAACCATTCTGTTACTTTTCTTTCAAAATGTGTTCCTTTGCGACGTTTTGCGCTAGATACATCGTGTCAATTACATCTGGAAATACTACTATCATATGGGCCTATGAAGGAAACTTCAAGAGATGATATTTGTTTAGCTTTTTAACCGACACGAGACTGAACTGGGGGTTTAAATGCAGCGTGACACCGCCATCTTCCGGTGCAGAAAAGCTGTCACCAACATTTACTCTACTCAGTCAAAGCAATCTACTAATGGGGATCAATAATTTGATTACAAATGCAAATCAACGTCTTTAGAGAATTTTCTTGAATTAATCATCGTATTAGAGTGAGCTGTTTTTTAAAGCGGTGTTTCATGATAGTGACACCAGTAAAGGGTAAATAGGGTAAAGAGGACATAACAGGAAGGAAGGGAAGGAGTGGTAGCCACTCACTCACTCACTCACTCACTCACTCACTCACTCACTCACTCATTCACTGTGCAATAATTTTATAATCTACTCACATACATACCTGGACATTCTAACTGCTCTTAACTTATCTTATACTGTAAGTGTTTTGTTTGTATGCTGCTAAAATCTGCTGCTGGATATTTAATTTCCTTGCGGGAGTCATCCCAAAAGGATCAATAAAGAGAAGTCTAAGTCTAAGTCTAAATACCATTTTAAAACAGGAAAAGTGGTTTGGAAACTGTTTAAATGATCTCACTCCATGGGAAGCTTTCTTTTGTTGTTTCAGCTGCTTCTATATGTTTTCAGAGTAGATAAATAATGACTAATTGTCAATTAAATGACTGATTAAATAGCTTGTCATACAGATTGATGATTAGATCTGAAATATGAGACATGAGAGGAAGAATTGATTGTTCAAGGAACCCTTGTAACCTGAAAAGTGGACCCTATTATACAAGATTCCCTCTAAATATCTTATTCTACGTCTTTAGAGTAAAATCAGCAGATTCGCTGCCAAATGATGATGATTGATTTTATGAATGTAATCAAAGTGGAGAGAGTCAGCATACTTGTGAATGAAATGCTGTTTTCACTGATTCATTAATCAGATATTTGTGTGTTGACGGCGTAGGTTTCAGTCATGTTGCTTTAATTAACAGTCAAAATGATTTCCCTGTTAGTTTTTTCTTTGGGTGTCATGTGTCCTCGTTCAGCCAGTAGATGTCCTCATATCGCTATACTTTTTCACTTGAAATATAATTGCTGACTTGTTTCAACCAGAGGCCTTCCTCTCAGCATGAGTAGTCTTTAACAGCAAGTCATTTATATGCAAACGAGCCATTCCCATCCTTTTTTTCTTGTGGATCCTTCAAATTTTGTAGCGTATACAGTACTTATGACCGTCATGACAATAATTGTGACCAGTTCAACTGAAAACTGATTCTGTTTTCTCAGATTGTTTCATTTAAGGGTTTTTGGGCATAACTAGTTAAAGTTTAAACAATGAATTAAATTGCACATCATTTTGTGTAACATGTATGTATACTTGTCTCTTTTTTCTCCCTTTAATCATCCGGGGACCCTTCCGATTTTTTAGGGACCCCTTGGGGGGTCCCGACCACCAGGTTGGAGACCACAGTGCAAGACAATCAATAGGATGACGTAATTCAACACAGGTGTACACAGGCCTAGTAACTGTAACAATGGACAACCTTGTACAGAGATCAGGAATAGAAGGATACAACCACAAAGGTTCAAAGATTCAATGTATTCATCAATAAAAACATGTAAATGACAGTGCTCCCATGCTACAGTTATACACCCAACACTAATCATGCAGGAACAAAAATACCCACAAAATAAAACCATGTGATTAAAAACAACAGAAAACTACATTCCTAAACAAAAAAATGTCCAAACAACAATATAAAAGCAGACTGAGACAAAACAAATGAAAGTCCCAGTTTACACCCTGCTTACAAAGTTCTGGTCATGATGTTGTATCCCCTGTGGGATAAAAGAGACAGAATACCACTATGTTCAAGAAGACCACCGTATCATTTACCAAGATTCAAACTAAATTACTTAAAGACTGGCTTTAAGTAAAGCTGTCTTTTAATCCTGTTGGGAGATATTTTGGGATATTGCCTCTTCTGATAAGACTCCTTTTTCATGGCCAATGAAACGTAGCTAGCCTGGTGGGTCATGTTTGGCCTGTGTGAAATGCCTGGCCATTGCATCTTCCAATTTTTAGAAAACAAAACAGCCATTAGAACAGGATTCTAATGGCTGTTTTGTGCTCTATAATACTCTTTCATTATTTTTTCTATGGCCTTTCCACATATGTAGACAGAACACACATGGGTTTTTTTGGAACTTGGAAAACATCACATGGTTTATGTGAGACTGCATAGAGGTATGAATGTTGCTGAAGTGGTTCAGGGGTTCTGAGTTGAATGCAATCAATTAAACCACCAAAGACACCATTCATTCCCAGAGTCTTTGAAACAAATCAGAGAAATCCAGCTATTCGTTTCCCTTCTGGAGCTTTGACGTAGACAGCTTAAATCCAAGGAATAAATGTTAGGAATGTAACCAAAAAAGGGGCTCAACATTTTTCTGATTTATTTTTAGATGGAATGTTATGTCACCTCAGTGAGAGAACAGCTTTGATAATCACATGTATTTCCCTCAGTGAACATACTGTAACTGGAAAGCTTAACCAGAGTCATGAAGGCCAGAACTCTGCGTTGGCTTCTGGTTCACCCCAAGAGACTGCTGTAAACACACTTTTTTTTTCTCGGGGATAACAACCCATTTCAGTTCAGTGTGCTCTTGACTGCTGTTGTGGGCGGAGTCAGCATTGTCCTCATAACTGGATTGGCTGTGTTAGGGTTAGGGATCAACATTTTTTGCTGTTTTCCCAGTGATTCTGCTCTGATCTGGTTTGAAAGTAGCTCAGGAGAGTCAAGATCACCATGTAATCGTGTGCAGTTGCCAACATATTAATTTCTAACAGCTAAACAAAATCCTAAGCCACTGCAGCTAAATGCAGCCAAAAATAACCTGGTTGACCAGAATGATTACAATATGAAGTTATTTTGTAGCAGACTGAAATCTGTAAATGGATGGAAAGTATAGATTGGGCGAACATTCACAAAATAGCAACAAGTTGCCTGCTACAGTATATGAGAGAGAAAGCAGGACAGTAAGACTGTAAAGGTTTAAAAGGAAAATTCCTTGATTATCAGCCTATCAAAATTCACATGGTTTGCATTCCAGCTGTAGTGTACTGTGGTGGGAGACATACTGATATCCCTTCCTTAAATAAACCATAGTGGCATAACACTTAAATAGAGATAAAAGTCCTACTTCAATAAAAGTAAACAGATGTAGAGCAGAGTAAATGTTTTCACTGTGAAGAAGAGCAGCTTGGAGAATATTTCATGCTTTTAAAAGAGTTGAAAAGCGAAGGAATGACACAAGAGAGAAGGAAAGAGGGAAGGAAAGAAGATAATGGACTGAGTTCTTGAAAAGTTTGTATCTTGGATCAAGATTTTTAGAGATGGCAATGTCGGTCTGTCCTCTACTTTGGTCCAGACTGAAATACCTATACCATGATGTTTAGTAAACACATTCATATTCCCCTCAGGATGAATTGTTATAACTTTAGTAATACCTTGTTTCATTTAGCACCATTATCAGCTCTAATTTTAAATGTTTCTAATATTTTGGATTATGACCAAATACATGAAAAACTTTCCATCAGCCTCAGTTGTACTTTATGTTGCAATACGTAATTACATATAAACTGCATTTGAAAAATAAGAAAAGTTGAATAATAGGATAATCCATGTATAGTAGCTGAATGGATTAAAAGACCCATCATCCCCATGTGTGAAATCCATTCATTTAATCAAAGCATAGTGCCGCTGCTGCCAATACTGACTGGGGAGTTTTATAATTGACAAAAGAGGAGAAGTGAACATACCATCCTTGCATAAACACTGATATGTGACCTTTGGTTGCAGTGAATCAGCAACATTGTAGGAAAACTGCACATCCTCATCTATGTCCTCAAAAGATGATTGGTTTTAGGGTGAAAAAACATCTAATCAAAAAGAAAATAGTGAGCAGCATTCCACGTGTTTGGGCGGACTTTTTTTGCTGCTCAGCACAAGATGTTCTATGTGTATTTGTGTGTCTGTTAGTGCAAGTCAGGGAGTGAATAGTGTGAAGTGGTCACAATATTGTCAACCCTATAGTGGTCAAAGTGACCGGTTTAATTAATTAAAACAGTGATTTCTAAGGGGCAGTGACGCACAGCTCCACTTTAATCCAGATTACACTGAACCACTAATCCTGTAAAAATACTGTTTCTTCAAAACAAATATGTACATATACAAATGGTGTAATTTCTCAAGTTCAATTCATTGTTTGGAAGAGCAGCTGTGAATTTTCAATGTGTGTGTGTGTGTGTGTGTGTGTGTGTGTGTGTGTGTGTGTGCGTGCGTGCTTGGGTGTGTGCGTGCGTGCGTGCAGTCTTGTGGGTCCAAGGTTATATAATCGGCTTTACATCTGACAGTCAAGATCAGTAATAAAGAAAATGAATGTGTGGTCGATCTGAGGCAGCAGACTAACATTTCACTTTGTTTTTGAGGCCTGAGCTCGATCACGAGGTGTTGCAATCTCCATCGTATTCCTCAAAAGACGGTGATTCAGAGGAACTGGGGTTGATTTAGCAAAACGATGTGCTCCAGGTTGGAAAGTAGACACTCTTTGTTCCACCCTTTACTGAGCAGCAAAGGCGTTCTGTACACAAGAAGGATTTAGGGGATTGCTGCAACATTTTTCTTTTTGTACGTCTTTGCTTCTTGGAATTACATCTTTTCAAATGTAGCATAAATGTTGTATGTTTATGTCATCTATACGAGTAAAAGTAACAGAAAGTTGTGATTTCATAAAAGAGATAAATATAAAACATAACATTTTTAGCCATTTGACGTAAATCTCTGGCCAGTGTGGTTTTAATCTGGGACACCATCTATGACGACAAATCATTATTCAACACTAATAAACTATAAAGAGAGAAACAGTTATATGTTTATAATATAATAATAATAGCAAAGTAATGCCTTTCACTAATGCACCAGGTATTTTATTTATTGTAAATTATTTATTGCACAATGTTCCTTGAAACTCCAATCGTGTTGGCAGTTGCTCATGTTGGCCTGCAGCGGTTTAGGAAGTGAGGTCAAAATAAATCTTTCCACCAGATGCCAGCTCCATATCTCCAGCAGTATCTGGGGACTTTGATGTTCACGTCATAAAGGGTCTGGTGGAAGTTTTATTTTGATAACAATGACAACAATCTGCTCAGGATTGATGCATGCAGCTAATTTAATCCTTAATCCTCCTAGTGTTTTTTTCCTGTAGATAACTCAATTAGTTAGAATAAATGAGAATGATGCCGAGGACAACAGTCAGGGGCTGGGTTTGCCTACTGCATTATTGTTATTACCGCATAATTATGCAACAACCCGCTCCACTGACAAGCTGTTGTCAATTAATCTCCTTAGAAACACCAACTGGGGGCTTCTACTGTATGTTGTAACCTCTGGGTGTTATCTTCATTGTGCTGGGTGAACGTCCACTTCATTGTGATTGCACTGACACACATCCAGTGGTGAAAAAAACTCTTTACTGAAGTAAAAGTAGCAAAACCACAGTCTAGAAAATACTCTGTTACAAGTAAAAGTCCTGCATTCAAAGAATTTACTTGAGTAAAAGTACAGTAAGTATTAAGATCAAAATATGCTTCAAGTACTAAAGGTAAAAGTACTCATAATACAGAATGGCCCATTTTAGAATAATATATATTATGGGATTATAATCATTGATCATCAATCATCAGTGTACGCACAGCGGCAGATCTAGAAAAGTTTACATGGGGTGGCAAAGGGGTGGTGAAAGGTCTTGGCAGAGTGGCATTGGAAGACAGTACATGGAAACCCTCATATGTAAATGGCTTGTGTGGCAAATAGAGGAAAAACTGTAAAACTGCATAACATAATTCTATCATTTGTTTGACCTTTTGTTTGATCATAATTACTGATGAAGTAAGAAAATAGAATAGAATGTGTCTTATTCTATCAGTAATTATGATCAAACAAAAAAACTGTAAAACATTAGATAATCTATTTATATACTGTATGTGCATATTTACATACCCTATACAACAGAATATAAATAGCCAAAAACTGAAAACATGTCATTTTACTGAGTGACATGACATGTTATGCTACTGTAATGCAATTTATATGGAAGAAGAATAAAAACATAGCATGTGGTCCAGGGGGAATTGCAGGCCTATCCTTTTCCTCCCGGTCATCTTCATCCCGATCACTCCCTGCCTCTGTCCCTCTCTCTGAATCTGCAGACTTCTCTTCATCCCTCACAGTCAATTCTTCCTTTTCCTCTTCTCCTTCACTTATTTCTCCATCTCCTTCTGTGGCCTTCTTCTGCTCTGACCCTCATGGTCTCTCCAGTTTACTGCCTTCTCCTTCTACATTTCCCCCCTTCTCTTCATCCTGTGCACTTATCTGAATTTTCCCACTTTTAGCTTTCCTTTTCACTTTCAGGCTCCAGCTAATCTCTCCAGCTACTCTGGCCTGTAAAAATCAAGATGTGAAAAGCTCTGGTTAACCTTATATTACATTACACTGTAGGGCTCTGTAACTAATACGTAGGCCTAGCCTATAACAAATATAAAATCTGAAAAGATTTATCACATGCACACAATAGTTATGTTTAGACTAGCCTACTTAATCCCATTATATTTGTTGTTTTCCCAGTTTGACAGTAAAGGATGTCACCTGGTTTAATTTGTGTGAGAGTAAGTGGATTCTGCTGCTTAACTAATCAAATAAAAATGAGCAAGCACTGTAGTGTGTTGTAACGTAACGCCACCGAAACGGCGACCCTCTGTAAACGTTATGAATTCAAACATGCCAGGTTTTAATTTTTTTTCTGTTAAGCTGTTCTTGTCTTTACTAAAATCCAAACTAACAAAGGGCAGAATGCTCTTAAATCACGAGGGAGCGATTTCATTTTTGGCTAATGTAATAGACTCGCTGTTATTGCTGTTGCTGAACCGCCTTTAGCATACATTACATTCATTACAAATGTAACTTTAAGTTAAACGTGTGTTTAAACTTCACCTGGGGATACTGACTTCACCTTCAGAGGCTCGGGGGCAGCTCAGTCGCTCCAGTCTTTGCCGGGATGCAGAGCCACCACACCGCAGCAGACTCGCTGTGTGCGAGCCAGACTGTGTGAACGCCGCTCTGCACGTTTGATGCAGGGACGTAGCTAAGTATTTGAGGGGCAGGGGACTACGATTACATCTACAATTATTATTTATTATAAATGCTTATGGATGTATTGTGTGTTTTAATGTTTTGAAAAGCTTGTGGACATAGTGGCGGTTTGTTTTACAAGTACAGTTTTACACTTCAGCAATGGGCAGTATGAGAAACATATGTTATTTGAACATCAAAGCATGTAAACCTATTCTAGGAGACGCCAGGACTACAAATATGATGCTGAAAAGGAGTATATGGGGCTCTTTAAATGTATACTTTTCACACAACAGTGTCATTTGAACCATCACTAGCGTGTTTTCAAGTATTATCTTACTTAGTAATGGTGGGTAACATGTGTTAGATGGATCCCGCTGCTTTTTTTTACTATGAATATGAAAAAAGACAAACAGTCAAGACATTTTTCATCCTTTATTAAACATCCAAGAATTGCTGGATATTTGCAAGTTGTTATTATTTTTAGGTTAATCATTCTGTGGAAGATCACGTAAATCAATTGGACATACAAAAAATCATATAATTTTTTTCTTCAAGCATAATTAAGTTTATAGGATTCATAGGGACCAATAACTATACAAAATCTATATATAACTACACATTGTTTAGTATATAATAATTGGTCATCTGGGCTACTAACATTTGCAGTCCACCACTTACTAAATTTAAGGATTTCAAAGAACTTCACACTTACATGTAAGCTATTTATCCATTTACATGGGAGAGTTAAGGTGTGAATGGGCCTGTTTGTGCTGTTAAGGATTTACATTATGATGCCATGAACTATATATGTATCATGATATAGAAACTGGATGCTAAAGTATCCTATGTTTAAAAGGTGTCCACCTTTTTAGATCAACAAAAAAAACCCCACACTCCACTCTGACCCCAAGTCTGATAAAATGTGTCGTATGTTGATAACATTCCTTATTATGCTGTTATATACTGAAATCATATGCTACAATAAAACAATACAAAGAGAGGCTACTACTTGATTTTTGAAACTTACTGTAAGAATATTGTTTATTTGATAACAATGTGTTATTGTGTACTGTCTAACGCTGTGGTTAGACAACACATTTTTAAAGAAATTTCAAAGTAATGCCATTTTTAAGGTAAGGTTTATTATGAATAATAATCATATGTGAAAACACATAACATTTGTATTGTGCCTTCTTCTTATTATTATGATTTGCACAAGTTAAATTGATCAATTAAATAGTGTCTTAGTCATACACAGAATTTCATTAACATTAAGGAGCAGCCATAGCTTATTACATTTTAAAGCCTAATCTAAACCAGGAATATACCACTTAAATTATGTTAGTAAATAAAGCAATAAATAATTCTTACTTCTCTATTTAAATGTCATACAGACTTCTATCTTTATTTAATATGCAAATCTGCTGGTGAGAAGGGCGTCCAGTTAATCTACAGCCACCCACTAATCTCTAACTTGTCGTGGGGGCTGTGTATTGAAGAATGGTCCTCTTGTTTAGAGGATTAGTGAAGGACTCTGGATACAGAGGTCACACATGACTGTACAGAACATGACAAGAGTGGCATACACACACTGAAGTCATACAATCCTTGACATGAATCCTCTGCTAGCTGTGATATTACTTTCTTTATAGGACTGTTAAATCAACCCTGAAACTAATAGAAATTTTGGGCATCTTGAATGACGTCTATTTACAGAAAGCATTTCTTAGGGTAAACTCAAATAAAATTAATCCCCTAGTTAATGAGAGAAATGACATTACATTTCCCATTGACTCGAGAAAACCAAAAAATCCCAATCCCAAAGAAATCCTGTGTTTGTTACAGAAGTGGTCAAGTCCAATGTTTTTTGTTGCATTTACATAGTAGTAGTAGTAGTAGTAGTTCACTTAGTAGTCCCTTCCAAGAGGAATTGTTTGAACATTTTGTTAACTTTTAACAATATAACAATTCACTTTTTCGGTTGACAAAATCCTTTACAAAACACAACTGCAGAAACAAATGACAGCAAATTCAGGACAGATGTTTACCAGGGACAATGGCTACCACTGTTTCAGACACGACGCATGCATACACACCCAGACAGAAACATCTAGGTATCTAGATGTTGCTGAAGCCACCAGGACACTAAGTGTGTGTAATTATTCATGCTTAGTTTATTTGGACTTGTTCTCAATTTGAGGCACATCAATCTTTTCCCCAGTGAGGAACTGCCAGATGCCTCCTCTGTAGTTCTCATTTCCCAAAGCGTACAGGAAGACATTGAAGGTGGGAGAGGTCTTAGCCAGGATAGGAGCCATCTGTAGAGACAGGTGCATGCATGACAAGGTTGTTAGTACTTAAAAGACCTCAATATTCAGATGCAGATACTCATGAAAATGAGCTAAAGATATGTATATGATTATATCAATATTCTAATTATTCTGATGGTTTTTGTTTGTAGAAAAATGAGAAATGACGGCATGAATTGCTGTCTGCTACAGTGTCTTTTTTTAATACTACCACTGGGGGTGGCAAAGTCAAAAATCTTCATATTTGTTTTAACATTTAAGATATTTTTCTGTATATATTAACTGTATGTGTATGTATGTCCAACATGTGCAGGTTATATGATCTGCATTTCAAAATATATACATTATGTTTTGGAGAGCTTTTGTGAGCATGTATGTGCTGGCTGTCCTTACCATCCTGAGCTTGGGGGACACCAGGTTGGCATTCTCCACAGCGGCGTAGAAAGCCAGGATGCCATAGGGGCACCAGCAGAACAGCAAAGTCTTAAGAGGAGTGTTGGGGTTGAACTACAGAGGGTAAAGGTTAGAGAGAGGCAGAGCAGGAGGGATACACATGAATGATTAGTAACAATCAACCATAAGGAGTGAAGGAGACATAAATGCTGTGTGTCATGAGATCCAGTCACACGCCTGGGATAATGTCTGTCTGTGTAAAGATCATACCTGCTCAGCTATGAAAGGGAAATAGCTAGCGTGTAAAGGGGCAGTTTGCTGTAATCCAGTGGTCAAAACAGACATTTAACAGGTTCGCCTCTTAGCTTGTTTCAACTCGGCATGGAGCTATAGGATGGTTACACTAAGTGAAATATTCACACCCACAACTCCTTGTTTTTATGGCTGCATTTTTCATGAAATGGAAATATTATAGTTGTCTTGTGTAATCATTGTATACACATTTGGCATTTCTGGAAACTTTGGCACCTCTACTTCAACTTAAAATCAAGTAGGGTTTAAACAAAGACACTGGACAATTGTATCCCTCCAGGTTTTTATGGCATACATTGTATGACTATACATTACATTCATTACATAATTACATTGCACAGCATAGTGTCTCTGCAGCTTTTGTGTGTGTAATGAAAGAGTCTCCAGAAACTCAGATGACTGTGAGTAATAGGGTTTTGCAACATAAAGTGAGGCAACCTGATTCAGCCCCTGAGGAACTCCACTATTGGACTACCATTCACAGATACATTGTTCTTTTCAATGCACACCAGCTACTGTCCACATTCCCAACTAAAGCACCCGGTCTTCACCCCTTGGCAATGACCTATATATGTCACAGCCCGCATGCTACCCATGCTTTTTTGTCACTCTGAATAAGGACCACGTGAGAAAGTTGTGCTTACACTAGAAAAAGATTAAATAGAGAATTTCCTCTTCCATTGGGCAGTAGTGGATGAAGTGTTCAGATTCTTTGTTTTAGAAAAAGTACTAACACCATTCTACACTCTGAAATACTCTGTTACAAGTCAAAGTTGCATAGAAAATGTTACTTAAAAAGTATGTGACTATAATCAGGAAAATGTACTTAAAGGTGCAATATGCAATACTGACAGCTAGTGTTTAAAATAGTTACTGCAGTACAAATTCAAAATACTGGAGAGTGTCGTCTCCCCCGCCCCTTCCTCCCCAGACTTGAAGTTCACGGAAGTTGCCAGGCTGAGACCGGAGCATCCACAACAATGTTGCTAGACGCTTGTCTCACATAGCCAGACATTACATCACAGCACAGTGGAGTAGCTAACGTTAGATGCTGGCTATATTGTCATAAAAGCCTGTGCTCACGCGGAGCTCTGTACCCAACTGACAGACACATTTAATAACACAAAATAACACTACCTTGCCATCCACTCCACCCGACTGAACACACTTTATTGGCTTAGAATTACAGCAACAATCGCTAAACACACTGCAAACTCACAGTCCTCTCTTTCCGATTTACAGCCCCCCCTCTCTTGGCTTTAAATAACTCACCGTTGTCGGCTATGGCCGCTGAACAGGCTACACGTTGTAAACAGTCTTGGCGTGGCCATAGTAGGAACATTTTTTTGGCAGTGTCAGTTAAAGTACCTAAAATGTGTACTTAAGTCTAGGGTTGCACGATATGAGGATAATATCTAATTGGGATTATTTTGACCTATATTGCGATATGATTCACAATATTGGAGGGGAATGATCATTTTTGTATCATTATTCTCATTTTCATTGAAAAATATTAAAATAAAAAAATTAAAAATGATTATAGTGTGATTTTTGCGAGGATTTAGTCTGTAGGATAGGATTTTCAGGCTGGGACGTCTCTGTAGCACCACAATACTTAATACGGAATGGTTTGACACATATTTTGCCTTTAACAAATATTGCGCCCTTCTGCAATTTGAATATTGTACTAGTCCATATTGCGATTTCGATAATGTTGCGATTAATTATGCAGCCCTACTAAGTCCTGTACTTGAAAATGTACTTAATGTACTAAATGTACTTAGTAACATTCCACCACTGCCAATGCGTAGCTTCAAAGTAGGAATAATTGCATATTGGTAAGGATTTGTGCAGTAGTTTTCTCTGTTACTTAAGACCGCCAGTGTTGGGTTTCACAGTTAGTTCTGAATTTCTCTGCATCAAGCATGTTAATTCATTTGGGTTTGGAGCAACTGAAGTAAAACAGAGCCAGTCTGTCTCTGTGTTGGTTTGAAAACATAACATTGCTATGTTAACTTGAATTGGAAATCTCTGTGTATCACTTTACACTAATCCCATGAGTATTTAGTTATTTTCACTTACTCTGGGGTTTCCAGTCTTCTTGAATTTCTGTGCAATGGACTGGTAAGAGGACATGACAACAAACACCTGGATGGCCATGTTGAAGATGGCCATGGGGATCAAGTAGGACACATAGTTTCTGTGGAGAGAAAAATGTACAAAAGGCTGTAAATGTAATATAAACTACTCCCTGTGAGTGATAGATAATGTAATCTGTATTTAGTGTGTTTGTGTGTGTGTGTGTTTTTGTGTACTGTATTACCTGTCTCCCTTGCTGTAGTCCAGAGTGCAGCATGTCCTAAGGGGCTCGTAGTCGTACTCTCCCCAGCCAATGAGGGGCATGGCAGACCAGAAAGCAGTGAAGAGCCAGATAAATACAGTCAGAGTGATGGCGCTGCTCCACTGCAGTTTTGTCCCTGATAAGAACAGGTTCAAAACATTCACCATTACTACTTCTAACACCTCGAACAAAGGTCACACTACTGCAGACCATTGTGGACCAGCTGGCCTCTTCAGAATAGCAGGTCTTAAGATCAGCTGGAGACCAAGAACCTGCTTAGTGTATACTTAGATGGCAATGCATTGATTATTGTAAGAGCAGCTGTGGATTCTCAACATGTGAGTTTGTCTGTGTGTTTGTGTGTGTGTGTGAGAGAGAGAGAGAGAGAGAGAGAGAGAGAGAGAGAGAGAGAGAGAGAGAGAGAGCCTGTGCTCTGTATGGGAGGAAAATTAGAATCCATTTGGTTGTAATTGTGCTTCACCTATCAGGGACAGAAGCAGGTGTTGACTTACTTGTGCAGTACTGGTGGTATCTGTCCCAGGCGATGGCGGCTATGAAGTGGAGGCTGGCGAGAGCTGTCACGAAGCCATGAAAACCATGAGTCTGGCATCCTTGAGAGCCATAAGGCCAGTACCTGGAGACAGTGGGTGATTTCATAAATGTATTCCTTTATTCACGTTAAAGAAATTAGTAAAATTGAGCTCACTTCAGCAGGATGTGCTAAAACAGATTATGTCCTTGAACAAACTAAAACTGATAGAAGCCCTGAATGATCAAGCAATTCATCAATGTACTAGTAGTAATAGTAGGCTACATATAATCCCTAGACTCATGAACAATGAGAGCAGCATCTCTCATCTCGTGATTACAGCTTGAAAACCCCAAGCACATGATGACCCTCGCAGTGCAGCCTATTGACCCCTGTTCTCTGCATCCCTGGTTGTTCGTGCCTGTATCGATAGCCAGGTAGGCTATTATCTGTTCATTTCTCACATTTAATTTGGTCACATTTGGTCAAACCTTGATCATTACGAAAGGGGTGGTTAGGCTGCATCACTAACCTCAGGAAGCTGGAGAAAGCGGCGATGGTGGCGTTCATAGAGATCCCCATATCAGCCATCGCTAAGCTGAACACTAAGAAATTGCTTGGGGTCCTCAGCTCTCTCACTTTGAGGAAAGCAACGATTGTCACCGCATTTAAAATGAAGCCCAGCAGACCTTTGGTGGAAGACAAATAAACAATCGTGAATGAAGGAAGTGTACGGCGATGAATTTGAATCAGTGCGCACAGCGATGCTGATTGCGCCACATGCAGCACCGTGACATTTCATAAACATGCTCCTTTCAAACATCGCAGTCATGTCTTTGTTTACAGACTATACGTGAAGGTTAATTGCAAGCTTAAAGAGACTATGAGGAAGGAGAAGGAGCTACTGCCTCCTACAACATAGCCATACTGTCATTGACCGGGAGCGTCAGGTCCTGTCATCTAGGTTAAAGCGGGTGCTGTCTTGTGCCTCGCAGTGTTTTTGACTTAGATCCAACACAAAACAAAAACACTCACCCTCCACAAGCAGACACGATCCTAGGGAGAACACATCAAAGTCGGAGAAGCCCTCCGGTAAAGGGTAAGACGAGACCATCCTGAAGTCGTACTGACACAATAAAGTGCAGCTGTTCCAGACTTTTCACTCCACTCAGTTCGCTCGTTTACGATGTGCCTTAATGTGGCCGAAGGGAGCCCGCTTTTATAGGGACATTTCACGTGAAAAGCATGCACTTTATTGTGTAAAGCCCTCGAATCTCTGTCGCCCCAATCCGTGCAGGAATGTCTTAATGAACGTAACCACACAAACTGCAAAAAAAACCTTAATGCCACCGCAACCAGTAAAGCCCTCAATTAGTTACACAACAAGCCTTTGTGTCTCTGGGTCCCAGTGATGATGCAGCCGTTGTTGATATCAAAGGACGAGGCGACGCGTGTGATGCAGCCCACAGCTCTGCATCGCTCTAAGGAGACAACAGGTGTCTGCAGAGCTCCAGCCAATCATTACTACACTCACATTTAAGAGGAAAACGAAGCCCTCCAAATACAACATCAAAGAAATTCCCTCCATTAACAGCAACAATAATAACCCTATTATTCTTAGACTTCCATGTTCTTGCCAAAGGCAAGGGTGTTTGAGTCACGTTACATCCAGTGGCTATAGAGCGTTACAAATGTACATGTGAATTAAGTGTAAAGAAATGTGGTGTCTAATCTCCGTGCAAAATATTCGACTTTATCATTTCCAGATGTCCAGCACACCAATGCATTTCATCTTATGCACAGTTTATATTAAAATGAAATGTATGTGATGCTTTTCAATTCATTAACCCTGCTCATTCGCTGGTTGATGACACAAAGTGATTATTGTGACACTCCAGATGATCCATGTGAGTACTGTTGATCTGTATCTGAATCCTTTGTCCCATATGGCAGGACTCTGTTTTGAAGTGTGGATGTGAAACTGGACAGTCAGCGTTTGTTTTGTGGATATTTTTAGTAGGGAATACAACTTTTGATAGGCACACTGACCTCAAGAGATTAAACCAATATGACATCTGTCTGAAATAATAGACAAAACCAAATTGCCCTTTTGGATCTGCAGACACAACATGTGTCAACAGAAGATTGATTCAGTCTGGAGTTTCCTGTGTGATAAGGGAAATATGTGGCATACAATAAAAGCCTGTATTCCAATTCAGCTGTAGCAGTAGATGACATGACATCCAGCCATCATCCCCTGCCTTCAATAGATTGGTCATGCTTCAGTTGCTAAATCATTTGCAGCTTTTCATACCGTAGGGATAGAGGGGACACAAGACTGCCATTGTGTGGCTAAAGTCTTTCTCAGTTTAGGGATTATAAAATCAGAAATCTTAGTAAATATAGGTGTAAATGAGTTAAAAGTGCAAAACCATTATGGGAATGCAAATGGTCAAGATCCAAAAAGGTACAGTATACATATATATTCATAGATTTTTAATTTTATGACACTTTCTATCCTACTGAAAACAAATGGCTCCCAACAGAACATGAGTTTAAGTGTGCAGTTGTCACATTTCTGCATGCTCCTGGCTTTTTCCCCTCCAAATTTCCCATCTTAAAAAATGGTCTCACTAAAAACTGAAAACACTTCAATGCTTTAACAAATTAATACCTTTTCCAAATAAAGACGATCGCAAATGTAAATAAATGCTGACACAAATAAGTACATACAATAGCATTTGGATGTTTTTGATGACTTTTTCTGCTGAAAGTGTGCACTAAAGCAAACTCTAAAGTTTCATCTGACAACTCTTGCTTCATTTAAACTTGTCATTGTGTACTAAAACCTTTGACCTGGCTCTGTGGTTAAATTCTTTGGTTCTTGCTGCCAAGTTTTCCAAACACATTCAAGGCCTGTGTTTCACCATCTCTTCAGTTCAGAGTCAGCACACTTTGCAGTGCCAGCCAAGTGTAACACTGAACTTCCAGAGTGATTAAATACAAAGGGGGACACAAGGAACACGTGCCAAACAACACATGGATTTACCTTCATTGCAAAACAAAAGCTTTACAATTGGAGGTATTTTCCTCGAGTAGTATTGGACTCCAAATGGGTTACTGAGGTGAAACCTAAAGGCCATTGTGAGTCACTTTCATTCAAACTGATTAAACATACACGTTTTACTACTGAAGTCTTTCTCTTTATTCTGACCAGTTGTGTTTGTTCAGAAAATACTACTTTGTTTCCTGTTGATGGATAGTTTACATGTGCAATTTATGTGCAGGTACATAGCTGTGATAAAGTGGGGTGGGGATTGCCAAAAAGGGGAAAAACTTTAAGGATATGTATTTTTTTCTGTGATAAGAGACATTTTGCAGTGAAATGATTTAATTCACTGTTACAAGTTTTTCATCAGTGGTTCAGGCCCCACCAGCAGGGTCATTTCCTTTTCTCTTATTTTGCATGAAAAAAGGGATCTGTCTATTATTGTTTAGTTTAAGTCAAAGTCTCTGTATCTGCTTTCCAACTACAGTGATATTAGTTGTTTTGTGATACAAATATAAAAGTTCTTCAAATAAAATAAGGATGGCACATTACATTTGTTTAAGTGAGTAGCTGTTGAGTGCAAAGGCCCCAAGGAGCCTCAAGGTATAGGGGCCACCTTGTGGTAAAACATGTGCTGTCCACTTATAGATTAACTGTCACTACAGAGCTCAAATGAACAAGCAACATTTGAGGGAAAGAAAAATCCAAACATCAGCGGATTATGACCATTTCGGAAGTGTTTTTCTGTGATAATAAATAGGGACGTCTCTGCGCAGCCTATCGGATTCCGGGATGCAATACGCATCCAAATGAAAAGAACGCCAGTCCTTTCGCTAATCCTTGACTATCCTTTTTATCTCGGGACTCATATCAGTCGGATCACTATGGGACAGCGAAGCGGTGGGACAAAGCCATGCGGATGATATTCCTGTAAATGAGAGAAAAAAGCAAGTCTGTTTGACTTAAACTGGGCGCATGTAGGCAAGCTGCGTATGCGTAAAACTGGGCCAAAATGTTCCTCGTCCTGCTCATGGGGCTCTACGTGGCCACAGGTGAACTTCTCTCCACAGTGAGCTCCTGCCCGTCGCAGTGCAGCTGTTTTTACCACAACCTGAGTGATGGATCAAAGGCCAGGTAAGCAAGATGTTTAAAATGAAAATGATTTTATATCAAAAACACACTATAATGTGCTCTGGTTTGTGCGCACAGACGCATCTTTTCAGACGGACAGGTCGAGTCCTCAAATGAGGACAGCATAGGTAAACACGTGTACAAAAGATAATTTAGGGAGTGCATGTCGGTCCAATTTTATTTAATGCAGGATTATCTCTCAAAGGCACTTTCAACCTCCTCATGTATGCTTTTTATGTGAGTTAGGATAGATTGGGAAATCAGTATTTTTTTCAGAATTATTAGCCATACCATTGTTGGTGCTTGTGAACTTACCATCTTTTTTTGTATCCTCTACAAAACATTATTTAATCTTAGACTTTAATGCTAATTTATATATATCTAATATATATAATATTTACTTTGTGAAAAAATTTTCCTTAAATGCGTAATTTGTGAAGGATGATTTGGAGGTAAAACACAAATTCACCAATGATGTCTCCCTTTTAGGAGCGTGATTTGCAATGATCCCGAGATATCTCTTGTGCCTGTCGGGTTTCCTGTTGACTCGTCCAAGCTGCGGATTGAGAAGACAGCCATCCAGCGGATACAAAGCGAAGCCTTCAACTACCTCTCCAGTCTGGAATTCCTGTGGATGTCTTTCAACACGCTGTCCGCTTTGAGCCCGGACAGTTTCCGGGGACTGCTTAACCTGGAAGAGCTTCGTCTGGACGGGAATGCCCTCGCCGCCTTTCCCTGGGAATGTCTCATGGATATGCCCAGTCTCAGACTTCTCGATTTGCACAACAACCAGCTCACCTCGCTGCCAGCGGAGGCCACCACTTACATCAAGAACCTCACCTACCTGGATCTGTCCAGCAACAGCCTGCTTACCCTGCCGGCAGAGGTGCTGTCCACCTGGCTGGCGGCGAAACCAGTGCAAGGGCCAGAGAGCTCCAAAATGATACTTGGTAAGGACTTTAACCAAACCTTAACGTGGTTTATGTCTGCCTCAATTCAAAATACCAAAAGCGCGCTGTTAAACTCTGTGCGTCAATGGAAAGTGTGTTAATGAATTATGCTCAAAGTAACATTCTTGAACAGCGGCGGGACAAAACAGTTGCTAAGCAACACATACTTTATTATATAGTAGAGGATGGTCGGTAGTATTTAATAAAAAAATGCCCCATTTTGCTTTGGAAAACCAAAGACCAAACCATTTGTTTTAATGCACCCTATTTAGCATTTATAGACAGTATCTACACATTACAAATACAGTATACTATGAGGTAGTTCTAAGAAGTTATAATTGCAGAGTAATACTGTACATTTATAAACACTTATATCTATCTATCTATCTATCTATCTATCTATCTATCTATCTATCTATCTATCTATCTATCTGTGAATTAAAAAGTTCATTTTACACTTGCTTATCTTCTGTGACCCATTCTCATAGTCAGAACAGAGGACAGCTGTTCCAAGGTCAGCTCTAAAGGCTGATGCTTTTGGCAAGGACAGGGGGGTGAAATGGCAGCTAAACCTGACCTTGATCACTGGACCATCATCATCATCATCATCATCTTCATTGCCGTGGTCATGGTCATGGTGTAGTTTATGAATTAAATGTTAATCCTCTTACAGGATTAACATCCACACCAGCCATCTGCAGGCTGGTCTATCACTTTGCACACAGCTGGACGTTCATCTTACTCCTGTAGCCTCACTTGTACCCTCACCCTCAGGTCTCCATGACAACCCCTGGGTGTGTGACTGTCGGCTCTATGACCTGATCCAGTTCCAGAAGTCTCCGACTCTTTCAGTGGCATTCATTGACACAAGGCTCCGGTGTTCAGCTCCGGAGAGTGTGTCAGGCGTCTTGTTCAGTGATGCAGAGCTGCGCCGCTGTCAGCTCCCACGTATCCACACAGCTGTGGCACGAGTCCGGAGCGCTGTTGGGAACAATGTGCTGCTCCGCTGTGGGACCATCGGAGTCCCAATCCCAGACCTGACATGGCGCAAGGCGGATGGGCGACTCCTTAATGGAAGAGGTGAGTCAGCAGGTCTTTGAATGTCAGGGTCTTTCTCTGTGTTGTGTCTGAAATAAGATGCTTTACTTTGCACTGTGTGCTGCTGTTAATTAAACAGAAAGCTGGAGATAGTCAGGTTTTAAGTCTGACTGACAGCTGTGGCTACAACAGTGAACTATGCAACACTGCTGATGATCATTGCAACATTGCATAATCACCTGCTTGGCATCAATAAAAGGGGATATTTCTCAGATGCCACATAGTTTATATATTTTAAATATTTTTATTATTATTTTTCATATGTTTTCCTGTTGTAACCATTGTGTAATGTCCATATTCTCCTCTCTCTGCCGCCATAGTCCAGCAGGAAACCTCAAAGGAGGGAATCACCTGGTCCATCCTCAGTGTCCCAGCTGTGTCCTATCGGGATTCAGGGAAATACATCTGCAAGGCCACTAACTATGCGGGGAACGCTGAAGCTGTCATTTCTCTCGTTGTCTCTAACTCACCAAAACCAGAGGTGAACCAAACCAGCAACGACAAGAAAGCCAAAGTCAAGAAACCCAACCCGATGGGAAAAGCTGCCTACCAGGAGAAACTGGTGGCCAGATATGTGGTTCCAACCTCCACCCCTTCATCTCTGCCTGCCCTAGATCCAGGCCTACCACCTGGTCTTGGTCCTGATCCTGGACTAGTCAGTTACAGTTTGGCTGACAGAGCCACCCCGTGGCCTGCCACCTCCTCCAACGCAGATGCACTGTTGGATCTGGAGAAGACTAATCTAAGCAACCTGGCGGCCAACACGTCGTCGCTGCAGCAGGACCCGGACAGGGTGGTCCGCTCTGTAAAGGTGGTGGGGGACACAGACAATACAATTTATTTAAACTGGAGAGCCCCTAAGGCCAAGAACACAACTGCATTTAGTGTGCTGTATGCTGTTTTTGGAGAGAGGGACATGAGGAAGATCAATGTTGGGGCGGGGCAGAACCGTGTAACCATCGATGGGCTGGTGCCAAGGACCAAGTACATTGCCTGTGTGTGTGTGAGGGGCCTGATCCCCAAGAAGGAGCAGTGTGTCATATTTTCCACTGATGAAGCAGCCAGTGCCACTGGGACCCAGAGGCTGATTAATGTGATTGTGATCACAGTGGCCTGTATCATTGCGGTCCCGCTCACTGTCATCGTATGCTGTGGGGCTCTGAAGAGACGCATTCAGAAGTACTGGGGAAAGAAATCCAAGGACATCCAAGATTCATATGTGACCTTTGAAACACTGTCGCCTGGCACGAAGGCCAAAGGGCTTGAGGGCGAGTATTTGAACAGACTGAACCCAGAGGAATCCAACAGGCTGCTGTCAGCCCGCTCCAGCCTGGACTCTGAGGCCACAACTAAGATAGAGGGACAGCCTAACGAGTACTTCTGCTGACGTCATGCTCCAGCTCCAGCTTCTTCTCCACGCCATCTTCCTCGCTCTCACCCACATCCACATCCACGTCCCAGTCCGACCCCTAATACCCATTCACATCCCCATCCTCACCCCCATCCCCATCTCCATCCACATTCGTATCCTCATCACTGCCCGTACTCTCACCCTCAGCAACATCCTGACGTCAGTCCCCCTCCCACGCGCACACCGTGGGATTCCCCCCCACCTGTCCCTCCTCGCTGGATCATGACACCAACTCCACCACCACAAAGATCCAATTTCTATCAAAGGACTTTTGCACGCTGCACTATAATGGAAATATCAGTTTAGAGGAATATTTAACATTTTAATTAACTTGTTTTTCCCAGATATTTGTAGATTATCTCATGTTTCTTACAGATAGAGTGAAACTCACTTCACTGTCGTACATGTATCCATGCATTAATAGTAAGACAACATTTAAACACACTCATGCTTTTATGTCTAAAAGAATGTTTTTATCAGCCTGGAAGAGATAACATGTCAAATGCTGAAAGAGCATAACAATTACTGTAAACTATATTTAATCTTAATCTGCATGTCCCAGCGAAGAAACCTCTGCAACCTGATCAGACTTAAAGGAAACTCAAAGGTCAATACTCCATTGTCTATATCCTATATGCATGTGTATAATTTGTATATACTTTATGGATGATGTACACTTACATATACAGTTAAGTCTGTGCCTCTGTATATATCTGTCATATGTTCTCAGAGAAGATATACACATAGGCATGGTTCAACACTCTGGTGTATGGAGAAAAGCTGGAGCTGGAGAGAAGTACAGAAAGGACTGAACTATGACACAATGTAAATAGATTGGAAATGATGCAAAATGAAATGTTAGATGATTTCTATTCCAAGCAATGAGACATACTGAAATATCTTTATGTACCTGTTTCGTGCCACCTAGAGGCATCATTACCCCATTAAATGTAGATCTATTCATTCCAATATTATTTGAAAATAGTTGAATAAACTTTTATATATACATATCCAGTTAGCAGTACTGTGTGTTCTTATATCTGTACTTTCACTTCACCATGTTGATCGATTTTGGGTTTCCATTCAGCAATTTGAAAAGAGTAATACAGATTATACCCTTTTTATACTCTTAATGTGGCTGGTTTGATAGTAGTTGACTAAACTTATTTACAGTAATGAGTTCACGATTAGCCAACTTAGTGTCTGTCTCAGGTGGTCTAAGACTTAATGATAAGTCACTGTTTATAAAAAAAAGTTTGCAAGTTATAATGGCTTTATTAATGTTAATAAATAATTTACTAATGCTTTATAAATCAGTTATAAGCGATGATAAGAACAACATTTGGGTTGCCAGTTTGTACAAAATTCCTCCAGATTTTCCAGCAGGACATTTTTCTTTTTAGCTCTTTAATTCACTGGTAAGACCCTCTGTCAGTTATTTTATGAAAACAACATGCAGAGAATCTAGACCAAAACTGATTTATTAACGTGTTAACTTGTATAGCCACAGACTTGATGAATGATTAGAGAGTAAAACGCACAACTATGTATTAATGGATTGCCAACTTTTATAACTGCTTCATTACCAAATAGGAAGGGTAAATACCAGTCAGAGGGATTGTTCACAAACTGGCAACCAACAAACGTGTTCTTATTAATGGCCTATAAGTGAACTATAAAGCCTTAGTAAATGATTGGTTAAGTTACACACATTCATAAAGGTTGACTAATCAGAAAGTGGTACCGACTTAAACATATAGTTTAAGTCGGTACCAGACCAGGTATCAGACCTTTTGACACTGTCCACTGTTAATCATGTCTCTACCAAGAATTAGATGCCACTTGTTCAGTGCGCGGTACGTCAGGGATTAAGCGTAATAGGCTTCTCTCGTCTGACGCACTCGACATGTCTTGAGCACGAATGTAGCCCTCAATTTTAGGAATTTTCGCGGACTATGGACATAATTTGTTACCTGCTAGTTATAGTTTTGCTCAACATCCAGGCGTATGAAACGTATTCTCAATGTTTAAGCGGGTGCAGCTGTGTAGAAGACCGTCATGGAAGGTAAGACCTGATTTCATGTAGTTCGAGCTTCACCAAGGCAGAGATATTGTTAATCTAACTGTGTCAGTGGGTGACGGTACATTAAGACATATGTGAAAAGTACGTTGTTTATAAAAGTAAAAAAACTGGGGCTGGATTGAATTCTGTATCTCTAATTCGTGGTCCTAGTATATTGTTTTTATAAAACATCAGGCTGCACAGTAACCAAATGTTCATTTAAACTCTTCCCTATAACCATAGGTCGCTCATATGTATGGAGGAGAACGCGTTCGGGGCCATACCAGACAACCTTCCAGATGATATGACCAAAATACGAATAGAAAAATCTCACTTCACTGAAATATCCAGAGGGGCATTCTCAAACACGCCCGCCTTGGAGAACTTGTGGTTGAACTTTAATGATATCACAGTGATAAACTCAAAGGCTCTGGAGGGTTTGGGTAACTTAACCGAGCTCCGTCTGCAAGGTAACAAGCTCCGTTCAGTACCATGGACAGCGTTCGAGGACGCGCCGGCCCTCAAGATCCTGGACCTGAAGCACAACCAGCTGGACGTCCTGCCGGAGCATGCGTTAAAATTTTTGCCAGGTCTGACTTACTTAGATTTATCCTTCAATCGGCTTACGGTCATATCGAAGGAAGTCTTCATAAACTGGCCTCTCTACCAAAAACTACAGAGCACGGAGGAGCGAGACGCGACCGCTTTCGGGCCGAACGTCGTCCTGGCGCTGCACGACAACGCGTGGCTCTGCGACTGCCGCCTGAAGGGCTTCGTGGAATTCATCAGGTCCCTGCGCCCCCCGATTATACTGATGAACTCCTACTTGACCTGCTCAGGGCCGGACTTTAAAGCGGGCAAGTTCTTCCATGAGGTAGAGCTGCAGGCGTGCGTAAAGCCCATCGTCACCACCCCTTTCTCCAACCTCAGTCTGCCTCAGGGCGCAAACATCACCCTGCGCTGCCTCGCCAAGGCCAGGCCAGACCCCGCGGTGTGGTGGACATATGGCCTGAAGATAATCAGAGGATTTCATGGTAAGAGTGTGATATCCACGATATGTCACCCACACGCCTAGCTCGAGTGATATCTTGTGGTAAATTAGATACTTAAACGCATTTTAATCGCAGACCTATAACCCCTCCTCAAGATGAGGAGAGCTAAATCTGGATATTGGACCGCTGCGAAATAATCACCACTGATTCTGACAATCTGCACAACACCATCAGTGTTGACTAAAAGTGTTGGAGATTATAGTGAACTAGGCTACCTAATATCAGCCGTGTCGGGCTACTGTGTAACTAAGTTGACTTAACCTTTAGAGTTAACCTGCTTACTGCAGATCATGACAGCAAGTAATCATAAACAAATTTATAGCAACCAGGCTGCTGCTGCTGTATCCTGCTACTATACCACCACTCCATCTATCTCATCATTTTGGACAGAAACCAGAGGTGGGTAGAGTAGCTGTCACTAAGTAAGAGTAAAAACAAGTAAAAATACTTTTGTACGGATTTGTACCATATCATACATTTTCATAATAGAAGTAAAAGTAGCCATCAAATCAATGAGTTAAACACTAGAATAATAAGGCATCTTTTATAAAGGGTTTATAAATTGTAGCTACTGGCTTGATAAGATAACAGATAAATAAACCTTTATTGTCATTGCACCATTGCACAGAGACCCATGCAATGAAATTGTGAGCACCTAGTCAGGGAGCCAAGAGCCACTGCGACCGTGCACGCTGCCATCATACTGGTTAATTAAAATAAATAATGTCTTAATGTTTATAGTTCTGTTATAGGCCAATGCTACTAAATATTATCCCAAAAAGTAACATATTACAATGTCCTTATATTCTGACATAATCCCCCAAACATGAAAAAAATAGCCAAATGACAAACATTTTCTAGTTTTAATTTCTCAATTGTGCATATTTGCTTTTTTTCTTTGTCTTATTTTATGATAAATTGAATATCTTTAGGTTCTGGACTGTTCAGAAAAAAGCAATTTGTTCACATCATCTCAGAATTACACAAATTGTGAGATGTGGCATCGTTTTCTATTTTCTGACATTTTAGTGATCAAAGAAAATAATTGACAGATAAATTGATAATGAAAATAATTGTTACTTTCAGCCCTACAATTTGCACCTATCTTAAAGCTGTTGATGTCTTGTATATGTCTGTGCCTCTATTTTTTTGTGTGTCTCTGTATGCGTGTAGGGGTCAGATTTTCTTTTTAATGGGCACAAGTATCTTAAAGGTCCCATGACATGCTGCTTTTTGGATGCTTTTATATAGGCCTTAGTGGTCCCCTAATACTGTATCTGAAGTCTCTTTCCCGAAATTCAGCCTTGGTGCAGAATCACAGCCACTAGAGCCAGTCCCACAATGAGCTTTCCTTAGTATGTGCCATTTCTGTCTGTAGCTTTAAATGCTATTGAAGAGGAGAGAGGGGGGGCAAGGTGGAGGGTGGGGGTGTGGCCTTGACCAACTGCCACTTTGCTTGTTTGCAAGCCATGATGTCTCTCTCTCTCATGGGTGGGCCAAATTCTCTGGGCGGGCAAAGCAGAGAAAGGGGAGGTAACCTTGCTCCTTATGACCTCATAAGGAGGAGATTCCAGATCAGCCCATCTGAGCTTTCATTTTCTCAAAGGCAGAGCAGGATACCCAGGGCTCGGTTTACACCTATCGCCATTTCTAGCCACTGGGGGACCATAGGCAGGCTGAGGGAACTCATATTAATTAAAAAACCTCATAAAGTGAAATTTTCATGCCATGGGAACTTTAATTAATTGACTTCTTTTTCCACCTCAGATTATATTCTGAGGAAAAAGTTATCTGAATAATTTGTGTTCAACTTGTGATGTGTGGAAATATCTTAAGATAATTAATGAGTTTTCCCATACTGACTTTTATTGTCTAAGCTCGCATGTCTTTTCAAATAACATTGGATATCCCTGTTTTACTCTTAGAGTCTCAGGAAAGAGTGGGCGAAGACACCATCAGATCGCTCCTGGTGATCCCCTTCCTTCACGCAGCTGACCGTGGTATCTACACCTGTACTGCCGTCAACTTCATTGGAAACTACTCTGTCAGCATCCTCCTGGACGTCCAATCTCCTGAAGGCTCCCAGTCATCACTCCTCCCTGGCAACCCAGCTCCACCACCTGCTGCCAGTAGTGAAAATGTCTACATTGACATCCGCATCGCCAAACAGACAGTACGTGGTATCATCATTGAGTGGTACGCTGCCTTGGACCGCCCAGCTGAAACATGGTTCACAATCCACTTTGGCGACGTAGGTACTGATAAGAAAGAAATGGTCTACATCGGCCCTGGGATTCACTCTTACTCCGTCTCTGATCTGATGCCTGCTACCAAATATGAAATCTGTGTAACCCTTAAGAACCAGATACCGCGTCCAGGCCAGTGCATTGTGTTTGTAACAGGAAGTGACATTACTGAGATGGAACAGAGGGAGAAGCTGATTCATATAGTGGTGATAGTTTTAGCCATGGTGCTTGCTGTGCCTATAGGTATGTTTGCCTGCACCACTGACACTAAGTTTGCCTGCCTGGAGGGTATCATGGAGTCCTGGAAGAACCGGCAGAGGGAAAGAAGCTCCCCCCGGGTGGAGCGGGAGAGGCAGGGCACCTTCGACAGCCTGCAGGCCACCAGCGACGAGGGCCTAGTTAATAAAGATTCCAGTGAAGACAGGAAGGTGAGGAGGAGGTCAGAGGACAGACAACATAAAGGCAAAGCCGACCACAGTAAACAAACAGCTGAACTATATTAAATTATTTGTGAAACCAACAAGGGAAAACATGAAACTGACCTTATAATAGACCAGTGTTTCATCTTTTATTAGTTCTTTTTGTAAAATATAATAGAAAACTTTAGTACTCATATGAGTACAATATTCAGAAGAATGACCATGTTGTCTGCCTTGGTTTTAATCTCATCTCTTCCTCTGTTCTAGGCCAGGGAGTTTGATGCAAAGATGTGAATGATGACCATTATGTCAAGAGTGTAATTCAAGGATTTGCACCACTGTTTGCAGTTTATTTTCCTGTCTGAAATATGACATGTTTGTCTTGTTATCATGATATGTTTAAATGTCAATTATCACTCATTCTAAACTGCTGCTTTATATGAAGCCTTTGTGATTGATTTAAATGTAGGAGCAATTGTGAGCAACAATTGCTTCTGATGAGTATATTTTTTACCAAGTCTTTCAGTAGTAAGTGCATAATTTATCTTTATGTAATTCTTTGTTAGCAATTTAATGTTGTTTTATGTTTTTATCTATTTATCAGACTAATTTCTTTTTGGCTCAACATTGTCAATTCAGTTGACATATTTGTACTGTAACATAATACTGGATCTGGAACAACAAGAAAATATCTTAAACCAGATGGTGATTATGTGAAATAATAATGTGATTGTGTCAGAAGATTTATTTAAATGATTTTAAAAACTAGTATTTTAAACTACTATACGCTATGTTGCTAATATGTGTTGAGTTATTTTATTGCTCTTTGAAAGAGCAAGAAGACACATATTATCTATCAGTGGATTTGGGTAAATAGACAATATAAAATCTTTCATTACAGCTTTTCATTTAAAATGGAATTGTGCATGTGTGTGTGTGTGTGTGTGTGTGTGTGTGCGTGTGTGTGTGTGGTATGTGTACAGTCATACACACATGACATTTACCTTTGGCATAGTTCTTTTGAAGCAGCATTATGAGTCACAAAACGTCAAACTGTCTTTTATGTAGTTCATAGTAAAAAGGTAACACTAAAATTGGCTTTGAATTAAATAGTTAATAATTAAACTGTGCATTTTATGTCAATCTTTTTCCAATTTGATGATGGGGGACAAAATCCACAGTTTTTGTTACAAAAATGCATTCCAAACTTTATTTAAAGCTTGAATGAGGCTCAGCAGTTGAGTTAGTCAATATCACGTGAATAGTTTGTGACAGTGTTTTTAGTACAAAAATGCTCTCTTTTTGTTACTGTCCCTCCACTGCAGCTCAGCAAGGAAACACTGTCAGGGGAAACACAAAGAAAATATTTCATAGTATGATTGTAACTTTGGAAGATAACCACTTGATTTGATTAACTCAGGATGTTGAAGCCTCATATTAACATACATTTTTGAACAGAATGAGGACTGTGGATTTTGTTCTTCATCACTTACATTGAAAATGCATTAGAAAGAGATTTCTTAAAGCAACACCAAAGATTCTTTTGTACCTTAAAATAATGTTTCCAAAATCATTTCAGTGGTTCATCAACTTGTAACAGGGTGAACAGTACTTCTGCATTCATTTTGTGGCCCTCTATCGGCTATAACCGCACTATGCAAGTTTGCCAGATCGGGTAGCAGATCTGTGGTTCGAATGAGACATACGACAGCGGTAATGGACAATTCTGCTTCCAACCTGTAGGGGGACCGAAGAGGAAAAGTGCTTTGGTGTTGCTTTAATGGCCAGTATGAACAGGAGGAATGATTACAGCAAATAAAACCAGTTTCATATGGGCACCTGACAATTGATTTAAGACTAGTCTTGCATTGCCAGACCTATCTCAACAGCGCAATACATACTGAAAGAGGAAAAAAAACACTCTGGGTTGTTTGCATTTCTTTAAACCAATCACAATCGTCTGGGCTGCGCTAAGTTCCAGACGCAGCGATGATGGGGCTCTGCAAAATATTCTCTGGAAGGAACTTGTTTTGGTGGAACAGTTGCACCCCACAAAAGAAAACCACACATGCCAAATATTAATAAGAAAATGTTAAATGAAGTTAACTGTCCACACAATACAGTAACGCAAGCTATATAAATTAGCTGGATACACGGTTAAACATAAGTTTCTCTTAACAGTGTATAGAGCTCAACAGTGTGATTCCGGAAGTAAAAATTCCATTCATTTCTCCATAAGGATTTTGATCAGCCATAACGTCTTAACCATCCAAGGTAGACTTACCACGAGCTCAGAGGTTGTGAAACAAAAGTTTCTGCTTATGAAGAAGATAGAAGTTCATATGAAATCAACCTTATTTTAAGAAAAAACATGTTTTATTCACGATCCTTTGAAAAAATACTACACTACCCACAATCCTAAGCGTAACAGCGACGTCTCTGATTGGTGGAACTCGCTGTTACCATTGAACTGTTTACCTCCCCCCCGAACCTGCAACGGCTAGAGCGAACTTCTATCATTGAAGTTTGTGATAGTTTCTGTACAGTCTTGTACCTTTGCCTTTTTGCCATTTTCAAAATGTTATTTTGCACCGAATCAAATGTTTTATGGTCAAATTATTAAAACTCAAGCAGTTAATGAAACATCAATTGAGATATTGAATGGGGAAAACACTTCCCAAACCAGAGCCGTTAAAAAAGTGGGCGATCACTGTTGATCTCTATTGCCATGTGTATTTCTTTCACAGCAATTCCATCATCCAATCTGTCCCAAAACGTCCTAGTTAGATTGTAAATGCCGTAAACATATTCTTTGTTAATCTTTACAATCATTCACCAAAAGATCCAAGCAGGCCTGCCTTATTGCATGATTCAAATTTTCTTCAAAACCTGCCATTTTCAGCGTGTAGCTTTGTAGCTTGAAGTTTTTTGTTGTTTCCCGTAACAAAGGGACTTTGAGAACGACACCACAGTCAGGCTTTATCCTGGAAATGTACTTTTGTTGATCCAGACTAATTTAAGATAGACTTGAAAAATTGTGAACCTGTCCTTTAAAGGCTTAAAAAACCCTATAGCATATAGTATGTCTGTTTGCAGGGATTTGCAAGGACTGAAAATTGTCAACACTGGAAAGTTTCCCTTTTGCAGGCAAAGGACTGAATTTGATTATCACAGTTAGTTACCACTGAAGTGACTGAAGTCATTTGATGCAGTCATATTTCTATACAAACTGTAACTGTAAAGTTCCATTAACATGTGTTTAATCCTCTCTGCGTCACTGCACATGTACGTCACTTTTCCACGTCTCCCACTTCTGCGAACACAACACATGGCAGGCAATGTGTCCCACATGATCTGTGGCGACCAACACAGACAGATGGCATCTCGGATATGCCTCGGTCAATGGCATTGTTCATTTGACATAATACTCAAACGCTGGCATCCTCTCCAATATCCCCTCCTGCAGTCACTTTATGATCAGATCACACAAGCCCCTTCCTCCATCCGTCTCCTGTGATGCAAACAGTTCATCTCTGCTGGGCTATTGACTTAAGATCAGGGTTTTAAACGACTGGCTGAGATTGGCAGCTCTCATTTTCTGGAGCACAGACACATCTGCTTTCTTGCCTGTTCAGGCGTGTTCATATGATTTGCGGGTGGGGGATTGATGCTGCTTTTTGTTGTAATCCTTATGCACTCTGTATGACACAAGACAATAGGAATTCATTCATCAACTCAATTTCAGCTATTTCAGCACAGATCACACATGAATTTCATCTTTATTTGGATATATCTTATTTTCTCTTACATAATGCTGCATGAAGCAGCATACTATTTAAACACTACGCTACATAAAATCTGCTAATCTCCTTTGCAGTAACATTCAAAGATAAGGAGTTAATGCTGTAGCCTACATATGGTGTCTTTCTTAGTTTTCTTATCCATAAAAGCAAATATTTAATTTACCTTTTAACACCTCTGTTGCTTCAAACACATACCGGGGTTTTTGAACCCTGTGTGTGTCTTTCATTCTAAAGCATCAATGCTCTTTGCAACTTTTAACTCTATAATCCTCAGTAATCCCAGCTGCCTCTTACATGGCATAATGCATGGTCATTTGGGCTGCTGCTCCTCATATTCCCTCATTTCATTTTAGAGCATTAGCAGCATGCGACACTGAAAAGTTTTTGCCTTTACGTGACAATTTGGATTTAAAATTTGGGATTTGTTCCTCAAGAATTGTTGGGACTATACTGGCCTGAAAAAGCAGCACATCACACATTTGTATGTATAATATGACTGAGTTCAGGAGGCAGTTTGTACTTTGTCAAATAAAAAAAATAATCCCCAGAGTCTGCTCTGCATCATCATAACATGTGAAATGTGCCAGCAGAGGCTGCAGAAAGTCCAATGCTAGTCACACACATCTTGTCATTCCAAACTAAATCAGGGCAGATGGACTTTTGGTTTTCAGCCAATGATGCAATGTTGTACAAAGATGAACAAGTTGGTCCTTGGATTAGAGAGGGTAATCTGCAAATTTCATGTTTTATGTAATTTTGAAATAATGTGCATGTTTGCCACTGATGTCTACACAAATACCCAGTGAGTGGTTTAGTGTAACTTCATAATTGGTAGTGCTCACATTGATATTGCAGCTAAGAGGAGCAAAAGGGGCTTGTATCAGGATGATATATTACATATTTTCAGAACATCTGGTGATGTTTTACTAAAAACAACAGCAAATGTAATACACATCGTATTCTAACTCCCATCATATGCATATTTGTGTTGTTCTACATTACTATTATTCAGTGTTTGGATCCACTGCTTTGTTCTTCATATTGCTCTGAAGTTTACAATACTGAGGATTTGGGAACAGTGATCTCAAACCTTGTTTTACACCCTCTTTATCTTTCACCCAAGTTCCGCAGCTTCTCCTTCTGTCGCCAGAAGGGGGCATTAGAGTACATTTGCAGGCTCATTAAGTTGGCCGAGTTGGCCTTAAAGTGTAACTCTCGCCAAAATGCAACCTAGGGTGTTAAGTTTCGTTTAAAAGCATAATTAGGACGGAAGTGCCACTTTTAAGATTTACCGTATTCTTGTTTTTCGGTCAAATGGCCTTTTGAATGGTAGTGCTAGGGGCCCTACTATGCCCGCATCAAAATCACTATTTTTAAAACACTAGAATATATAGAAAGAATCGATCTCCGAATGTGAATGAACGGATTCCATAGAAGGAAATGTCATTCCTATATGAGGCTCCTTTTTCAACTACAAGGTCAATATTGTTTTTCACTAACGACAAAACAACAAATTATCCGTGCATTTATATTGAACTTTTTTTACTGAAGTACACAGGTGTAGATATTTCCAGATTAATATTTGATGTAGCATTTGATCATTATACAAAAGATGATGCACTGTTATAAATCAAACTGCCTAAAAGTAAAGCAGATCAGCTTCACCTTGTAGTACTGATTCAGTAATTACATCAGTAAATATGTAATTTACCATGTAATAAAATTACTGGGGCCACTTAACATGCAGTTATGAGTACTTTTGATACTTGCTACTGACACATCTGTGCTTGTAATAGAGTATTTTCATAGTGTGGTATTGCTGAATGCTTCTTTCACCACTGTTGAAATTACAAATTAAGTAACTTTTATTGGTAGTCAAATGTGTCTTTTGACAGCAAAAGTTTTTTTTGACAAAAGACACCAATTGAAACAGAAAAACCACCACATATAAAAGTAGTAAACAAATGAGACGCAGTCCTTGAAATCAGAAATTAAACATATCGTGACTGCTTTACACCTGCGTAAACGGATTAAAGGTCTTCCTAACGTTATAGCTTTGGTTCCCTTCCCTCAGGCTGATCTCTTTAGTCAGTTCAAGTGTCATGAAATCTCTTGTAAGGAGCTTGGTTGGATCCCAAATAAACAGTCTCGCTTGTTGAAATCTGAATGACTTCATTCTTCCCGACAAGGGATCTGGGGTGAGGAACTTTAAGCCACTAGTGTGTCAACAAAGTGTTCAAAGGGTGGGATTTATCTGTAACAGAATGACACAGAAACTTGAAACAAACAATGAATGGTCGTGGATTGAAAACATGGTCTGAATGATGATACACATGAAGGGAATATCTTTCCCCATCACATTAAAATTACATCATTGATACACAAGGAATTTAGCTGTATCAGTGTATCTGAAAACACACACACACACACACACACACACACACACACACACACACACTTGATTGAGTTTCAAAGTTCATTCTTGTCCTTGGAAACATCAGTCGACAAAACAATCTCACCTCAAGGACCATTTAGCGGCTATTCTGGAGCTTTTGATTAGATCACGCCATCTTCATCATTTTCAAATGAAGTCTGCCCACTTGTGTTTTTATTTTTTTATTTGTCTATGCAACAACATGGATGAAAAAAAGAACGTATGGTGATATTGAACATCTACATTTCCATGACAACTTGGCAGATTGGATCTGCTGATAAAGATCATGAAAGCTCCAGGGCAGCTACTAAATGGACCTTCAAGTGTGACTGTTTTGCCAAGCACTATTAGTGTTTCAGCATCTTCTTCTGCTCCAGTTTCATCTTGAGCTCTGAAACCAGCGCTAAGTTCACAGTGTCCTGTCTGTTCATAAATGGCTTCTTTCTAGGTTTGGGTGCCACTGTTGCTGAGACGGTAGGTACCGCCCACTGCCTTTCACCTGGGATGTAAGTAGGTGGTGGAGGGGGAAGAGATGGGGCACACGGCGGCAGAGGCCAGTGTCTCACAACATTGGTCACATTGTTGTTATAGTTGACATTATCCACGATGACCTCTGGCTCCGGCTCTTCCTCTTCCACTCTGAATTTCTCTCCGGCAGTTTCTGGTGTCTTGAAGGGGTTTTTGAAGTTCCAGGTTTGCTGTTTCCGTGCCCTCCTCCTCACGCGGCGGTTGGGCAGGATCCTGTTGGACTTTTTGTTGCGCATGAATGTTGCAGTGGAGATGATGACTGTGACTATGACCATGAGACTAATGACACCAGCAAGCATGCCTAGGATTTGCAAAGGCTTGTTTCTATTCTGCATCAAAAATGATCCCAAAGGCCCCCCACTGAGTTGGGTCTGTAAAAGAGCACAGGGAGAATTCATCCATGGGACTGAAGTCATAGTCTGTCACACAAAGATTAACTTCCAAATATTGTCCCGCATATGTACTGTAGTACTGCATGTATTCATCATTAGGCCAAAAATTTCATGTGAGGTGCAAAATAAAAAACTCTTTAAAATCCAGGTATAAGTTACTGCAAATAATACTGTTTGTATAAAAAGATAATATTTTTAGATGTCTTGCAAATTAAACCTACTGAGCATACTTCAATTCATGGTTATACTGTTTTATATTTTGTCAAGACAAGATCAGAGAGGTTGATTGGGAAACCTATAGCTGAGACCATCCAGCATCTGAGAATGAATATATGGATTGGTGTGAAAATGAAAAAAAAAACAGAACTAATTTGGTTATTTTGGTTCTGGTTGTGGTGTCATAATGTTAGTACTAAATCAAAACATTGGGAAAAAGCATAGAGAAATTGTGCTCCTGTACTCTTTTACAGACACTTGTTCTACATCAGAATTCTACAAATTATTGGTACCACAGAGTAAAAACAACAGTAGGCTACAGCTGTGCTGATGATCTCAAGGCAAGCTTCACTTATGGCACAGGCCTCCTTATAATCTTTCTGATCTTGCCCTGAGATTGTACACGGGACTTTTTCACAGAGTTCCAGTATATAAAAGTTGAAATGAAGATTGTCAGTGAAATGGCGAAGGTGACAAAGGTCAAACAAATCCCAAACACAGCCCCTGGACGTTTCCTTAGGCCCAAGAAGTGTGAGACAAATCTGGATTTTATCTGAAAAACATGACAATTGCATTTGTGTGAGATTCAGATTTTTTTCTGACTACAAATAGTGAATTGCTACTTAAGCAAACAACTGGTGAACCTGCTATTCTGGGCTGTGATGAAATGGGTTATTCTTCAGAAAAGCTGCACCTCCATATATAAATTGATCAGATGTTTCAACACTTGATTATTTGCTTGCATTACAGTCCGTTGATAGAAAAATATCATTAATTGGAATATGGAGGGAATGCGGGGTCACACTATCAACTCTATCAACTAATGGTTGCAACTTTGCACATTCTAGTTTTAATGTATTTGAAGTGTATAACTTTAGAAAAAATTGTATTATTAATGATAATGTATCACACAGTATATAGAAATGCCCCCGTCATATGGGTTTGACTGACATATTGCTACACATCTACTTTGTTGCAACTTACAGCTTCAGTGATGTCTATCTTGATGACCGCAGTGGTGCTGAAGGACGGCTGGCCTCGGTCCCTGGCCTGCACCACTAGCGACCAGGTGCAGTCTCTCTGCTTGGTGATGTTCTGAATGATGGCCATTGACTTGATGTAGGACTTGAGCATGATCTCCCCCGTGTCAGCATTAATGTCAAAGATGTTGTTGTCTGGCTCCGCTTTCATGATGGCATACTCAATGACATTGTTGGGTACTTCTGCATCGTCGTCTACAGCCTGTGTAGATGCATTTCATTGAAAAATGTAATGGTATTGAGTTTATTGTTGAGTTTCACTTTATCCGAGTAGTAGTAAGTATAATAATAGTAAATCATGAAGGAGCAAATACCTCTATTTTCACTGGTGCTCCAATCACCATAGTCTTCTCGAGGAAGTTGTCATTGAATGCAGGTGGGTGGTCATTCAGGTCCAACACAGTCACAAAGACCTCAGCCAGGCTGTACTTCCCCTCTGCGTCCTCTGCCTTCACATAGAAGTTATACTTGGACCTCACCTCCGCGTCCAGGCTCGCCCACGGCTGGGTGTAGATGATCCCAGACACAGGCTGGATCAGGAATCTGTAAATGTGATGGGAATTTATTAATTAAATAAACAGATTTACCATATGCATGCGATTGAGAGCCACATTTTTCCACACAGTCTTGAACATTGTGTAAACGTGTGTAAACCTTTATTTTCTTCTTAGGCTTACTGAGAATGTGTACACTCTATTTTCAGATCTGAGCATTTTGCTCACGACTACCTTTGTGGAGGGATGAGTTTCACACTCTGGGGTTTACTACAGAGGCTTGGTACTTTAGATTTACTATTATTTTGGCTACTGATAGCCCTTACCTAAAATACTTTAAGAGAGACAATTAGGAGTGTACAAAGTTACCTTTTCCTAGCTGAGCAAACAGAAAAAGATTATATTACTCCCCGGATGACATCATTATTTGAAAGTTCATGACTGGTTCTTCAAACCAGTTATACTGTACATGTTGCACTTGATGCAATAGTTTATGATGATACCACAGCCAATTAACTTTAGTCATGAAAGACTGAAGTGTTAACATACAGAGGAAGAATGGAATTAGATTGTTTCTCTGACTGACTTGTTTAGTCACCCTACAGTGACTTTGTCAGAAGCAAAGAACAGTCTATTTTCTCCTCCAATCCCATTAAAGGATTAACAAAGACAGAGGGCAGCAGGCAAAGATCAGGAGTGCATGGTCCTGTGTACGCTGAAGTATTCTGCAAGATATTGTAAAAAAGTGTAAAGTCAGAAATATAAATACATAATAATTTTGCAGACACAGTACCAATAAATGTAACCATTTACTGCTTCATTACAAATTTCAAAGAGGCATTTTGGGGTACTCTGAAGTGACACAGTTTCAAAATGGTTTTGACCAAACAAGCATGCACTAACACTAAGTGTTTCAAATCTCTCTCCTCTGCTTACTTTGGAAATCCTTTTCCTGGATGCCATGTGACTTCACATATCTCCTCTAATTCATCGCTACAAAGCTCAACATCTGTATTGAAAGGTCCAAAAATACTCTACTACTACCTACAATTTCATCGTACACAGCAGCAAGTGGTTTCATGGGAACAGCAATGAGAGATTAAACATGTCCCTACTAACATACACCTGTCTGTTTACGTTGGAGCTGCACATTACAGGTTCATGTTTCCTTTGCTTTTACTGTTTCCAAATCCAGGTATTTTGGTCCTCTAAGGCATGCAGATAGAAATGTGTTTAAACTTTATACAAAATGCAGGTGATAAAGATCACACACGCAGTATCTGTAGTGACATGAAAGGAAAAGGCAAGTTCTGGTCATAGGCCTACTGTGTGTTATTAAGAAAGAAAAGTGACCACTGAGCCTTTTTCTCAGAGGTTAAACTTCTAACTCGAAATCTAATAAAAATTGAGTTGAGAGAAAATACCTGCAAATCTCTGAGGGACTACAGTGCTTAGGTGCAATAAACAGAACAATATGAAAGACAAGTCCGCTGTCATATTTCTGTAGAGCTTACAGGCAGATGTGCTTTTGCTGTAGATGGTCTACATTTACAGTAGTACATTGTTCTACAGTTAAAATACCACATTTGCCATTTAATTCAATTAATTTCCTGAGGTGAGTGTGACTTAGATGCTTTTTTTTATGAACAGTGTGGTCTGTTTTTCTACTGCTGAGAAATACTCATGGTATCAACTGCTAATAATGTTGTATAAGTGTATACGGGTTCACACTGACATAATCACTACATAAGGACCAATGAATAGACTCAGAGGGAAGGGGGGGGCAACAAAACGGTAGTCTGGTACTATGAAAACATGTTTTTGTGCAGAATAACAAATAAAATCTTACTAGTAGATTTTAAATATGTCTTATTTTAACAGCAAGATAATGCCGTTCAAGCATTGATAAGCAAATGTCAGTCATATATGAGCTAGATATCTAGAATAATAGTGTTATGAGGATGAGAGGAATTTGAAGGGGGTGCTAAGTCACCTCCTGTGAAAAGAGCCCATTTCTTTTAGTTTAAGTTCACATTCGTATACTCACAAGTCAGCTCCAGATCCGTAGATAGAGTACTTCACTTCACCCCAAGGTCCTGAGTCGGGATCTGTTGCCTGTGGATGAATAGAAAAGACAAACATGCTATGAGTTTGGTTGTGGCACTTGCATAAATTAGGTAAATTTAACGTAACTTTCACAGCAGTCGGGTAACTGCAATACCTCTGTAGGAGTTTTACTGCAATATGTGGTGTATCCCACTTACTTTAAACCTCAAAATATTGATGGTAGACTTATTTGTACCTCTTTACTAAAGCAGAAATAATAACTGTTGTCCGTCATAGGCTCAGTAAATTGAATGAATCTGTGCTGGATTGGAAGATAATGCAGGGGTCAGCTATAAAAAGACTGTTATTTTATGTCAAGGAACATCATCATGGGCATCGGCTAATCTGTCTGTCTGTCTGTCTGTCGCTGCAGGGATGCCTGGTCACTGTCTCTACGTGTCCAAGGTCACTTGTTGGCTGTTCTTTTATCTGATTGAAATTGCCTGGGATCAAGGAAATGAGCCTTTGTGGTGTTCACGCAAGGGCAGGATTTATCAGCGAGCACCCCTGTTGCTTTGAGCCTTTGCAGGGCTGATATGAACTGACAAGGGCAAAGGATGAGATAGTCCAAAATTAAGCTTTCTGTAAATGTCTAAACACTTTTCTATCTATCTATCTATCTATCTATCTATCTATCTATCTATCTATCTATTTTTTTAATGGCCCAACATGGTGCTTAAAGTGTTCATGTTATTTCTGCACATATTTCTGTGCTGCAGCTGCATGTGCTACTAAGTATTAGGGAAAAAAATCTGGGAATTTGGTGTTACACAACAAAATGAAAGTGATAGCCATCTGGCAGCTTACCTCGCCTAGCTTTTATCTACATGTTTTTGACATATTATCCCAACCCCCACCGCTCAAAAAGTCTACATTTAGGGAATTAATGGCCCTCTTGGGCATTTTGTTAAAATCAGCATTCCTCTTTAGTAGCTCATAGTGACGTACATTGTTGTTGGCATGTATTTTTAGACAGAATGAAGACTGTCTCACCGTGACTGACACCACATTGGAGCCACCGGGTGAGTTTTCTGGAATTCTGGCGATGTAGTAATCTGAGGAGAATTTGGGAGCGTTGTCGTTAGTGTCCAGGAGATGAATGACAATGTCTGCTGTGGCACTGAATCTCTCGGGTGTGTCAATCTCAACTGCAAGTAGCTAAGAGAGAAGAAAGATTCAAAATAAATTCAGTAAATGGAAAAAGAGCAACTTATGTGAGTGATATAACGCTGCCATTTGTTGAGGAAATGTGTGCATGTGTCCTCCCATTTCAGTCTGCTGTGGTGCAATGGGTTAACCTTGTATGTGAGAAAGTGGTGTTTCTCATAGTCCATCGCAGCAGAGTCTTCTACTAAGATTGTGACCTGGGCCTCATTTAGTACAGTCTGTGGGACGACTCGCAGCATCCTTCCCGGTCCGATCAGTTTCAAATTGAATTTAGCATTTGCACCCTGCAAAAGCACAACACACATCATCACATTTTTCAGAAAGTCTCATTAGTGAAAATGACAGTTATGTTACACATGCATGAACCTATTTATACTACTGTAATCTGCATTTGTTACAAAGCTATCGCACACAAGCAGACATACAGTATAATCCATGTAGTATACAGTCCATTCAATCAATATAAAAGCTTTGTATCTTTTCATTATTACAGTAATGTATGAGAGATCAATAAGATATCAGTAGCAGCAGCAATATTCTTGGTGAAACAATATGGCTCGACAAAGATAGCGTGTCCTGATGTTGTAACAGTATTATCAGAGAACACATTTGGGGAACATCAGCCATTTGGTCGAGGCTCACACAAGGAGCTGGAAACACAAAGAGGCTTGCATAAGCTGACAAATGGCACAGCTAGGGAGCACCTTTTAATTTGTGTTGGCTTACTTTCAAATTTGTGTAATTTTAAAAGGATAGTCTGTGATAATGGCAGGCTTAAAGTCATTTCACAGGCGCAGAGGCAGAATCCAGCCTGAACACAAAGTTGTGAATTACATCAGTTTCTTATTAGATGACAATGTAATTTGGTCGGAAAATGAGTGTTATTACATAATCACTGTTCCTCTCTCCTGGTTAACTGAGGCAGCTTTTAAAGGCAATCATACTATGTCAGGGCTAAAAAATGATACCTGCTCAGTAAAACATCACTAAAAATAGATATTGTTTGTGACTTTTTTAGTCATTATCATAGCAATCAGTTAATGTGTGAGAAAACATGAAAGACAATAATGGTCTCCCCACCTGATCGGAGTCATTGACAGTGATTTTCAGCCCCCGGAGTATCTCTCCCTCCGGTGGATGCTCATACATGGTCAACTCAAACATGTTCTTTGGGCCGTTCTCTCCGTAGAAAGTAGGTGGATTATTGTTCAGGTCCACCACACGGATCACCACCATGGTCACCTCATAGTCCATGAGTCTGCCTTCAGGACTTATTTCTGATGCCTGGACAAAGGGGCTAAAGGTTATACAGGAGCCTGTGGACTTTTTAATCTACCAGTTTCATCAGATCAGTTGTACTTTGTAAACTGCAACTTACCTTTACTTTAATGTTAAATATTTCTCTCTTCAGATACATGGGGAGAGTCAGCAGAGTGATACAACCACTTGTTTTATTGATGCTAAATACACCATCGTCACCTGGAGAGACAAACAACAGACAGACCAATGAGTACTTTTGCTTTATTTCAAAATTGTTATACGTTTTAAGTTAAATGCCTACCATCATCAAAGGAATAACGGATTGGATTTGGGTTTCCCGCATCGCCATCTTTGGCTACAACAGTGAATATTTCCGATCCCTGAGAAAAAGATCATCAGAAAGGTTTTGCTGTTATATCAATAGTAAAACAAAGTAGAAGTTAAAGATAACCTGAATACGTGAACGATCTGATATAAAGCTGGCTTACTATACAAAAGTATCAACTGATACTACTGATATATTTAAAGGCCTTATTTTTTTCTGCCATTAAACAACTCTAATAGTTAACTTTTAACATAATGTAACTGTGTATTTGGTTGCATCACATTGTCAAAAAAAACTAATGATATACAGACTAAGATTTTCCAAAACACTTAATGAAGCAGGACATTGTAATTTCATGAGCTATGAAGAAGGTAGCATAGGCATTAAAGCTGTGTAATATGAGACAATGCTGTGTTGTGGTATGGGCTCTTTTGTTGATTCTTATTTATACTGTGAATATAGAAATAAATTGCATTCACTACGTCTTGCTATGCTGTGATAATATAGCATGTAGCACAAAATGTGCAGTAGAAATAATAAGAACTTTACAAAATGTTTAAAGACTTGTGCTATGAATAGTTGTTATTCAAACTCAAAGGTTGTAAAAGAGTCAAAGTAGAACATCACTGAAGGTTGTTTTCATACTCACTGGCTCTGAGATTTCATAAACGTAGCCAAAATACGGTGTCCCAATAAAAAATGGCGGCGTGTCCTGTGCGTCAATCACATTGATCGTCAGGGTAGCAGAGGATGACATAAACTGCTCCTTGCCATTAAAATCACCACCACCATCCTGGAACAAAAGAAATGTGCAATTCAAATCTACATTTTAGAGACACAATGTTGAGTCAGGAGTATAGCAGGAGTGTAGTCTGGATCGATGGAAGTACATTTCCAGGATAAAGCCTGACATCTGGCGCGTGGCTCACTCACAGGATGTCCCTTAGCTTTGGGAAACAACAGCAACCTTTGAGCTAGCAAGCTACATGCTGAAAATGGCAAGTTTTGAAGAGAATTTTGATCATGCAATAAGGCAGGCATGCTTGGTTCTTTCAGTGAATGATTGTTAAGATTTACAAAGAAGATCTTTACGCCAATTACTATCTAACTGGGACGTTTTGGGACCGATTGGCGGGGATTACTACTGTGATACTACTTACTGTGTAGAAGTACACATGGCGATACACTGGTAAAAGCAAATTACATTTAACCATGTATACAGCTAATTTAAATAGTAATCATGTTACTGTATTGTGTGAACAGTTAACTTTATTTAATATTTTATGTGGCCGCGCAAATGTTCCACCAAAACAAGTTCCTTCCCAAAACTATTTTGCAGAGGCCCTGTTGCTGCGTCTGGAACGTAGCGCCACCCAAGATGGTTGCAACTGGTTTTCGTTTTTTTTCTCCTATCCTAGAATGTATGTGTGGTGTAGACATACCTTATGTCTGGCAATGCGAGACCAGCACGAGTGTAATTTTGTAAGATATTTTCTTCTATAGCTACTGTATGTTTATGCTTTGTAATGTTTATACATTTTCTAAGGAGGGCCCTGTTTGAAAATCATACAAAGAGTTCCGTCTGTTTTGAGAAAGTACTTAAAGGTGCCATATAAAGTTTTCTTGTAAACAAACAAATGTATGTTCACATTCAGTATTTCTAACTCAAAAGTATTTTGTGTGTCCTTGAGGTCTACCAAATGTGTTGAATATATTTCCTTCCTCGCATCATAGGGTAGGAACAAACCACCTATGTGGTCATTTGGTTTGGAGGACTTGTTGGTTTACATCCATGTATAATTGCCTTGTCTTGGCGTAAAATCACTGCTAGCATTATTTGCAGTCAAAAACTTTACAGGGTACATTAAAATTGAGGCCAAAAGTACAATATTGCATGACAGAAACATTTAATGAGTTTTGATGCACCCATTACCCTTGCAATGACAGTCACAAAGTGTGTCTTTGTTTTCTCATAGTCCAACATTTCTCCAGACTTGATACGAAGAACACCACTATGTCGGTCCATGGCAAACAAAGTGGACTGAGGATTCTGTAATAGAGAAAAGGACAAACGCAGGTTTTTAAAAGCACACACAGAGACACATTTCAGATCACATGAGTAAAAGCCTGTCTCTGAAACCCCTTAAACCCCATTTACAAACACTCACGTGAGATATCATGAAAAGTGGTCAGATGGCTGCATAAAAACACTTAGTATCCATTTGAATTAGGTCACATTGTCTATAAAGTCTATCTCTTTGTCCATCTGGATGTAAAGAGCCCATATGCTCAAGGACAGAGCAGGCAGGTGAAAGCTGCTGTGTCCAGATGTGCAAAGCCTCACCCATCACTGTCACCCCAGGCCAGCTGTTCTTTGGTCCTAATAGTCCAAAGTGCAACTTAACATTCTCTGCTACCCTTTGCCAAAGCAGCCTTCTAAGCCTCCAATACCTGACACAAATGTAATTGTGATTTAATCCCCACCCTCATAACCACACCAGCATATTCAGGCACATACACAGATAAGCACTGGAACCATCCAACTGATGTTAACCTTGTTATCAGTACATTTATACATTATTTCTGTGACAAGAAGATTAACATTCAAACTGGCAAGTTTAAGTTTGCATGTATTAGGAGGTATTTTCTGTGCTTATTTATATTCTGCACTAATTTATTGCAGAAGCCAAAGTGTGTGGGGTATGAATGGGCCGAGTGATACCTGGAGGAAGAAGGTGACTGAGCCCCCTGAGCCTGTGTCTTTGTCCACTGCCTCGACTTTGTAGATGCTGCTGCCAGACCCAGTTGTCTAAAACACAGAAAATAATTAAAGTCTCAACGCTTAAAAATAAATGATGCAACATATATTTTCTTTCATATTATAACTTTTCATGTTATGTGGATAGACTGACACTCCAGGTTCATAAAGCATACATATTTGGCGTAACTTACTTCCAGTACATCAATGATTGCTGGCATGTTTAGGAATTCAGGTTTTTCATCATTTGCATCCATCACAAATATTGTGACTCTTTCCACAACCTAAAAAGATGAAAGAAGAAAATAATGCACATGTTCAAGTTTGTTTTAGTTTGATTCATTATAAGGGATGGCACTACACGCCATAATCGTATTAAACCAGATGTTGATACCTTGCTTTGCCCATCTGTGATGCTGACAAGAACGTCAATAGAATCTCGTTTCTGAGTAGAGATGGAAAACGAGTTAATATAAAGACATGGTGAAAAAAAATATTATCTTAGTTTTTTAAGGTTTATATGTTAAAAACACACAAAAAGTAAAAAAAAAAAAAGTAAAAAAACCCCCAATCTACTCTAATCTCTATCTAAAGTCTATGGCCTATGTTAAGTTTACCTCTCTGTCCAGCTGTTCTACCAATGTGATGTTTCCGGATATCGGGTCGACCCTGAAGTATTCTTTGGACCCTGCATCAAAGGAAAGACCATACCTCACCTCCTGGCCCTCAGGGTCTGTGCCATTGAGACAATAGATCTGTGTACCTAAAAGAAGATGTCATAATTTAGTCAAAATAGCCTCAGTAGATAAACACCTGTATGCACATTAATTGTCCTTATTCTATATTTAAGACTTAAAGAGCACTTGATGAATGCAAAAATTTCCAAATGCAAAATTAACCAACCTTTACTGTAACCCACATATGAGGAGCGTAGTTAACCCATTGTTTGGGCAAAACTGCTGTGGATCAAACTAGGCTGAGACACACTAGCCAGCAGTATGATAAGTACCCTGACTGATGGAAGGTGTAGAGGGACAGCTGCTTCACATTTACAGCCAGCAAACTGTCCCTCACATCAACAAGTGGCACCAGCAGATGAGCATGTTAGTGGGAGTACATATACATGCCACACAACACCTGTTCATCTATCAAAGACTATTTAACAGCCTGGACTCACAGATATTGGCAACCAAAACATGCCATTTTGTTGATTGGTTTTTCCACCAGCCTATTTTAGCTGTTTACGCTGAATGTCCTACGTCAGAGGTTGAACTCACCGACAGCCGTATCCTCCGAGAGGCTGAACAGTGCCATGTTCCCATTGTAGCTGTACGGTCCATTGTCATAGAAATAGGGGGCAAAGTCTGCTTGTGCTGAGGACAGTGAAATAAAACCACCATTAAAAGCTTGAAAGTTTGATGTAATTCACTTTAAAGTGAGGCTAAAGAAGAAACCATAACACAATATTTCATTTACAAATTAAAAGTTGACTTCACAAGTTATAAAACACACCCTTAATTAATTTAGTACACTCTGGGGTTTTGCTACGACAGTCGTAATTGGTCTGGTATGACCCGTAGCTTATGGTGGCTAATGTTCGCTAATGTTAGCAAACTTAAGCTATGTTGCTCTTTTGTCTGTTGTCACTGGTGGTCACAATGGTCACTGGTCATCAAAGTTACATAGTGTTGCTGTAAAAACTAGAGTAACATAAATCAAACTGACTGTACTGTGTTTCCGCACCCTGCCTTCTCAGTCACTTTGACTGGGATTACAGGTGAGTTACGTCAACCTCCAAAAATAACTTTTCTATACATAGACCTAATCTCTAGTGGCAGAAATAATGCTGTTTTTATTCGTAATATCACAGCCATCAGAATATTGAAAACAAATGTATAAATCAAACAAATCAATCCGTATGATAGTCATACAGAGTATAAACACACATGCATATAGATAAGAGCAACTAACCAGGTTAGGCAAGAATATGAATGAATTGAAAACAGAATAGAATTAAATTATAAACTAAGAAAAAAATTACAATCATCAACCCAGAGGCTGTCAAATACATCTGAACAGCATTCACAATATGATCATGACAACATGCCAACTTCAAGCAGAGTATTAAGAAGTGAAACTCACCAAAGCATGGATGCACAAACACAAAAAACAGTGGCAAATGTAATATCTTCACATTCTTCATCCTAAAGAATGAAGTCATGAAACCGCACCATGAAGACGGCTCCGTTGAGAGTCCTGTACATGAGATGCAGCTCTCAAGGTGTTGTGTGTGACTGGAGAGGGCTAAAGACAAATGCTCACATGCTAATCCAATGTCACATCTTAAGAGTTACTTCTAGGCCCCCTCAGCCCAACTGGGCTTCTCCAACCACCAATCCATAGGAGACAGCTCTGTCTGTCTGCAGGGCAGACAAAACAAGGATATAAAACAACTTCGCAGATGATGGACAGGTATATGTTTCACATTTTTTCAGTTTTCAGTTTTCAGTGTGGATCAACAGCTTTCAGTTACCACAAATAATAAATAAACAGACAAAAGATGCTTGTGTTTGAAGGTAAAAAAAAAACTAAACTGTCAAAATATCATGACTATACAAATGTCAAATTCTACTTAGTATTCTATAGTCTGATACAAATATTTTGTTGTCAATAAATACTGTGATTACATTGAAAACCTTTCTATCAAGATGTTCATTTTTGTAAACTGATAAATTGCTAAAACTGGTTCATTGACTGGTGTATCATCACAATGTGCTATTGTAATATTTTGCCTGTGTTAACATTTGGAGAATGTTACTGTATTAACAGCCACACGGTCTATACTGAATTGTAACTAATACAAAGTGTCATGGAGAAAGTAGAGGCATTACAATTATGCAGAATTTATGCTGTTATAATGGCCAGTGTTTTATCCATAATGCATACAGTTCACTTGTTGCATTAGTTAAAAGAAAACTCCATTATTTACTCAATTAGTAATAGAATAATCACAAAACGATGTAGATGATAGCGGTGAATGATCTGATGAGATTATAATTCCTGTGTGATTCCTGTCCCTTCTGGTAGAAATCATAAAGGAAATGTGTGGCAGTTCATGACAAAAACTGAGAAATCTAAATAAATGATAATGACAAACAAGGCAGGACAACATTTTTACCATATCAGAAGATGTGACTTTTATTTTACATGCAAAGTATTGTTTTTTTTTTTGTTGCATCTTTCTTTATTTTTTAATGTATTTCTTTATTGCCATGTTTACCATGTCAGCTGTTTGATGAATATCTTTAATTAAAAAAAGCACTGATTAACTTAATGTCTTTCTGGGACTTTTTGAATGGTATTTTGGGCACTGAAGCTGGTTAATCTTCTTGTTTGATAATCTTCTTGTTTGATAATCTAAAGCCACCCAGAGGTAAACTCTCTTAAGCAAATGTTGTATAATAAGAAGAAAGGTCCAAGGCACAATTCTTGCAAAAAGTTAAAAAACTCTTCTACTAAATGTTGTATTATATTAACCCAGTGGTCCTGCATTTGATTAGGATCATCTTTCTACAAACATTAACCCACAGATAGGTTACTGTATGTCTTCAAGTTTGAGTTAGTTACATTTTTTCTTTATATCTTTTTCATTAATTCAGACAAAAGGTGGGTGAAGGCAGCTCAAAGTGCCCTTAAATGGCCCAGTTCCTTCCTTCTTAAACATACTACTTAAAAAATCCAAAATTATTGTTTTACTACCTACAATGTTTAAAAATGTCTTGCAAGTAAATAGGCATTCTTCATTTTTTAGAGATACTTTAAAAAAAAACCATTAGAATTAATAATACTTTGCTATTCCTATTGAAAAAATAATAAGTCAACAACTGTATGGGGCCTATGCACACCATTAAAACATGTTGCGTGCTAGAGGATTTATACACATGAAAAATCCTTTTACTTTCCATTGTCAGACTGAAAGTAAATCTACTTTATTATCTGAGTGGTGCTGGTAGAATGTAAAGTATGTAGCGTGAGCTCAGTGGCTGCTTGGCGCACAAATTGTGCTTTCAGAAAACTGCAAGTTGGGACACAGTCACAGGGAGAAAAAGAGCGACACACACATACAGAATAAAAACCACCCATTTTCATTTTAAGGAAAATTAGTTTATGATTTAAGATCAGTGACCTGTATGTACAGTGAGACCTTTCAGGTTTGAAACAAAGGCCATAATGTTTCCAGACAACAACGTATTAAAAGCACATCAGTGATTTGTATGCCCTTTGATCAGAATATGGATAACTTTCACAAAATGGCCACACAATATATTGACTAGAAAAGATCACCTGTCAGGTTACTTCTGTATGTTGGTGGTCAAAGCCGTGGCTGCAGGTTTAATTCTCATGGTCCTGGCAGATGGCAGGCCTAAAGATTAACCCACTGTGCTCTAATCTCTCCTCATCTTGTAATGCACAGAGCCTGTCTGTGGTCGCAGGCTCCATCAGACATAAATGTAAAACACAATTAGCACACACAATGTTGTTTCAAGCAGAATCGAATGGTGGATATGTTGCATATAGTGAGCAACATTATGTGAGTTCACAAATACATGATCTTTTTATCATGACATAGTGAACATGACCTAAAATGTTTAAACACTCAGATGTGTGCCATTGTATATATTAAATATATATTAATACCTGCCCCTGAAGCTTAAATGTGCAAGTGTCTTTGCAAGGATCACTGCAAAATATCATACGGAAGAAAAGCTCACTGCTCATCTGTAACCATCTTCTTAGTTTCTAATCCTGTGACTTCAATCACAGCAGCACATGCTGACCTCTTTGTTCCTGTTGGGGACGGAGTGACGAGGCTGCCCGTAGGGAAATTTCAGGGAGATGCTCATCACTTGATCTGGATTATTGTCATCAACAGACAAGGCCAAACTATGCCCAAATAAACTCTGTGTATCCTGAAATAAAAGTATCATTATAGATCAGCCACTGACACAAATGTACAATGTCTCGAATCATGTTGTTCCCTTGACCAGATGGGCCACTTCAGTTATTGTCCTACTCTAAAAAGGAAATCGCCATTAAAAGGTTTAGGATCCACATGAAAACAAACAAAATTCAAGGAATGAAGAGCTGCAAAGCATGAAACATAGTAGATACTGATGTATTTCCTTCTTTCCTACATCATAAGACGACTAGCCTTTATAAAAGGGCAGAGGTCATCTTTCTCTTGGACAAAAACACAGCAAGGAAGTCCTGCTACAACATCAACAACCAGTTCAACGTCATCAAGCATGCAGCTCAACGTCTCAGGTCAGCCGGCACCAGTCTGCTGATTGTTCTTAGAATTTAATCCAAACATGGTGAACCTGCTTTTAGCTATGTGTGCTATAAATACATGGGACAAACTTCTAGGAGATCTCAGACTTTCTTAAACATGGATTTGATTTATACACTCTGCAATCTGCACTCTAAATGTGATTCTTTCACTTATTCAATTTATTTATATTAATACTTTTGCTTTTGTTTTATTGTCCCACCCCCTTTTTATTGTTTATCTCAGTGACTGACGTAAAGAACTTTTCATTAACCTGTGTATGAATTGTGCATTATAAATATAAATAATCCTCGTCTTGTTTGTGAGAGTTCTCAGTCATCCAGGTCATAGTTATCTAGGGAAGGGTTAAACATTCTTCGGAGCACCTTCAACCAACTCCAGTTGCCCTTGAGTTTAGCTTTCCTTGCCTTTTGTGCAAGAAAAAAAAAAGTATGCCCTATGCCTCGGGTGGTGTGTGACATAAAAAAAAATGTATTCAGGCACTCAAGTGGATGGTTAAAGATAGAAAGAAATCAAGCAAGCAAGCAAGTAATGTGACTTGAATTAAACAAAAATCTATTTTGTACCATATGTAATCAGTTATTTTAACGTACTAAAATAATAGCTGAAACATTTAACTGTATTTTATCTCCAAATGACATGGAATTGTTATATGAGAAAATGTTTGCAACATTTGGGTTTGCTGTGTGGTTATGTGGTTGAAGTTTAGAGCACGTTTTTGGCCATTAATCAAGACGCGATGTTGACAGAGTTGAAAAAGCTGCAAGTAGAATTAGTTTGGCTCCAGTCCTGTTCATGTCTCTGAAACGTCAGGGCCCGTACAAATGTCAATCATCACTATGACATCAAGAACATTTTGGATTACAAGAATCCCAAATATAACCTACCAAAAATACACCCATCATATATATGAAAAGCATCATTATATCAATCATTTATCAATCATATAAGTTATCAGTTAAATATTTGTTTTTGGTGTGGTAAAAACAAAAAAGTGTTAAAAACACGTAAAAAAAACTTTTAAAAATCTGATTTACCAGGTCAAAACTAGAAAGCGAAACTTTGAATAATTTGAAGTCTACGGTGCTTGTGTCACTACAGGATCATTCTGTCTGCTAGAGCACTTGCTGTCAAGATACCCTATTCAGCTTTACCATTTTGGATTATTATTGATAATCTCTAATGCGGTTTGCCAAGGGCAGAGGTTCGCTTTTAGTCCTGGTCCACTCTAAAACTAGGTCACTCCTTTAATCTCTCCATGTAGAGTATACTGTAGGTTAACAGCCTTTTCATTTGATAAACCTCAGAGAGTGCTCACAGAGTGAATACAGAGTCATGAATCATGCAAAATTCAAAAGATAATTACACACTACTTCTGCAGGAATCATCATTGATTGAAAAGACTACTAGCAGCTGTCTATTGAGGTGGTACGATTATTTATGAACATATACATTATGGGTCGTATTTATTTAACTAAACCTTGAGGCCTTGGTTATCACTGGAACCTCAGCAACATGCATGATACACCTTAAAGCAAAAACAAATATGTGCAACAGTAAAAGAAATATATGCAAATCAAGTGAAAACACATAAACATGAATACAATTAAAATAAATAAAAGTGATGTTGAAATGTGTGTATGAAACCAAATTTAAGAAGTGATTTTGTAGTTCATAAAAATGTACAAACTGAAACCCCTCCAAAAAAATGTTTATTATGGTTTATGCAATGCAATTGTAAAAATAAGGTGCATGAAATATTTTTATAGGTGAATTTGACATGATGCAGATATAGATCATGTTGGCCTTTGGTGCTAAAACTAAGCCTGTACTCTCAGGCAGGCGCTCTCTGATAAGATGCCCCAGTACTCTGCATTCTTTTACACTGCTGCCCCCAAGTGGTGAAACACTGCTAGTGGACAATAAATCAAATCAAAAACATTCCCTTTTTTTTTTTTACTTTGTGAGAGCAGTATGGAATATTTAGAAATGTATACATTTATCTAGATTTGTGGATAGGGTGAAGCAGTGATACTGAAGCAGCAACATGGAACTCAGCCATCAATCGTTTTATTGTTTACACCTTTTGTGTTAAATTCAGTGAAAAGGACCTTATAGGACTACCGTATACATTATAAAAACATTGGACAAATCAGATAACTTCATGGTTCTTAAAGATCACCATGTTTTGGGAATAGTTGTGTCAACGTGAAGCAGGTCATAACATGTCCTTTAAATTCTAATACTGTAATGTGGAAGGTAATGGAGGCAATGATAGAAAATGGTTGCTTTTTATTATTATTCAGGGCATCGCTGTACTCGGGGCCCACTTGACCACCTTGTTAGTTTAGACCTTACAGTATTTTATATTTATATGTAGGACTTGTGGTGGAAGTTTTTCGATGCAGCAGGTGTAGATGTTTTAAAAATAGAAGGTGAAACAAAATAAGGACAGTCGAAGACTAAACCAAGTTAGGTTTTTTGTATTTTATTAAGTATATTTGCAAATATAGGAGGAACACATTTCACAGAAGGCACGCAGCACAGGTGTGGAAAAGCTCTTCAAATGAGTGAACATAAACACTGAACTTAAATACATCTTTAGAGTGACAGCACACACGCACTTGGCTTATTATGACTCTACATTTCTCACAGACAATCTGATACACATGAAGACAATAAAAAAACACAAGAGACATCTTGGAGCCATTTCGCCTCCTTCCCCCTGTACGACTTTCACCCCCCCCCAGTTGCATCTCAACTGGCATGGGAAAACTAAATGTATCAGGAGAGATAGTTTTAGGGTGACCTTGTAGCCCCGATTCTTCATGTGGGAATGAGCATTGTGAGAGAAAGCTAATAGAGAAGAAAATAAGACAAAAATATAAAGAATCATGCTTAAATGTAAATTTGCCATTACAGACTGCATATTGTTTACTGTCATATTTTTAATTATGTATTTTTTTCTCCTGCTTTTATTACTTGCACTCGGGCCTGAGTTCTCGTTCCCTTTCATGTATATCTATCCTTATCCATGTCTACCAGCAAAACTAGCCTATTAAGATTAAGATGGACAGCAATTTGTACAGTGCAAGCTAAACTGTGTTGCTCTGTCTATGCTCTGAAGATATATATATGGATATCTGAAGCAGATTATGTGACTTCAGCTTCATTTTCCCTGCATGAGATCAATAAACATTGTATTATCTTATCACAATGACTCCTAAATTAACAGGGTAGCCTATTGTCTGTTAAACTTGACAACATTTAGGTTGTGACATTCCCAACATGCAATTAAATGTGATTTAAATGACTAAAACAGTGTACAAAGTGGAATGGACTCTATATTCAGGGGGCACTTCCTAAAACAAGGGGGGTCTTTATACATAATTGCAGGGTGTTTTGGGATCACGTGACTTCGTCTACACAGGATGTCCCACGCGAGGAGAGCAGTGACGTGAAGCGTGGCTACAGTCCGCTCCCTCGCGCAGAGGCATCCATCCAGTACATGGGGAAAGTTGGAGGAAAAGTTTCGAAGCGATGATATTTAAACACAAAAATAATTTTAAAGCGAATTAATGGTTTTATCCGTCGGGCTGTCGTGAGATTCTTCAATTAGACGACCGCTGTAGCACAGAGGTTTAAAAAAAAAAAACTCAATGTGAAATCAGAATTTACATAGTTATAACACCATTATTTTCGCTTGCCGTCCGTTTCGCTCTCCTTAATGTAGATGTTTGCGCAAGACGCCCGTGCCTCCGCGCTGCCTCTCATTCATCCGGCAGAGGAGAGAATCGAGCCCGCGTCCGAGGATACAATGAAGCAGTGTGTCCTTGTCCGACACAATGCAGCAAGATGCTACAAAGGGGACGAATCTGTTTTTCACAAAATCAGCGACGTTTTTACTCGATTGCAGAGAGAGACCAGCTAAAGGTTTGTAACATCCGCTACCCGAACATCAGCAACATCTTAATTTGTTCTGGCAGGGTATATAACTCCAAGCTTTTAAAAACACAACCTACAGAGCCACTGGGCACACGGTAGAGCTTGTAAACATCCTGCTGCCATGCGCGAATACGCATACATGATAAAGTCTACCACTATTCCCACTGCTGTCAAATCATAACGTGTGATGTGTAGGCCTATGTGATTCCTTAGCCTATATGATGCAGGTATACATGATGATTGTGTAAATATGGACGCTGCCGTGTAGTCCACTGTAATCAATCATTCTTTCTATTGGAGATGTAAATTGCTCATATGACCATTTTTTCCAAATTTCATTTTGAATATTTGAAAGCATCATGTCCTTATCTCAGGGCGTCAGAGATTAATAGTATGCAGAAGTATTCATTAGTCTGTATTAATTCTGGTTCAGTGGTGGGGGTGTTGGAAATAGGCTACTCCTGAATTGAATGCCCCCTCCCCCCACTGCTATAGTATTAAATTTCTCACACACACACACACACACACACACACACACACACACACACACACACACACACACACACACACACACACACACACACACACACACACACACATATGGAGTAGTCTTTATTTCCAAATGACATCCAAACTCAAATCAATCAATCACATTGAAATGATAAACAGCACCTATACAAATTTTAACGGTTTTCAGTATTTGCCTATAACAGTTAATTGTTTACACTAACACCCATGGATGAACAGCAAAGCATTTAGTGGGAATTTAGCTTTCAGTGTCTTCATGATATGCTGCTTCAAGGCTTTGAAGGCAGCCATTAATGTAATTTGTAGTGAGATGATAAACAGAGTGATGTGTGTTTCTGCTTGAGCAGATAGTCAGATTTGCCAATAATGCTCCAGTGACTCTTGAATATGTAAAAGTGCTCAGCTCAAGTGCTTCAGCCTGACAGTTTGACGGCTATGGCGTATTAAGCTCAGATAATTGGGTAATATTTACTTACAGAGCACACAATCACTCCACAAAACTGTGTCTTTTTCTGGTAATGATATGCTTTGTAGAAATTATTCACTGTCTTGACAGGTCCAAATGGCATGTGTGTGTGTGTGTGTGTGTGTGTGTGTGTGTGTGTGTGTGTGTGTGTGGATGGGGGGCGTACATAGACTACATTTCTTTTCAAGTAACATGAAATAAAGAGTCCATGGACAATCTATTTAGAATTAAGAATTTGTTGTACTGAATTATTTCAAATTATGTCAAAATGGTTAATTTGTGTGTGTGGATGGAGGGTGTATATAGATTACATTTCTTTTGCAGTAACATGAAAAAAGAGTCCATGGACAATCTATTTAGAATTAAGACATTTGTTGTACTGAATCATTTCAAATTATGTCAAAATAGTTAATTAAAGAGTCTTTCAGAGGAGCAATGTGACAGCAATGTGGGCTGGAGTAGCCACATAAATGTGTGTTGTCTTCTTAACTGATAGCCTTTAAATGCAGCAGAGTAACACAATACTCCCAAAGAATGGGAAGGATGCAAGATTTGTTTTTCAAAACTACCAGGCTCTGACTTGCTCGTGTAGCTACAAACATCAGCATCAAAGGTCAATTGCCTGTCAACATGTTGAGGCTTGTACTTTCACAGTGTGAGAAAACTGGATTCCCAGAAATGATACATGAATACGCATGAATCTACCTGTAAGATGGTGTTGAAATCACACAGTGCTGGAATCTAAATGTGCCCTGTCTCCTGCCATATGGAAGAGTTCCAGTGTTTCCTGTTAGTGAAAAACAGCCCTGTTTACATTAACTCCCTCCCTCTCATCCGTCTTCTTCTTTATTACCGACCCCAGCCCGACCAAAAAGCAACACTGACTTTTTCTGGGGGTTCAAAGAAATGAGGCAAACAAGTTTTTAAAAACTGTGTGTTGTACAAACTGCTGAACATTCCTCAGGTTTCAGATCAATGCAACTGATGAAAAAAAAAAAGGCTGAATTCAGGGTTGTCTCTCAAAGCTAAGATTGATTTATGTCTTCAGTCTAATCCAATATGTCTGTTGTATGATTTCATGGTAGTGTTGGACATAGATTTTTACTGTCTTCTTATTCAGCTTTATACTGTATTTACCCATGTTTGCACCAGGATTATAATATATACTTAGTGTCATTATAAACCAGGAATCACATCTATTTTGCATACTCTGTCTACTACTTACTGAAGTGTCTTTCTTATTGCAGAATGAAGCTTTAGCCTCTGCATGACAAGCTATGACCAACACAGATTAGACTCTAGACCTCCAGTTACAAAGCCAGGACTCAAGAATGAAGACCAAATATGCAATTGTCTTCATCTGTATCGTGGCCCTGGTCATCATCGAAAAGGAAAGCAACATCCTATCAAGGTAAAGAACAATCTTTAACTTGATTTGCTGAAGAAAATGTAGTAAGTCATAAGAACTGTATTCCTTTGGATGGAGTCATACATTACCTTCTGGGATTTAAGAAGTACCACTCTAGAAATGCATCTGTGCTGTAGCTTCGTATAAAACGCACAGACATGATAGTGGTGTCCATCTTCTCATCTAACCATCCGCAAGAAAGCAAATAAATGCATTTTTCCATAATATCAAACTATTACTTTTAAGGAATTCAGACCAAGGCAGTGATCCTCTGTATTTGTTGTTGTAGCTGAAACATACAGTAGCTCTATATAAAATATAAGACCCATCTTAGGTGTTTATACTGCTTCATCTAACTGCTAATCAAGCCTCTGTATCTCATCAGGGTCTCTGATAAGCTGATCCAGAGGCAGATTCCACATCAGACCCCACAGACTTCACTGGATTACAGCAACACAACACAAAATGGCTCCCTGACGATGCTCAAAATGCTGCTCTCTAAACTCATCGGTACAAAAGGGAATTACTCAAGTCTCTCAGAGGAGCAAGAGGAAGAAGAACTAGATGATTTAGGCAGGTACAGCTTCAGTGGTGGCCGTAAGCACATATTACTCTTGGCCACCACACGAACAGGTTCATCATTTGTGGGGGAATTTTTTAACCAGCACGGGGAGAACATGTTCTACCTGTTTGAGCCTTTATGGCACGTTGAGCGCATGCTGACCATGGCCTCAGAGGCAAATAACGGGACAGTGTTGGCAGGAATTTACCGGGATGTACTCCAGGCGCTCTTCCTGTGTGATTTCTCTCCCCTTGAGAAGTTCATCTCTCCTCTACCTCAGGACCACGTCACCCCAGCTCTTTTCCGCAGAGAGTCTAGTTTATCGCTCTGTGAAGAATCTGTCTGCAGTCCTGTAATCAAAGACGTTTTTGAAAGGTATTGTACATTCTCTAGATACTCACTGTTATTGATAAAGCTTACAATGTTGGTTGAGTCTGAATAAGGAACCAAAAATGAACTGTGATACAGTTGTAAAGAGGGGCAGTATTTTTCACTGCAAGATCCCATTTGATCCCTTTCTTTTAATGATCAGTGTTCTTCAATATAGAAACAGAGAACTTAGTTTGTGAGAAGTCAATTTTTCCTTGGAGTTTGGTACAGTGAATTGCTCTAAATACTATATAACATACTTATGTTGCTAGTTGCAGAGCTGTAGCTCATTCGGAATGCTATGTCATTACTATTGAGAATAAAGCATTGTACCATAGTTGATGAAATTATCAAATATTGACTCAGAATTCAAATAAGCTTCTCCAATGTACACCTAGCTTGTTATGTTTTGCAAAACGAGACACTTGAAGACATCACCTTAGGATTTAGGAAAGATAAAAATGTAATCAATAAATCCAGAAAATAATTATCAGGTTAATTGATAATGAAAATTATTAATTGCAGCCCTATAATCAACACAATGTTAAGTTTGGTGATTAGATTTTGCTCACCAAAATGCCCCTTAGAAGTCATAGTTGACTTCACTCCTTAAGTTTTTATCTCCATGAGCTTTGATCTTATTTCGAAGAATCATTGATCATCTTTTGTATTCATGATTCAGCCAGGAGAGTTGTATGCCCATACAAGCTTTGTAAGTGCTCCGGACTGTTCCAGCTGTTCTAAGGAACCCTAGACGCCTGAAATAATTCTTCCCTCTTTGCAACTCTATGAAAAATATGATTTCATATAAAAACTGTACAATTCTTGTCTTAGGTATCACTGTAAGACTCGTCGCTGTGGGCCGCTGAACTTGACCCTTGCATCTGAATCCTGCCTTTCCAAGCAACACCATGCCATTAAGACTGTCCGTGTGCGCCAGCTGGACACATTGCAGCCTTTGTTGGAGGATCCACGCCTGGATGTGAGAGTGATCCAGCTCGTCCGAGATCCACGGGCCATCTTAGCATCACGCATGGTGGCTTTCTCTTCGAAGTACCAGACTTGGAAGGCCTGGGCGCAGGACGGCCAGGTGCCCGAAGATGACGAGGAGGTGAAGAGGCTCAGAGGAAACTGCGACCAGATAAGGATGTCTGCAGAGGTGGGACTGAGCCAACCTCGTTGGCTGAGGAGACGCTACATGTTGGTGCGTTATGAGGATATTGCCCGCTACCCCATGCAGAAGGCAGAGGAGATGTACAGGTTCACAGGGATACCATTTAGTCCCCAAGCTAGGGAATGGATTCTGAGAAACACCCAGACCACACAGGGAGCTAGCGGGATTTACTCCACCCAGAAGAACTCATCAGAGCAGGCAGAGAAATGGAGATTTAGCATTCCCTTCACACTGGCTCAGGTAGTGCAGAGAGTGTGTGGACCTACCATGGAGCTATTTGGGTACAGGTTTGTGGATGATGAAAAGACACTGATGAATAGGTCCATTAGTTTGCTTGAAGAGAAACTATTCCATTAATAGAGAGGTCAAAACTGTGGCTGTAGCTGTGGATCTGCAAAACGCTGCACATGTTGGATCAGAGCCAGGAGAAGCCATTATTGCACAGACCAAAACTAGTAAGCAAAGGTGCCATAAAAGACACAAAATGTTTTACTGGTGACAGTAATATTTGGGCCATACAACAATATTCATACTCACCAATGATGTGCCTCATTGTGACAAAAGAGCCACTTGAGAAAGAGAAGTATTTATTTGTAAATGAAATAAGCATAGATGTCAAGCCTGACTTACTGTATAAGAGATTCTTATGTAAGATTGTATTGATAGTTGATCATGTTTAGATTTTCAGGGATGAACTACAGTGAAAGTGACGCATGCTTTGTTTGTGTGTGTGTGTGTCTGAAAGAGAAGATGTTTCTGTTCATAGGGTTTATGACCTGCTTAATTCTGCCTAGTTCAACCTGTATTTTGATAGATCTATACTCCACTAGGCAACTGATAGAATTACTTTATATTAGACCTGATGTGCTTTCATAGGGCTTTACATATCCGACTCAGGTGAAGTGAATTTGGCATTGCATTTTGTGTGTCTTCATGAGGAGCATTCATATCCCCACAAAAGCACGCTGTGTGAAAATACAGAATGATCTTTGATGTATTTAACCAAATGCTATTTAAATCAATTCTCAAAATACCATAAACAAAGAGGCCAATTAAGATGGATATATACAGTAATACTCATGAGGTTATATAACATGAGTAGCTAAAGAAGACTTATATTCAACTTCACATACCTACATTGTATGTCTTCAGGTGTTGCTTTTGCCAGTAGCCATAGTAGTAATGTATTTCCCAGTGCTGTCTCCTCACCTCTAACGAAACAGGCAGTTTGGGTGTTATTTCACAAAAGCGGATTCTCTACTGATTACCTTTGTGTTCATGGACACAAAATTCTTTTGCAATGACTTAATCACTTCCCAACTCATAAATGAAATCACCAGAAAAGATGTCTAAAATTCTAAATACTCACCCTTTAAAGTTATTAGTCGTGAGATGTATGTGTGTGGATGGTTTTGGTGAAAAACTAATATATAAGATGTATGTAACTGTGTTAATGTGGCCTATGACTTTAAGTGAAACCCAGGTGCTGTTTCGTTAACTGTCACTCTTGATGGTATATAAAGGTATCCACTGTGGCTCTAGTTCAATGGTAGCATTGTGTTCAGCTTGGCTGAGGCACTGCTGAAACTGCTTTGCTGCTGATGGAAAGGGATATGCATTAGAGGTACATATAGTAGGGGGCTTATACTAACTTAGTGTTTAAAATATAAATATGAATACATTATGACTCACAGGCCGTGAGTTGTCCGGACTCACTACTGAAGCATTAAAGTAAAAAGGGAACACTGTAAAAGTGCAGCTGAAAAAATGGGTGTAGTCAGTTTATGCATTCAACTGATGCAGATACCCAGAGTGGCAATACAGTTCCTAAATATGTGTATGAATGTAAAAAGTTCAACCTTCATAGACAACTGATGCTATTGTCAACTTGAATTAATGTTTTACTGGTGGAAAGTCTCAATTGTTGTCAAAGCAAGTCTCAGTTCAAGTCTCAGTTCCTTGAGGAAAAGTCACAGTTTAGTCACAACTCTCCATCAGCTAACTGCAAGTTAAGTGCAAGTCTTTCAGGTCTCTGAATGGCTATGAAATGGTATTTGAATTTTTTTCTTCCAAAGCTGTCAGTAGCGACCTTTGCATAGCTGAGACCAAGTCCTGTCAATGCATAGGCCTAATAATTAAGTATTCAAGTATTGTGGCTGTGCAGAGCTTGATTTTACCAGGTCTTGAAACCTGAGACATTAATATTTTGCTTCTTCAGGGAGTAAAGCCCTCATTTTTGTGACTAAAATTTGACTTAAAGTGCTCATATTGTGCTTTTGGCTTTTCCCCTTTTCTTTATTGTGTTATATATCTTTTTTGTGCACATTATAGGTTTACAAAGTGAAAAAGCCCGAAGTCCACCCCAAAGGGACTTACCATCTTCCAGAGAAAACACTGTTCACAAACTGCTCCAAACAGCTCTATTGTAGTCCAGCATTTACTTCCATGACGAACGTGCGTCACTTTGTAACACACGTTATAATGCTCGCCTAGCTGCTAGCATGGCACTCCCTCATGAATGCTCTGCAACTGACAAGCTAGCTGTACTTACTGCGCATGGGCGACTCCCAACAAAGATGGTACAGAAGTGAGATGCCTCACTCTGTAGCTAAAACAGAGAGCTCAACACACAGGGTGAAAAGAGGAGCTGCAGCAATGTGCAGTACAACAAAAATATAGTGTTTTCTGAAAATTAAACCACATAAACCTATTCTGGTACAACCTCAAATACAATTATGAACCTGAAAATGAGCATAATATGAGCACTTTAAGTCAGTCTACAGCTCTGGTAAACAAACATAAACAGTTGAATAGGTTGTCAAAGTTATGAGTCTCTTCATAAACTTGATGTGAGTGTTTACAGTTACAACTAAGTTACTATCATATATTGTTATTCTTGCCGAAGAAACCAAGGGCCAAAGCACAGATTATGCTTAAGCAACTAGAAATGTATCACACACATGTAAATGTTAGAGTTTCTTCTATTGAAATGGTAATTAAAATGATTTTGTTGTTGTGCTTTGAAGCTATGAAGTATTTTCTTAAATGTGTAAATGCTTCTTGTGTCAAACATTAGATGATTATTTTCAGCAGTTCAAGGATCCAAAATAAAACCAGCAGTTGCTCTCCATTTTTCATGTAACTAGTGTTGCAATGTAGTAGTAGTAATGTAGTAGTAGTAACTAGTAATATTAATTCCTAAAGTTTTTTTTTCAGTGGTATGAAAATCTAGTCAACCGTCCACGATAAGTGTCCAGCAGAGGAAATGAGCAGTTCTAGTGGAAAAGTGTTCCTAGCACAGGCTGGGTATTCTCATTATGTTATGACATAAATGTGTGTGTGTGTGTGTGTGTGTGTTTGTATTGTATTGTATTGTATCTACAGTATCAAGTTATCCATTGTTGGCAGGGGTGGAAGTACTTGTACATTTGTGTGTTTTTAAAAATCGGCATATATATATATATATATAGTTTTTTTTTTTTTTTACTTAGCCTAGCTAGTTTTGATTTCAAGTATTTTCTTAGCTACAGAGTAAAAAAAGTCACATGAAAAAGTCATGATAAACTGTTTGACAGTTAAATATGTTAAACCAAGACACCGCTTAATTACATTAGACTCGAGTGGTTGCGGTTACATTCGGTCTCGACATACTATGTATGTACTCATACTGACCGACACTAGACTCATGCACTGGCCACGGTTACATTCGGTAGCCTGGTGCGCGGCCTCCTCGTGACAGTCTAACTACCAAGTAGCAACATTCACTTCTAACATTTAACTTAACATAATTACCAAGATAACATTACGTGTATTTGTATGTGATATAATACTTTCCCCTTGGTAATGTAGGCTATGAATTTCCATGAACACAATTCTAAAATGCACGAGACATAAAGGCTTCTGGGATCGGTTGATAACTCAAACTTGCAGAGAACCTAGACACCCGTTTGATTACATAGACTCATGTATTAGGCACGGCTACGGTTTCGTTCAGTAGCCTGGTGCGCGGTCTCCTGGTGACAGCCTACCTACCGTGTAACAAACATTTAACTTAACATAACTACTAAGACAACATGACGTGTATTTGTATGTGATATCCATTGATAATGTAGCCTATGAATTTCTATGTACACAATCATCTAAGATGCACGAGAAATAAAGGCTTCTGGGATCGGTCGATAACTCAAACTTCCCGAGAACCTAGACACCCGTTATAGATATAGATAGTTATATATAGACTCATGCAGTACCCTCGGTTACGGTCCTTACGGTCTCGTTTAGTAGCCTGGTGCGCGGTCTCCTCGTGACAGCCTACCTTTCATGTAGCAACATTCACTTCTCTAACTTTTAACTTAAAGTGCCCATATTATGAAAAAATCACTTTTTCTGGGATTTGGGGTGTTATGTTGTGTCTGTGGTGCTTCCACACACATACAAACTTTGAAAAAAAAATCCATCCATGCTGTTTAGAGTGAGATATGGTTTCTGAATGTGTCCTGCCTTCAGTCTCTGGGTGAGCTGTTCAAAATCGGCACGGCTTGTGACGTCACAAGCCGAAACGAGCAGGCTAACCTAATTAGCTCGTAGCGTTAGCATGCTAACGCTAATGCTAACGCTAGCATGCTAACGCTAGAAACAGTCTTGACCAAGAAACAAGACAGTCGGTCTCGTTCAGTAGCCTGGTGCGTGGTCTAGGTAGCTCATTTCCTGATTGATTCTACCACCACCACTCCAGTGGAGGCGCTAATGAGCTAGATTACTACACACACAGTAGCAGAAGAATACCATCTACACACAACGGCACAAATGAGGTAAAAGAAAACAACAGGAGTGAGTCGGTTCATTGACGTATGGCACTCGATTCTCCCGGTTCAGTGACACGAGTCGGGTTAATTAACCGGCTCTTCGGTCAGTTCGTCAACACTACAGTGAGGAACGTTTACCTTCAGTGAGGTGTGTGAGGACTTTCTACTGTTGACGAGGAGCGCAGTGGGACAGAGAGGACTGGTTACATTATGCTTTGAGAATGAATGAGCAGAGATGTTGAAAAGCAGATTGAGGACTTAAGGAGGAGACTCACAAAATGCCGTTCAGACAGGTGAGTAATGTTACAACAACACGTATTGAAGTCACTCCCCAGATGGTCACCAATCACTACGGTCCGCCCTATCAACGTATCATTGTGTGTATGTGCGCTATGGCTGTGTAACAACTATTTTGCTTTGGCTGCAGTCACAAGTGGAGTTTGTAACATTAATGCAACATGTCCACGTTGCCTGCCATTATGATGTTTTATTCTGCTGTTCATCGGCTGATTTATGTGGCTTAATCTTGTTTCACCCTCCGCAGTGTAAATATAGCTTATTTTAGTCAGTGATTGTTGTGTACTTGTCTTGAGTTTTGTCTTGACATTTAACACAATTTAGTTTGTAGCCTAAATATGTTCTTTAATTTAACTACATAAATGTAACACAGTTGTCCTACTCAGAGTAGGCACTACATTTTATTTTACTTACTTTTTACTTTCATCTTTACAGTAAAGCACATTCTTACACAAGTACTTTCAATTTGACTTGAGTACATTTAAGTACTCTTTTCATCCTTTCCATCTTTTATCCTTAGACTTTTCAGTAGAAAACCTGACTCCAGATAATCATTCCTCTGTAGATTCCAAAACAAACATTTTTCCTTTCTTATCAATGTATTTTTGTAAGCACTGGAATATAGAGGCTGCGAACAACATGAATGAAATGAGGATTTGTGTGGAATTGTTTATTCAGTTGCATTCTCTCAGTGTAGCTCCACATCCAAATGCATGTGGTTACCAGGGACCCCCAAAAGGCTGAGTGGGAAGAACTAGAGGAAAAAAAGTCAGAAACAGAGAGCCCATTCAAATCTGCATTCTTTATGTCTGTTTCACGCCCTGCCTGAGAGAAAGCACTTCAGAGTTCACAGCTGTTGGTGAGTCTCTACCCTGGATCGTTTCCCTAATGCTGAATATTCCCACAGGAACATAGCAGATGTTGCTATCCTGAAAAAGAGGGAAAGTCTTCATGATAAGCCACAGACAGTGGTGAAATGTAACTAAGTACATTTACTCAACTGTACTTAAGTACAAATTTGAGGCACTTGTATTTTTCTTGAGTCTTCTTTTCATGCCACTTTCTACACTACATTTCAGAGGGAAATATTGTACTTTTTACTGCACTACATTAACGTTACTTTACAAATGAAGATGTTTGCACACAAAACACATGCAGTTTATAAAATACAATGTTTTATTATAAATATAATTTTTTTTTTTAAATACAAAAGGCCTACAAGTACACCTGAAATGATTAGTCGATTAAACACTTATTTTATTGACAGAACGGTTTTGATAGTTTCCAGTTTTCTAAAATGTAAGGATAGGGTTAATGTACTTTAGTACTTTTACTTTTAATACTTTAAGTACATTTTCCTGATGATACTTACATACTTCTACTTAAGTAATATTTTCAATGCAGGACTTTTACTTGTAACTGAGTATTTTTACAGTGTGGTATTAGTACTTTTACTTAAGTAAAGGAATTGAATACTTCTTCCACCACTGGCCACAGAGGAGCCAGGTCTGGCCCAGTCTCAAGTTTCCTTAAGGTGTTGTTTTTAACCAGTCGTGGTGCTGTAGAGCAGTAAGTTTATTAAGTGGGTCCCTTTAAGTGTTTTACCAGCTCATGCACAATGATGCACATGCAGACTTGGGGGGAGGTGATGCACTTCTACTGAATGCAAATGTGTAGATGCACGAACAGAGTACAAAATGAGAGTGAGAGACATAATTAGGGCAGTCATCAGTCATGCTAATAAGCAGAATTTAAGTACATAGACTGAATACTAAACTTATACATAGTAACCCCATTCACCCAAAAGTGTCACGTATGCTGACAAATTATGTCGTACGTATAAAGTAACAATGCACCAAAATATAAGAGGAATACAGCAAGCTTATGAAAACAGTACAGGTATCCAAAAGTATGGAGTTTTATTCCTATCTTTTTTCAAGAGTGCGTTCTTTCAATTTGATAGCATTGCTCATTCATTTAACGTTCAGATTTTGTAATAATTTCCCTCAAAACCTTGCTCTCATACTCATACTCAGCTCGCACTTGGATTTGCTGTGCTTCTGCACAAACTTTATGCTAGGACTCAGATATGTTGTTGCTTGGACAGATTTCCTGCTCTCAGCTTCAGTCCTTCTTCTCGCACTCAGGTTGCTTCTGTGCGCTTGCAAATCTTTTCTTCTCGGATTTCTCCTGCACTCTCGGATTATTTGTGTTACAACCCTGTCAAAATTCCCCAACCAATTGAATGCCAGTTGTAATGTTGGCGGGCGGGCGGCTACTCTGTAACCGGGTCTATTTACTCCCACCCTCCAATGCTGGCTTGATGTCTGTGAACTAATAGATCGACAGATGATGGACAGTATGTGTGAAAAGAGCACAGGAAACTGGATTGTATGTGTTGGTTTTTGCATCGCTGCTGTGTGTTTATCAGTTCTTCTTAATTCATATATTCTCTTTCAGTTATATTACGGTTTAGGTTTTACTATTGGCTCCGACATGTCTGAAATTAGCCAAATCCCCAGGAACATGGTTAACCAAACGAGAAAAAAATACAAAGTCGGGTCATTAAATATACACAAACTGTCCGTCATCTGTCGATCTATTAGTTTAAAAACATCATGCCAGGCTACATGCCAGCACCATATGCTATATGCTTAATTTATGTTACTCACCCTAGTAATTGTGGACGTAACTTGATATGTCCCACTACAAACCTTTCTCCCCTTTGCTAATTGGTGCAGGAAAAAGTACTTTGACCATTCTATGCACATTATTGACATATGTATTTATAATAATGTGCAGAATAGCCGCCTGCAAGGGATGTTCTAAAATAAAGCAAACGCACCCTCAACAGTGCAGGGATCATTTCATTGGTCAACACTACACCTGGCATTCTATTGGTTGGGGGATTTTGACAGGGTAAATCCGAGAGCGCAGGAGAAATCCCAGAGGAGAAGATTTGCAAGTGCACAGAAGCAGCCTGAGTGCGGGGAGAGGGACTGAAGCTGAGAGCAGGAAATCTGTCCAAGCAACAACATATCTGAGTCCTAACATAAAGTTTGAGCAGAAGCACAGCAAATCCAAGCTCGAGCTGTGGCTATTTGCATGTGAGAGCAAGGTTTTGAGAGAAATGATTACAAAATCATCAAATTAAAAGAACGCACTCTTGAATAAAGATAGTAATAAAACTCCATACAAAAACAGTTTTAAAAGGCTTTGTGAATGTTTTGCAAATGTTTGAACAAGAACAATTTTTGTTCTAGAGGATACACACATTTGTGAAAAACATTTGACTGTAAACCAATCTAAATTTGTTTACAATGAACACCCCTGACCCATGACTTTCTGACTGTAAATTGCACTTAAAATGGAGGTTGTTAGAAAGCCTCCATTGGCAAATCTGTTGTTGACGCGTTATTATGGATCCCACTTAACTTCTAGGCAAGTCCTGCCCTACGAAGCAGCTCGATTGGTTGGGGTTAGGCATTGACCTTGTGTGGTTAAAGTTAGGATAGCCGATTGTTCAGGGGATAGGACCTGAACAAATCGTGTTACGTTACCTTGTGTAAGCATGGACGCCTAGCCAATAATAGTGTGTGAATGCTATTGAAGGGCGGGTCTTGCCTAGAAGTTGCGTGGGTTCCATAATAACGCGTTGTTGACCCAAGAGCTGATGACAGGAACTGGGCGTACCCCATCATGTCCCGTCACATAATACATTTCAACTGAAAAGCCTACAAATAAGCAGCATTTAAATCATTAGACACAGAAACTGGGCTCTTCATAACCTCCTACTCTGCATGTCTGCGTTAGTTTATAAGCAATTTAATATTTTTGTCTCAGTGAGGCCCAAGAAAATGAGCTCTCAAAATAGTATGCCACATTCAGGTCAGGGTCAGGACTCACGGCTATTTTAGTGAGGTGTTGGCTCACAGGAAGACATCCGAGGAAAGAGTGCCACACACAATATGCAATCATTTAGTTTGAGTGTTTTAGGACAGGTGATTCAAATCAATGAGCTTTCAGGAATGTAGAAATAGAGTCCATAGAGAGGTTGTTCATAGCCAAGAGAGGTCACCAACATCCATATGTCTTCGTTCTAGAAACCAGCAAATACAATAAAATATGACAGAGTAAAATTCAAGATAAAGTCAATACAAAATATACTTCAGCATATGATATTTAGCTTAATTATCCACATGTAGGATACAGTATTACAAAATAGTTATGTCATGTAATCATGCACAAACTGAATTTGACTTGACTTTAAGCACATCATTGGGACCATCTCTGAGGAAAGCTAGGTGAGATTTTGATACAGCAAGAGGGAAGACTGATGATTTCAACAAGCTTTTCATTTATTTGGCAAAAAAAAGAGAATGTGTATTACTATCTACAGGAACTTATGTGCCTTTTTAGCACACAAAGATTGAAATAATACAGAATATCAATTGAAATAACTTGCATTTATCAAACTGCCAACTTCAGTGTAGCTCTTACAAAAATTGTATCCTTTAAAAGAAAAAGAGAGGAACTCTTAAAGCTCCGTCTTTTGAATAAGTCAGAATACGTTAAACATAAAAGAGTTGCGATTTTCTTTTGTATAGTTCTTTAAAATTAAAAAGGAAACTTGTTTTGAGGAGAATAAAAGTACTCTAGGGTGAGTTTTCCTGGTAACCTTACCAAAAAGGCTCAGGATGCTGCAAATGTTGGTATAATATGAAAATGGCTGGTGGATCTAAGACAAAAAATAATAATTTATGAATGAATCAAATTTGAACATGTCTGTCAGTGGCTTGTTGATCTTTACATTGTTAGTTAATTTCCTATCCTGGCCTGGGCTGGGACACACATTCATACGGTTTGATAAAGTACTTATTGGACTTTAACTTATCATTGCACTTACAATAACGAGCGTAGCTGTTCTCAATTTAGGTCATCCTGTACGTCTCATCTCCATTTTTTCCTGCATCTACCGTGTGTGATTGTGTCTCGGGGGGAACTGAGCAGCCCCACCCGCTGCAGAGAGCCGACAGGATTGAAACAGCAGTCGCTTCAGCGGCTTAAGAGTGAAAAAACGCAGCGTACATTGATGTTAAAATGTATACAGGTTGGCAGGATGGTCTAAAATGTCGCTGTACGTTTTGTTGGTAACTTGTCCACACCTCTTCTTTCGCGTGAAAGGGAAACACACTGTCTGAGGTCACATACGAGCACCTGACGGGCACAAGGCTATATTGCGCATGCGTTGAACCGTGCAACGCACACACGCTCCGAACCGAGACAAGCAGACCGAACGGTTCAGATGTTTTTTCATGAACTGTGCCACCCCTACACAGAAATGCTATTTTAAGGCAGATTTATGCTTCTGCGGGGAGCTTTATGCAGATCTTTCGCCGTAGCCTATGTCAGTGGCCTGATGTTTATACTTGTGCGCTGGTGTCTGCGTCGTTCTAGTGTATCTCTTTAAGACAATATCAGGGCTGGCATGTGTGTATGCGTGGGGAGTGTGTGGTAGAGCGAGTGAGAGAGTGACGGTGATTAGCTGCGGAGCGAGTACCGACTCTGGAGGCATAGTGGGAGAAACAAAGTATCTCCTCTGTGCTTTCTGACTATGGTCGGAAAGCTGTAGCAGGGAAATTAACCCTCTCCTCGATTTCATGTTGTTTATGGAGAAGAACATCGGAAATGAGTACAGGAAAATATAACCCTACCAAGCCATGGCCAAGCGGACCAAGCACAGTTGGTGCGGTCTGCGTTGCTGCAACGTGTAGTTCAATTTTGAGAGGTGCACATCAGGCTATGGCATAGGGTCCGTATCTCTACATATGTATGTACGTACGTACCCATGGCATCGGTTTAACGCAGGAGCATAAATTGGCCTTAAGTCTAGAGGCTACAGAAATGTACAGATTATTGACGGTGTGGAGGAATCCAAAATAAACCGATACTTTAACTTTCTCTCAGACAAAAGAAACAAACATTCTATCATCTTTACTACAAAATATTTCAAACTGTTGTAGTATGACTGAAGTATGTGTCTTAAACACTGACACACACTTTAGTCTGACAGATTCCTTATTTTGTTGGAATCTCCCTTGGTTGTCTTATCGCTTAAACTAATCAGCTGACTTGGTTCCTCAGGTTGAATCTTCCTAATGTTTTCCTGCTCTAGTACCGGATGTCAATTATAGATGTAATGATCTGCTGAATGCAATCACACATACAGATCTCTTCAACCATCCTGGACAGAAAATCACTTTTTGTAGAACAGTTTCCTGTTTGTCGATGGATTACTTATTTGATTACTTATTTGATTTGACTTGTACATGAGGAAAAGTTTTTGTTGACAAGACAAAAAAGTTGAGTGTTCGATAACTGAACACCGTGTATAAAATGTGCAGTTACTGCATAAGTATAGCACCTTTTATTTAGAAGAATATTTAGATGGACGTTTCCTTAACAAGTCAGGAGTAAAGCTGTTCACCTCAAACCTACTTAACATCCCCTACCCTTCCCTCTGCCAAGGACACGACACAAGAGGAATCTAAACAAAAGGGAAGACATACCACAACACAGCAGAGACAGCCGGAGGAGAGATCTGACCATGGGAGAGGTTAGAGCCCAGACAAGGAATCTCACCCCCCTCTACCCCCCTCACCGACATCAATGGCTTTGAAGAGCCAGCTCCTTTACCGCTCCATACCCTATCCATGCCACCGCTCTCCACTCACAGTTTTCCCCTCCTTTGCCCTTTTGGAGTTCACTGACTAGATGAAAGAGCTTGTCAATGCTGGAACCAAACCTACCCCGCCCCCTTGGCGGTAAAATGCCAGGCTCCTCTGCCCCCTTCCACAATGGCAGAACCTTGGTCTTCCCAGCCTGATAAGGATGTTTGTGTACAAAATGCAGCAAGCTCTAATTGCTATGTGCCGGGTCCAGGCTGCACAGCTAGCGGCACTCATGACTCTTTCCAGGATAAGCCAGGGTACCTGTGTACCAAAAGCTATCTCAATTTATGTTGTGATATCGAAAAAGAATGGTGAATCCGCTAAGAAACAAGAAGCACTCAACTGCAAATTTAGCAAATTTCAGCCACAGCCTGTCCCAAAAACAGGGCTGATAATGCTTTTAATACACTAACACTATCTGTATTAACCATCAGGTCTTTGGCAGGAAAATCTTTTTTTTATCATTGATTTCATTATTAAGCACAATCTTGATGTTATGTTTTTAACTGAAACTTGGTTAGACCAAAATAACATTGCAGCTGTTCTTATGGAGTCAACCCTTCCCAACTTCAGTTTTATGAGTGAGACTAGAGCGAATAAGAAAGGAGGTGGAGTTGCCATTTTGTTTGACTCACTCTAATGCAAGCAGATATCTTATGGAAATGTTGCTTCTTTTAAATACAGTATGTGGCTCTTCAGCTGAATTCCTCCTCTCGAGTTTTGTTCCTAAATCTCTACAGGCCACCTAAATACTGTGCAACCTTCTTTGATGAAATGCTGTCCATAATCTGTATTGATTTTGACTAGGAGATTTTAACATTCATGTTGACAACCCCCAGGGCAGAGGGACTGGGTTTTGTTCCTGATAATTAATGGACTGACTCAGCATGTTACCAAGCCCACACACGTTAAGGTACAATTTGGCACTGCTTGCTCCAAGGGTGACACTGGTTTAGACTGTCATGCCATTACTGTACTGCACACAGATGCACACAGTGTCTTGTGTACACATATATTCAATGACTCTACTTGTACTGTGTAAGAGAAGGGAGGGGCTAAGGAAAGAGGAACACCCCCCCCTCGAGCTTTTCTGGCTCTCATTCATGTTCCTCCTCACTTAAACATCCCCTGTCCCACCTCAGTCTTCTCACAGTAGGTGATTTCGACAGGTAATTATTGTTTTTTGGAAAGGTTTCTTGATTGCAGTCTACCCAAAATGGAATGTTTTTGTGTGTATTTTTGGGTGGGTGTCTGCTTTGTGACTTTTTTTCTGGGATTATGACATCCACTTTCTATCCTAAATTATGCAGTGTCCAACAATCTCTATGCTACTCCAGTCCAGTTCTCCACCCCTTGAGCAAACACACACACACACACACACACACACACACACACGCAAACACACATACACTCTGCACCCCTACCTTTCTTGAAGCACACTCCATCTCCTCTTACTGGCTGCCCCTCTCTGGAAGGTAAATAAATCCTGTGGTTGGGGTGAAACACTGAGTGCCCTCATTCGTCGCCTCTGGAGTCTCTCTGCCTGAAAGAGGCCTTGTGTTTGCCTCTGTAAGGTGGCTCCACTCAGCCACAAGCTGGCCATGCACAGATAGGCTGCTCTGTGGAAAACCCCCCAAAAAGCATAAAGCTAAATCCATTCACTTTATCTCATGCATTAAAACATATATAGATACCTATGTAGATACCAATGTAGATACCTTCAGTGACATTTTCAGGATAAACGATCAACAAAAAGCTAGGATATGTTTGTATAGTGCCATATGCTGATATGTTGCATTTCTTTCCTGAGTCCTGCAGAGGGCAGTAAAACCCACAGGATTATCAAGAGTCACATGTTCCGTGTCTGTGTGTACACAGAACCCATGACTGTGTACAGTAGGTGTCTGTGTGTGCACACAGGCGTGCATAAATGCATATATGTATGTTCTATATGCATGTGAGCATATGTGCATTTGCATGTGTGTGGGGCCTCTCTCAGGTGATTGCTCATATGTGCAGCGGTAATTGTTGTGATGTTTTATCTTCTTCATTACAGGAAGTTTTCCTGCAGCTCGACACAAAGCAGAAAATGACTCCGGCTTTATGCCTGTTTTTCTTCAACCTATTGTTGTTGTCCCGAGAGCTCAATTGGATGGAAGTGTGAAAGATGTCTGCATCAAAGAGGGTGCAGGCCAGCACCCTCTTTGATGGAACCTAATCTGCAAATAATGACAGGCAGGGCTGGACTTAACACACATGTCCCCTTACTTACTTATCTTACCATCTTACCATATATACCATTATCTTACTTATCTTACCATCTTATCTTGGATGGTATAGAGCAATCCCTCATGAGGTTCAACGTACAACATAACACCTACCCAGCAGATAAAGGCTAGTTGGAATTACCATGGGACTCTCGGATGAAATGAGCGAATGAGGGTCTAAAGACATATTAATGTTTAACATGTTATGTTCTATTATAAGGAGGAAGAGTGGAAAGGAGGGGATTGTAGTGCACAAGTATGAAGTGTACATCAATAGATGAGTTTCCTTCGGTCTTTAAGCTGATTCAGAACTGTTTATACACCAATAACAATAAAATGATACATTCTGCACATAAATGTAAGCATTTTGTAATTTTGAGATGATAGCTAGAATCATCATCACACACACACACACACACACACACACACACACACACACACACACACACACCTATTAACTGACAGGTGGGCAGCCCTTGAGGGAAAATTCTTCCAGACTCACCTGTACTATTGTTTCCTCTACTCTTCCTGTGTGAGGAGCCTGTGTTGTTTGAATACAATGGGGTCAGGGAAATCACAGCACCTGTCAGACAAGACACTCCATCATTGTGACAGAGAGGGAAGTGAAAACAAACGGCACAAACCATCACTACCAACTAACCCAATTTTTTTATTTACTCACTGCTTTTATGCACACAGCAAATTGTGCATGCCTCAATTTGCAGAGTAAATGTCCTGGATATGTTGTATTTGTTCTTTTTAAAAGACTTAAATAATAATGACAGTTTTAAAATGTTATTTTGTCAAACCTGAAATGTATGTGTAACAACGTGTGTAATTAAGTCTGAGTCTATCTACAGTACATCTGACTGAATACAGTACATCTGACATGAAATACTTTGCTTAACACGACCAGGGTTTAAAACCTGACCAAACTTTAGACAAACCCATAAAAAAGCTGTATGGGTGCAATAAAAAAATCTGTTATTTGTATTCGGTATTGTAGTATGTTCAAATAAAGATTAGATTAAGATAAAAAAGAAATACATATCCATGTAAACATTACTTATACATGTATGTACAGGTGACTTTAATTGAAATAAAAAATAAATAATATGATAGCGGTAAACATATTTTAACTATACCACATATGTTGAACTGACTTGAGACACTCAGTATCAGTTTTTTTTTATCATTAATGCAAAAAGTGTAATTATGAAGTCCTGCCAAATTCAGGTTTGTTTTCTGTGTTGATGTTATATTAATTTGTACCAAATTGTTGGTTAGCATGAGTTGCTGCATACATTATGCCTTTTTTATTTAGATTCTATCAAACAATATTTGAATATTGTACTTTTTGTTGAGAATAATCCTAATTCTACCCCCAACATGTAAAAGACTGCAAAGAACACATAACTGATAATGCAAAATGGATAGCAGCAGAAATTGATATCAAATGATATTGTGCCATCTACTAAGTAATACTAAGCCCTCCTATTCACTCCTTAATCTCCCAGTGAACTTCACAGAAGCAGCCAGGGTTATGTTAGACTGACATGAAACAAAAGGTAACAGTGTGCAGCTGAATGTCTTCCAGACGCCGAGCCCCATAGGAAGGGTCTATCTGAAGTGCCAGAGTTGGGGATTAAAACTCACTCTGGGAATGTCAGCTTTGTCAGACAATACAATCCCGTCACTGCCACCACTATCTTCGTTAAACTCTTACCATGCCACCTCCAAAACGGTGGCTTTTATCCAGCTATTGCAGCCTTATCTTGACATGATTTGGGGAATGATTATTATGTCTCATGCTTAGCAATCAAGTTTCATAAAGTCGCCTGTGGTATTGATCATCCATTTGTCCGAACCTCAATTGGCATACAAAAAAATAGGCTGCTAGTCCAACTTCTCGAGTTACATGAGCTATGATTAGCAATTTCTACCATTATGTATCCCTCCTTGCATCATTTATGCCCTTCATTCTTTTTAAATGTCCCCTGGAGAGAACACGAGAGGGGAATCCAACCCTGCTCCAACAAAACCAAGAGGGCTAGTCTTGTGGTGGGAGGGAAAAAATAATGTTGCATTTTTAATCGTCCAAACATTGGATGATTTATAATTGATGAGGGCATGATGATCGTAGGTGCTGGTTTGCCCCTCCACCATCAAGGAAATGAAATGGTGTGGAAAGTGTTGTCATTAGGCCGTCAGGGATCGGGTGCTCTCCTGATCTAGAGACCAAGTGTGACAAAGCAGCAGAGAGGAGATCCCATACACTGACCAAAGTGGAGCAAGCATTTTCCCTTCCCTCAGTTGAGTCTGCCATTGTCCGGCTGTGGTATTCTGCTGAGAGACGGCAGGGTTTGTCATTGGAGAGGCCTGCTCTGGTTCACTGTGGGATGGGTTAACATGACAATTTGTTTGGGTAAAATAATAAAGTGGTAAATGCATTATTATACATGATGACAAAGGAATCTAAAATATTTCATGTGTATTGAGGGCACAGGGTTATGGGGAGGCAGCTTAGAAATGGCTATGTTTTCCTCCAAATAATTCTTAATCGCTGTGTTTTCATCTCCAGGCAGGACAGTAATGACCAATTCTGAGTGACTGGCCATGGGAATGAGCACAGCTTAAATCCCCTCCATCCCTGATGGTCTGATTCCTACACACACACACACACACACACACACACACACACACACACACACACACACACACACGCACGCACGCACGCACGCACGCACGCACACACGCACGCACACACACACACACACACACACACACACACACACACACACACACACACACACACACACACACCCTCCCTCTCTCAGGGTTACAGAGTTGAGTCTGCTTTATGGTGTAGCCACCCTTTGATTCACCGCTCAATGAAACTTGTGACTGTTTTAATTAAGGGAAAAATACACTGACAGTGTAGCACACGGAAATCCGCCGCCATGCACATAAAGGGCGCTAATGCTTTTCTTCCTGTCGACGCAAGGCTGGCCCCCTTTTGTCAGACTGACCATTCACTTCTCAGTCATTTTCTTTCCCTCTCTTTCTTCTGTTCTTAAGTACAGCATCGCATGAGGTCTGTAGCTAATGACAGGAAAAACATATTCAGGGTGCAGCCAGGTGAGAGAGCTTCATGTGACCAGTTGGGATTGACGTTTTGTAAAAACACACACATTTCTTACTTTGTTTTCTGCCCTGTTTGTAACTACTGCCACAAGGGATTATTTATGGCAGCCAATACGAACAACAGGGACTACTTCACCCTCTTTTGTTGTTTGGTGTGCCTCAGGGCAGGAGGAGTTTATCTCTGCTAACCTATAGGAAATAACTAACTGTCTGAATGAAAGAGAATTTCATACCTTCTTTCAATCCAGTAAGGGTCAGTTTGTGTACTATTTAAACGTTCCACTCTTTGGACAGTATAGTTAAGTAATGTAAAAGATTTGTACTCTCTGGTCATCAACCAGCATCCAAACCGACAGCTGTCTGTGGGTTCCCATGTTAGTCACAGAGCTACAGTTCTCTGTCGTTGTGGTATTTTGACAGATGTTTCACAGAGGTTTGTGTATGCTGGTGTATGACAAGTCCTCTTCCTCTGGGGATCAATGTCTGTCCTGTTCTCTCCCCGATTTGATGTTTATCTGCTGGTGATCAATCACACTGTTGACATTCTGAGGGTTAGTGTTACCATCCCCACTGCCTCTGAGTAGGCGTCTGTAGATTGAATACACAGGACAGGTGATAACTAATAAAGATGCATATATTAATTAAATATACGCCAATATGTGCTACATAATGTCAAATATGTGCATGAATGTGTACACAACCTACCAGCTTATATCTTAAAAATCTGCTTTATTAGATCTGACGGAATATGTCAGTATATTTATTTTAGTAGTCTGTATGAATACATCTATAATGTAAATACATGTATACATACAAGTTTAAGGTTTAAGCTCTTTGTTATATAAATAATATGTTTAATGCTAAATACATTGAATGTACTGTATACAAAAGTTCAGATTAAGATGATTTTTTTATATTCCCATTAAGACCCCAGTGCTTAGATTACAGATGGAATTCTACCACAACTGTTCACTTAAAAAAGAGAAGAAAAAAAGCATTAATACTGTACAGGCCAAATTTCTAGTATCCCCAGCCCAAAATAAAGCCTCTCCACACTTAAGAGAAATGATTGATGATGACTCCCTACTCACAGCAAATGAGCCCAAGTCAGGATTTTCCTTCTTAATGCAGGTGTCAGTAATCCTCCTTTGCCTCTTCAAGTGATGTTTTTAGCCTGAGGAAATGCTTGACCAGATTCCTCCCTTACTGCGTAGAAACAGTGTAATCTCTCAATCCTTGACACAGCAAATAAACACTGCACAGAAAGAGAGCCCGGCAACTTTATCTCTTACTTCCTTCCACATTGTCTCGTTGACAAGTTTCAGGGGAACCTCAGCGATGAGAGAAAAGAGAAGACATATTTCTTAGGTAACAAGCCCAAAGGGGCTGTGGCTGGGGATTGAAGGTTAAGTGCATGTACTAATACTCACAAAAAGGAACTTAACACCTTAGGATATAATGACATTGCATACACTTCCTCTTTGCCTTCCATTTGGTGCCATCTCTTCCTCAAGAGAGGAAAACATGCAACCCTATCCTGATACATAATATGAGAAGATAAGATTCTGAAATAAGAAAATATAAATAAGTTGCTTGACTGAATAACGTGGGGATTATACATTTTATTGTAATTTCTATCAAAGTAATGCATATACTTTGTTAATGTAATAAATAGTCAAATTAAAAACAACTATCTTAGAGAGTAAGGTAAGCCACCCTGAGAAGAATTTTATTTTGGGCTTCTTTTTTATCTATGATGTCACTCACATTTGACCTAATTGGAGGTTAATGTATTTTAACCTCTCATAAATTATTCCTTTTCAGACACCTGAACTCCCACTCCTTCAGTTCACACCCTTCATCTTAATTGGATAGGACACCTTTTTTCCCAGGAGATAACCGTACCATGGCTTCAAACATTCAGGTGCAGGCCTTTTCTTTGATTTTCTTCTATACAGTGTCTCAGTTGGCAGTATATTGTATTAGTAGATGTCAGAGATCATCCCAGATCAAATTGGGTAAAAAGATATGATAGTCCAAAGACAGCAAATATGTTGTCTTGCTAGAAAGATAGATATTTTTATTTGTCCCTGTGGGGAAATTGGTTTGCAGCATAGTCACAAAGGCTTTTCAGCATCACAAAATCGCCAACAGACATACTCAACACATACCGATATGATAATGTCACCAATAGATATACTGTGTAAAAGAAACAGCAGCAAACTACACCCTCTTTGTTAACTTTATTTAGATTCGAAGTGCCACATGGTGCATCTTTGTTATAATCCTATATTATAATATAATCTACAGTCCACTTTAAACACACTTAAATGAATGTCAAGAATTCAAATATGCTTTGTGTGTGCAGCACCTTGTTCCCCACAACAAGTCCTAAAACATACCTTGCATATGGAAGGCCTTTTCTCGATTCACAAAACATAATATAGAAAAACCACCATGCTCTCCTAATTATCTGAGATGGTAAAAAGGATGGCAACAAGCTCTTCCATGATCATCACAGAATTGGCATTGTTTCTCCTAAAATTAAAATTAAACAAATACCTGTTTCCCTTTGTTAAGATCTCTTAGTGGCCTTCAGGGAGGCTGAGCAGTTTTATTTATTCATAGTTAATATTTTCACATTTTCATTCAGGATTAATTATAATTCAGTCTAGACCAGAATATCAGTTTACCTGTTTTCATGCTTTCTGTTTTAATACAATTGGACAATCATGGTGAAAAAATGTAGTTCCAATGCACAGCTTGAGTTCAGATCTGAAAGGTCCTCTAGGTTAGTTGTTAAGCACTTCATTCTAGGAGTATGTGGTCATTCAACTATTGTATACACCCACATCTCTGAAATGCATTTTTGTGTATGCACAATATATATCTATTTATATATATATATATATTTGCACACTGTTGTGAAGACTTGAAAATAAATGGTACCACTTGATCATCTACTCAGCCTACTAAACACCCAAAATAATTTCGTTCCTCATGCCAAGAGACAGTTTCTGTCATAAATGTTTACAGCATCCACAGTATGTCTGCTCCAGCTCTAAATGCTGACGTTTTGCACCCTGACCTGATGCTTTGCAACTTTTAAACACCTCGTCTCCTGTTCTACTTTCAAACATATCCTTAATCCTAAAAAAAAAAAAAAAAAAAATCATCTCATTTTAAATGTGGCACCATGCTGAGATTTTGTACTGCTGAAAAATTCTCAGGTAATTTAATAAAATTTTCAAAACAAATTTTCAATCTTTCTAATGAAACTCATACATGCAAAGATTAGGACATTAACAGAAAGAGGTTGGAGTTAAAATATATTTCATGTTAATTATAATTTATAAAATAAAGGAGATTATTTCACAATTAGATCAAATTGTATTACTTTCCTCATTACATTCCTGATTTATTTTATTAATGGGAGGTTATTCTTTTTTTTTTTAAATTGCAATGCTAATAACAGTTAATTTCAGGTAAGCATGAAAACAATTTGAATCACTGGGATGCTATATAAAGTGACAAAGGGGGAAATAAAAAATCTCTCTCTGATGCCCAGGGGGCAGTATTGGCTGTACATAATCCAACTAAAACTGCAATACTGCATATTAACCTTTGTAGTTGTATGGGTATAATGCTTAAATATTTCCCCAAGAGTCATATAAAAACAGTTGTTCAGCTGGGTGTTGACTTAAGTACAAATTGAACTGTGAGAAGAGGTGTGTAACAAGCCTGAGGAGATTTTTGCTTTGGTCTTTTTATGTACAACCTGTAAACAAGATTGTTTACCTCTGCTGCTAAGCAAACAGATTGGAGTTCAACAAACAAAGCATAAAGCAGGTTTGATAGAGACACGACAGATCCTGAGGCCCAGGATCAGCAGCACTAATGGGATTAGATCTGCCACGCACACACCAAACACCAGGCTGGGAGCTGGCAGGAGAGCTCAAAACCTACTCTTTCACTAAAAGTAAAAAAATTCCATCATTGTGACTGACATGAAAATGTATTAATATTTCAATTTAAATTGGAAATAGTCATAGAAATATATGTTATTCGTAATATAAAATTCTCCTTTTTAATTCCACCCCTAAGGGGCAGCAGAGGCCTGCATTTACCAGAGGCAGGTCATCTTTGAGCAACGACTGTCAAGTGGGACCCTCTTGTTTCCACGAACAAGAAAACAGCAGTAAGGAACAAAGGACCAAAGTTTAACAGACATGCCAACTAAAAATCATAGTAAGCCTGTATTACCAGTTTTAGTAGGGACATGTTTGTAGTATTTGCCTTTTTTGTTGATTAGCTGATTCATTTCCCTATAGCATATTACGTTTTACAGGAGGAACAAAAAGGGTAAGTTTTAAGGGAGGAACAAATCCTCTTTTTTCTTTGACACACACACACACACACACACACACACACACACACACACACACACACACACACACACACACACACACACACACACACACATTTCGGTGAGGTCGTTTTCCTTCTTTCAGCAAACAGGTTGATATGGTGAGACAGGGCTGCTGGGTGGGCTCCACTGCAGAAGTGGAGGGCCCTCGGTTCAAGGCTATCAAGTGAAGTGTTCTTTGATAAAGAAAGAAAAAAATGAAATGAGCTAAACATTTTTAGTGATAAGTGAGAAACGTGGCTGGGGCAGTTCTCTGGGTTGAGCTGTGGGATGCGACAGAGATTAATAAAGAGAGCAGGTCTGAGAAGCGAGAGGGTGACGGTGAGGTTAGCTGGAGGTCCAGACAGCGCGAGATGAAAGTGGGAACTCTCTCCCACAGCTGTCAGCAGTTTTTAATGCAAACTTTGCTATTGATTGGCAGAGCCAGCCAGGTTCTACCACCAAACTTTTCTAGTTTCTCAAGTGTTAGATGTATTGTTTGGTGTGAAGAGTCCAGTATCAGGTTTGTCATCTTGAGAATGTACTTAAACTGACACTGGAGTTGTATCTCTACCTACCAAAATGTATTATTATTACTACTATTATATATCATTATTCTTTATTTTGTTGATTGAGCCATATGTTTGTTTTATTTGTGCCTGAGAGAATTGTGTTTTGTAGCTGTGAAATGGGTGTTTAGTGTAATATAAGCTTTTTTAGGGCTCCAAAGAGCAAGCCTGAGTGTGCTTAACCTATTTGAATCCATTTAAAGTGTCTGAAATCAGCACCTATATTTATCTCAGATGTGTACAAGTGAGGGTCCATGTTGAATACAGTAATCTTTAGCCTTTACACAGCAGTGTAATTGAATCAAGCCATGATCTTTCATCCCTGTAGTTATTTTAAGACATGAATGACACAACAAAAATTGAAATGCACCCTCCCCTTTCCCATTTCAACAAAAGGTCAGAAATTCAATCACCACTGCTGCTATTGCTATAATAATATATGTATGGGAAACAGCCGCAGTTACTGACCGCCAAATTCTTTGGCTGCCTTTGGTCATTTTGTCTTGCCTAAGAACAGAGGCGTCTCTCACTGGAGTTATCCATTAATCCCAGTAGGTTGAGTACGAGCGTACAACACCAACAGTTTCTCTGATTCTTAAATCTGTTTAGTTCATTTAAATCCCGTTGTCAGCACTCAATGTGTACTATACTGAGACATAATTTGTTATCCAGTTATTATTAGTTCCTTTTATTTATTTTCTGATTATCATGAAATTGATACTAATAAGACCTTTCTTTTCTGTGTTTTATTCATAGACTAAAAAGGGCCAGTACACTGTTCTGATTCAAGCATTATCTGCAGTATTTTCACAAGGATAAGTCAGTTTTTTAAGTTGTAAAATATATATTCTAGATAAAAATATATATGATAGATATGAGTGTGAACGTTTTTTATGTATGTTTTTTAGAGAAATGCATCAGTGGTAATTCCCTTTAATCTCAGGCAGGAGTACATTCTTATTGCACCTACTGTATATCAGATACAGTGTTGAACTTTTGTTAGAACACACAGACTAATAAAAGTCTAATCTTGTGTTTCTCAAACACTGACACAATTTTAATTTTATCGCCTCGCTCAACATATTTTCATCAGCAACATTGTTTCATGTTAAAGAATTTGGCATTAGTAAGAGCCAGTAAATAAGAAGACTATTTCAGAGAAGTGTAAGATAAGAGTCAAGAAGTGGGCGTAATGTTGACAGCATGATACAGAGTACACGAGAGTGGGAGAGGAAATGTGGATTGGGAGAACAAAGTGAGTGAGGTAAACGGAGGAAGTGGAGTTCAGTTGAAATAGGCAGCCTCATTAATGCACCGTCACAGCTTTCATTAGCCTCCAAGAACAAGCTGCACCAATATAAATCAGACAAAAAGAGAAAATTACAACAAACTAACCAAATAAATGTGAGCAGATTAGACTAAACTGAATCCCTGGATTTTATGTGCGTCTGTTTTACTAGACGAGTGGCAGTGAATTAGCCTGTATCTTAAATACAATTGAAGTGAATCTTTGAAGAACTTCAGAGCAGCTTGTCAGGGATAAGCCACACAAACTCAACTCCCCATGTGCAGTACTCTTCAATCATAGGAAACAATATTGAAACTAATAGTTCATTTCTACTTTTAGGTCAAAGAGTGCACATTTTTACAGTTACCCTCTCCTAAATAGTGAAAAATAGTTTGAGAAAATATTCTGAATTCAGACACTAGACACTACAAAAAAAAAAAGAAAAAAAAGAAGCCCCAAGCATTTATCTCATACATTTTGTCCTTGTTTTGTATAGAAACTGGCTATTGCAATAGACAGTTTTCCTGTTGCGTAGAGGAGACGAATGTTTCCTATTGTGATATTTTTTTTGCCAGTGTGCTTGCTGTTTCTGGCAGCAGGCATTTTTAAACCCTTGCATCTATTACCTTTCACCGGGTAAATACCTAATGCTGGAAACATTTGTCAATGTATGCAGCTGGCTGAACAGAATAGATTATTAGGAAGTGAGGGGAAAACCACACTGCTTTTCCAAACAGCACAAAGCTTACCATACAAAGTGTGTTTCTCTACCTCAGACATAAAGAAGCTACGGAAATGGCAGCACTGGCCATTTGCAAACATAAATTGTAATTCATATTCACTAACAAGAATATAAAACATACAATTATCGTGATAAATATAGACCTACAGTGTATTAGTCGAGTCAAATTAATTATTTACAGCTTTTAAAGAGCATATACAGAAAACACACAGTAATCACAGAAAAAAGACAATAAACTCATGTTGAATAGAAGCTATTGGACCAGAGGATGTGTTTGTGTGTTTTTGTGTGTGTGCAAAAGGTACAAATGTTGTGTAAGGACTTTATGTGGTTTGTATTGCAGTGTTTACATCAAGCCTCATTAGGGATTTATAGCTGACTTGCTGCAGCTCATTCATTCAGACATGCTGGGGTCAACACAGTGCAGGCACTTATTGTAAATTATTGAAGGAGAGTACAAAAATAAAGATTGTCTAAATACCAAATGATTTTATAATCTGATAAGGGAAACTTTGTGGTACAATATAAAATGACCATATTCACGAACTACCTGAGACAAGAAAATCTGTATATTCCTGAGACTTTTTTTTTAATCATCTGAAAAGGCAGTGGAGTAAATTGCAGTACGCTTTTGAGAAGTTAAAGAAGCCTATCATTTATATATCAGCACAAGCAGTTAAATATAAGTAGGTTCTGTCTAAATTCAAAGTAACTATGGCTTGCAGCTGTAAAACAGAAAGAGAAAGTAGAAATAACATGTTTTCTGTCACATACTGTTTAAAGCAGAAAACAGCAGCGACACATGATGTAGCGATCATTTTTGTTGGGTAAAACATTTCGAAAAATCTAAAATATTTACAATGGATCAGCCACTGGCAATAGTCCTCTATAGTAGGCTTCACACAACTAGAATGTACTCGGCAGTGGTAAAGAAAACTAAAAACATCAATAGTATACTGGCCTCCTGTTGGGTCCTGTGGCCAGTGTTGTGCAAACAGCAGAAAGTTGCGGCGTGTGAAGGGTAATGGGACATCCAATGCCAGGGGACAGCAGGCGGCAGAGTCACACACCGCTGCCGAAAGAAAGATGAAGTAATCTCAGGAAACAAGTAGACACACTCCACTTCGAATTTCGCCCCAAACGAGATTAAAGTGACATTATTCTATGAGAGTGTGGCAAGAGTATTAATCTTACACATAGAGGCAGAGGCTAGACAAACACAGGCTGGCTGCAATAGTATGGGAGCATTCTTTATTTTGTCAGGATATGGTGAGGTTCAGAAGTGGCCGATAGAGCACCATCATCTCATTTTGTAAAGCACTGATGGGGCCAATACCCCTCCTTTTTAACTATTTTAATAAGTAGCATCTTCTTGTGTGTAAATGTTGCACAATGAAACAAGTATATCTTTGTTGTGCATTTTACTAATGCTATATATTTCAATCAGTATTCCGTCGGACAGTTTTTCAGCTTTAGTTGAATTTCTCCCCAAACACTGATGCATGATTTGCAGGTTTTCCAGCACACATATACTGACCATCTTCAGGTCACAGTTATATGAACAGCTAATCGTTTGTGTGTGGACTGAAGGTGACTTGCATGTTGATGATGCTGGAATATTTATTTATTTGTCAGTTTATTTAACGGGGACAACACAGATACATCACATAAGAAAAAGTAATGCAACATATGCAGCCTATATAATATATAACTAATTTCCCTGGTTATGCTTTTAAATTCAGGTTAAAGCAACAAAAGAAACACATAAATATGTTGAATAAATGCAGTAGTTGTGTACAAGTAAGTTTTGCCTGAGAACCAAAGAATCCCCACCCATGCCATTTAGGAATTCATCAGTTTCAAATCTACTAAATGAGCGTTACATTGAGGTTTTGTTTAGAACCTGTTGCATAAATAAGTCCCTAAAACCCCACTGAGAAAGACAGAGCTTTAATGAGTGGGGTTTAAGCCCCTCCACCCATCTACTCCTCCACTCTCAGCTTGGTCTCCTAATGAGCCATCATCATGCAAAACTGCCAGCTTGATACACATTAATTGGATTTTCACTTTTTCACCAATTAATTGACCAGCATTGTCATGTTGGCCAACCCCAGAGGGCTTCTAAGAAAATGGGGAAGCTTCCCCTTTTTACTCTCACTGACTCTAATAGCCGCTGACTGGAGAGGGGAAGCATTTTTCTTTTCTTTTCTTCTGTACTACAGAGATCAGCTATCTCATTATAGGCTTATGACATTTGTTGGAGCCAATCCCTTTGTGGAGCGAAAACAGTTTGTGTGCTGCTCAGTTGAAGCCTTTACAGTTTGTTAACCTGCCTCTGCCAGTGCCAGGGCCCCCGGGGGGAAAGCCTGATGTGCAGTGAGTGACTCAGATTCCTTGCACCCTAGAGGACAGACCACAGGGTGAGGGAGAGCAATCCCACGCCACCTTGTTCAGCAAGCACCAAAACAAGGACTGAATGCGGCCACGGCATTTCACAACTGTTATATGATATGTTGACACATCAGTGGTGTTTCGAATTGTGCCAGGGGGCAGAGTTGTTCACATGAATCTTTGCAGTTCAAATCCACTTGGGAAAGGTGCAGTAGAACTACAATTTTAGTCAACCTGTTGGATTTAAAAATAAAAAGCAAAGACAAGACAAACTTGACCTTTAGTTAATCATCTACCCAAAGTAATATTTGAAGGGCAGATTCTAGTTACCTTGTTGAGTTTGTGTCATGACTTTAGTTGCTTAAATATTAACAAATTCTTACTGCTGTTTACAGTTGGGCCCCATGGTAATGACAACGTAGTGGAAAAGGAAAAGTATCGCTGTGGCTGTTTATCCTAATAATAAGCAATATTTTACAAAAGAAAAGCACGTTCCTACATAGAAACAGGCATAAGAACAATGAAATGCCTACAATGGTAGTATATCACATACGATTCCCTTCTAATTTTGACTGCACCCTCTTGCAGAACTAGTTTTTGCGTATTACACTTTGATCCATTTCACCTTAACTTCACTGACTAATTGGCAGCAAAGGCAGATTTGTGAATAAATCCAGACCTATCGCGACCCTGAGAGATTAAACTCAGTGACATGAACAGTAAAGACCAGTCCAGGGCTGATTGTTAATCCGATCAACGTGTTGCCATGAAGAGGACATCCTGAGGCTGACCATAGTTTGACCACACTATAGCTTATTATGCCTGCATTGCTCTGCTCCACTGACTTGTGAGCAGCTTCAGGTCAGGATGATGTGAACCATTGATTGGTGCATTTTGTTGATGCATTGCATATTTATATAAGCATCAGTTATGCTGTAATTGCAATAGCAAGCATTACATGCTTAATTTGTCACAAAAAGAGAAAGACACTTCATCATAACAAAAAAGTGAATTAAACACTTATTTGATAGAGTATGTTTACCATAAAGCAACACACATTTCTTTTAAATTAATCAAATCACATGCACCCACATAATAAAATAGTGGAAATAATTCATTCGAAAGTAAAAATGAACAGGGTATGATTGTGTCTGAATTACAGAACGGGAAACGTTTTGCATCAGTAGCTTTCAGAGAACAGGGAGTGTTATTGATCCTTCACTTCATTTTGACAATTATTTAATGTAATAGTTGTCTAAATGGGTGCAACTTGATGTTTGAACCTTTCATTCAACCTGAAGTGTACAGAAACAATAGCTACAACAACAGCTCTCTGGGGTCAATGAAAGGACACTTTGTCAGCAACTCTTTTTTTTTTAAAGGTAACAACCTTACCTTTCCAGTAGCTGAAAAAACCCATTCCCCTCAATCAATATCCTTCCAGACAGAGAAGGTTGAAGGTTAGGGGCCAAACCTGGATGAAACCTTTGATTGGATAATCAAGGGCAATAGCCTTAATTAATTGATTCTAGGTTCAGGAGGAGGAGTGGTTTATAACATATAATGTGTTGGTTTCCATAACCATGAAGGATTCCATTATTTATGTAAGAGAGTCCATTATGTCACATTGGGGAGAAAAAATAGGCGTTTCTTTTTAATGGCATCAACATTTAATCAAGCAGAACTTCATTAATCCACATAATTAATTGAGCAGGCTTTGCTATGTTCCTTTTGCTACCTTTACTTTCTGGTCGGACGGACATGTTTCACCATTATTGTTGTCCCATCCCTCCAAGGGTTGTGAGTTAATCTGCATGACCCAGCACCTGTCACATACTAATAAACACAGAACTAATTGACTTTGTTGCCCCACTTATCAGCTGCCTCACCAGTCAAAGCAACCTCTGAGATTTTTGTTTGCTTACAGCAGGACTACCAGGTGTGTCTCATCAACCAAGAAAAATATAGTTTTTTATATTAATGTTATGGGGTCATTATAGTGGAGAGCAATGTATCACAAATTAGCTAAAATAATACAGTACAGGCCTTTTTATGACACCAGGGTGATGAGAAAAAGGTTCAGAGTTTATTTTATAACTCATCAATATGTTTTTTTTTACACTTTATGGCTTTTTAGTTACATTATTTATTGTGTCATGCACATACAAGTGCCCAGCCCACATCAACTTACTGTTGCATCATTGGAAAACGTGTCTGAAAAGGACAAAACATCTTAAATATAACATTGCATTACAAAGAACTTGAAAAAGTAAAAATAAATTTGTTTTTAAAAAGCGTACCTTCAATACAATTTTTTTTTATAATAATGCATCTCATTAGAAATAAATAATTTCATAATTTTAAATGCCTGAAGATGTAAAAACATCCAGCATCTATCCAACAGAAAAACAAAGATCTGAGAAAATTCACAGAATAGAACATAATTTGCTTGGCAGACCCCTCAGATTTATCTTGTCCCCCTAGGCATCCTAGGAGGATTGAGACCCACAGGTTGGGTACCACTGGTCTAAAGTAATTGCTTGTTGCAACATGATGGCCCCTGTTTTATCAAATGGAATTCAAATTTTCTTTATTGGCATGACAATAATTAAGTACAGTATTGTTGAAGCATGTTGTTGTTTACAGTGTTTGTATAATAATTAATTATGTGAGAATAAAGTCAATAAATGGTTTGCACATCACTTCACTATATGCAGTTTACAACGTTCACTATATAACATACTGTAGTGAGACTGCCCTCCCAAGAAAAAACGAGAGAATTATTGTCTCAAAACAACATTTGTTTACGTTCAAGTGACCCCCCCTAGCGGCCGTAGCAATTACGCCAGGAGCAAAAATGCATGGATGGGTCAACAGGACGGTGGACTTTAACACACGAGACAGCTGTTCTTTTCCTGTTTCCAACCGACAGTCAATGTTTTTTTTTTTTTTAACCATGACCGTGGTCGTTCCCTGACCTTGTGGTTATTATTGTAACCATGACAATGAAGGTCCCGTCACCTATGCAAAGTAGTTATTTAAACCAAATATTGGTCTTTTGCTAACCTGACCAAACCTAAACTATAGCAGTGTTTGAAACAATGATGTTGTCCTGTTGATAGTTGCATCAGATCAGGAAATGCTTATATGTGATGTCCTAGGGATTGTAGACAAACAACAATTTATTACAAAACATAAAGGATTAAACAATTTATACACAGTGTGTCCTTTGGCGTGTAAATTTATCACCAAAAGAAAAAGATCCTCCATCATAATAAAAACAAGTGAATAAAAATAGTATTTTGATAGAGTATATTACAAACAGAATACTAGTATTACAAAACAATAAAGAATAAAACTATATATATATATATATATATATATATATATATATATATATATATATATATATATAGTGTGTCCTTTGGGGTAAAATGTTTGTCATCAAGCTGTAGAGATGGTGGCCTCCTCTATCAGATGGCTGGATACGACAACAAAGACGATTGCTGACCATGTAAAACTATGGCTTTAAGTAGTGCCCTACTTATCCAGCACTACAGCAGCAGGAGAATGTGCCAGCTATAAGGAGTAACCACATGTCACAGTCTGTTCCTTCAATACATTACTCTCTCTCTCTTTCTCTCTCTCTCTCTCTCTCTCTCTCTCTCTCTCTCTCTCTCTCTCTCTCTCACTTTCTCTCTCTCTCTCTCACTTTCTCTCTCTCTCTCTTTCTCTCTCTCTCTATGTTGCTCTTGTTGTCTCTTCCCTTTACACACTTTCGTGCACACATGCACACGCACACACAATGGCTGTTCAAAGTTTTTCCAGGGTATTTCTCGGTTAATTAACAGATTAGTGGTGTGGGGCAGCTCTGAAGTTCAGAGGTCAAGGCTAAACCCTCTAACTGGGAAGATAATCAGTGGCAGGTGGGTCCACACTTCTCCTGTTGCCCCTCACAAACCCCTCCCCTCTTGACTTGACTTGTGGCAAAATAAGCCTTACCCCCCACCACCCCGTATAGGCTACCAATGCTCTTGACTCCAGCGATTGTTAATGCACCTGAAAGAGAGAGAGAGGTGGTCTGAGGGAGACAGTAATAGGGGTGAGGAGGGGATGGAACAATATTTGAAAGAGCAGGAGGAGAGGCCTACATTGGATAATTTCTGGAAATGTGCCAGCCTCATACGCACTGCCAGGACACGTATTTACAAAACTGACCAGTGGGATTCTTTCACTGAATGGAATGTGGACTATAGGACTATAGGCCTAGGGCTAATGCTATAAAATAGATACACAATAAGAGAAACTTGTGTGAAGAGAATGGGGCTTGAGTCTCTTTTTTTTTACCCTTTCTCCATTCACTCCTCCCATATTCCATTCCAGGTTCTGCTTGGTGGAGAACTCCATTGTGAGCTTGTGAATGGGAGACTTTGGGAGTGTCTCTCCTTCTATTAATTAGGACTGGCCAGCGTTTCCGCTCCCCTGTGAGCCCCTTCATTATTATTTCTTCACATTCTTTTGCAAAAGTTAACCCCATTTCTTTGCTCGCACTTCAAAGACCTCTGACAAAGATGCAGTCTCCGGAAAAAAAAGAAGTAAGCTTTAATTTCAAGAGCATCTGAAAGCTATTTCATTTGAAAGCAAATACTTTTATTGTGAACAACAGCAACAAAAAAATCCTCTTTTTTTGTGGTAAAATACAATAAGCATAACCCTGTGAATACATTACTTAAACATGGTGTTTTGTTTTGAAACTGACAAACTAACCATTTATTCAAAACACTACAATTATTTGATAGTGTGAAAACACAAAATTATGACCACAGATGTTGGAGAGCTTTACAAATATACGTTATTGAAGTACATTGATTCATACGTACTTATTGAAATACCAACCTAAAATACACCTCCCCTACATCTGTGGTGAACATCAGCGAGCAAAGAAGTCCTGGGGTGCATTCTACCGCTGCCCAGCGGGCATCCATTTGCTGGAAAAAAAAATCACTTTGCCTCATTAGCTACACACACTCTTAGTTTGTCACAATGCCTTTGCTTGAGTCCTGCTAACAGAGGCCCCCTCTTCTATTTCTCTAGGTGGAGACTTTAGGGGCCAGAGGCACAGTTTGGGTGAGTGAGGCCTTTTCTTTCTACCCCTCTCCTAGCTGATTTAAGGGTTGTAATTATCTTTTGCTGGGGGAGGCTGTAAATTGGATTAAAGTGGAGGGTCTCGGCTGAGTGGATCAACCCCCCTTCAGCCCTCCACTTCCCCCGCCATCTCACCACTTGGTGGGCCACACGCTGATAAAGTGCGGAAAACCGGATTTGGATTCAGCCTCAGCATTCATGGCTTCCTGCTGGAAAAAAATGAAATTTTCCAACAGAAGGGGCCAGTAGCCTGTGGTATCTGTCCGTGTGGTGTATTTCATCTGGCCTCACTCTTCCAGAAACACCATTACCTACGTTATCTGTGTGAACCGACTCAGCCTGACTAGACTAGGAAGCCTGGCCAACTGCTATCCATATAGTCTCTGACCATCTCAGTTTTGCAGCTCTCTTCAGTGCTGGTGGGCTGAATTATTGTTTATTTGAATTAATTGGCAGATATTTATTCAGGATTTGCTGTAAGATATATTGTATGTTTATTGATATGACTGATCCCTTAAAACACTGAAAATAGTGAATTTAATGCTCACAATGTATGTTATAAGATACATAGAAAAAAAACTATCATCACTAACATATTAAAGTGAACATAGGCAGTTAACATCAAAATTGGAGGGACAGAGTAAGAAAAACAGATAGGGAGAGGATGACTTTTTTCGGGGTGAAGTCGTTTTCGTGGTGATCGTAAAATTCTAATCCTGTCGAGGAATGTCTCCTGGTCTTTACGGATTGCTGGGATACTGGTGCGTGAAATGGCAAGTCTACCTTTCCAAATGATGTGAACCCTGTTTTCACTGAAATTGCAAAAGCTTTTACAAGTCATGGCAGGTGCTGCATTTGCATTGAATGGACTTGTCTTTGGAGATTGGTGCCCATGACTACATCTGAATCCTGTGTGATTAGAGAAACTGTGCCTTAACTTTGTATTTTGTCTCCACTAAATGTATTCACATGGAATGGACACGACAACACCTGTAAAACATACTGTAATGCAATAACTTTGCTCTAAGAAATATTCCTGTTGAAGTGATATTGCTCTTTTTCTCCAAAAATATCAGGAATGTAATGCAATCCAACGCAACAGTAACACAATTTATAGCCTAAGAAAGTAGTTGAATCAACATATTTTCAGAGCAGACTTACAAAACATAACAGTAGGTAGCTTTTATATTTTTTTTATTAAGTATTTCCAATTGACATTACCATTGGACAGAAATATTGTAGTTTTTACTCCTCTACATTTATCTTAACATACAAAACATATAATGGTATTATACAATATGATATATTGTTATAGATTAGCTACCACAATTAACACGTTAATGTATGTAATAAGTTCCATCTCAACCAGCTATAACAGTATTATGCTGGTTACACGTTAATACATCATTTTTAATAATGCAATAATTTAATACACACTGAAAGGGGCCTTTCTGCATAATGAGTACTTTTCCTTTTGATACTTTAAATACACTTTATTACGAATTATTCTGTACTTTTACTTAAGTAAGATTTAAATTAGTATTTTTACATTGTGTTATTGCTAACTTTACATAAGTAAAGGATCCAAGTACTTATTCCACCACCGATTGTTGCTTTGTCCTCCCCCAGCATATAATCAGATATATTTATACATATACACTCTTTATGTATGTGTGAGTACAAACATGTGTATATGTGTTGCAGCAACTCACCTGTGATAATTGAGGTTGTAGAAAATGCTTTTTATGCGTTCTAATATTCTATAAAAAAATGTTTGAGAAACTGAGAAGCAAAGTTACATTGTAGCCACTGACAAATGTGTTGCAGAATGTATTGTAATTTATGCGTTTATGTGAGTTAAAAAAATAACTTGGACATTGATCAGGCATTATTTTTCATAAACCCAAGCTATAAAAAATAATCAATGACGCTTACACCATACAAACACCTTTACATGTTCAAAATCTTTCTTCAGGTCAAAGGTTTATATCTCTCACTTCCAAACCAAATTTGTGAATGGAGTAAGTGAAGTAGCATAAGGGTTTTCTCAGAGGTAATACCAAACTAGGTTGAGTGGTCCCCTATTGCGGGTATAATGACCTGAAACCTGAAGAGCAATGAAAGAGAGTCTATTGAGGAGGGTTTTTCCATTCACGTAAAATGTCAATGCATTTTCCAACAGACACTTACAAGGGATCAGTGGACCCTCAAGTGTTCATGAAGAAAATAACCTTTCAGTACTACACAGGGATGCTGCTTGCCTGAGCCATTCTACGACCATAACACCTCTAATGATTTAACCAAATAGCTTTGGCATTTTAGGAAGATAGAGAAAACAAAATGAAGCCATTGTTCAGAAAAAATAAAAACACAGAAAAACATCAACGGCCGTTCGAGGTTTACTTATGCCTTCAAGCAATCTGCATGAAATGATTGAGCAAAAGGCCACACAGAGTGCAATCGAGTAAGCTATCTTGCTTCTTGGGTTTTAGTTACCAGCATGGAGGTGTTTTTCATAAGGCGCTAGAAAAACAGAGCTACAGTCATTTCGGATGCTCTTCTTTTGATGTTTTCTCAGCCTGTGCTCTTTTTTCTGCTCTCAGCCACGGAGATAAATGGGTGGGAGTGCTGTTGGTAGGAGATTCCTCAACACAGTGGGAGCTCAGGGCCGTCACTACGAGTGTTTGTCTAAGATATGAACTGTTTGTAGTACTCCCTACTACTAATTCATTTATTATTACAAACAAGAAATATGGCCGGGAAAAAAAATGTTTTTTTTCCATTGTACATCATGACACCACCTCCCATTTGTTTTGAGTATTGGAATTAGTTAGATATATTAGACTTTTTTTTAATACAAATCACTTTATCTCTTAAGTATGCTCATAAAATATATTCAGTGATGAATTAAACACAGCCACTGTATCTAGTGACTATGAAAAAGACCATTTACTGTGCATTATTATGAAAAGACATTGGCAATGAGTTAGGAAAACAATACATGTTCACATACACAGCTTTTAATCGGTTACTTTTAATGGATTCGAAAATAGATAAAGTTGTATTGATAAGAGCACATTCTTAAAGTTGACACAGTGTGATGAGTCTGCTCTTTTGAGGACACAGTGTACAAAAGGACTTAGCTAATCCAGATCTGTGTGCGGATCACCCACAGATCCTACATATTTAGACCGGATATGTGGCAGCAACCGGCATTCTGTCTTTGTGTTTATTAGACAGTAGTCAGAACCCCCTTTCATCTTTAATTTCCTGCCATGCCATCTGAAGACAAAGATCAAACAGGGGACAAAGTGGCCCTCCACGCTCCAGACTCCTCTGAGGAGAGTTTAGAACCACCACTGTTCACTCGCCCTGACCCTACCTCTCTCCACTTCCTCTTCACCTAACCCTCCTCCACAGGCCAGCCCTTAAAAGGTAAAACTTATCAAAGCTATTTGTCCGCAATGAGCCTGTTCATCCTGCGTTACTGATTAGCGATTGACTCAGATTGTACACTCGCAACTTGATTCTGTCATTGATGAATACCGTGTCACTCCCTGAGATTTAATGTTCCATACAAGCAACCGTGAATCTGTCACGTTTACTTTATTTGCTTTTAATTTGTATTTTGACTTCTTCTGTATCTCCGTGGTGTTCACCCTTCAAAATGGCCATTCAGTGAGCCTCTCCTTTCTCATCAGAAAACTTTGATTGCCAATCTGCGCCATCCATGTCAATCAAACATCTGTTCGCCGTTTTGTCCACTGCTGCACCTGCTGACCTCCAAGTGACCTGCAAAATAAGCAGCGAGGCGGGAAACTACAGGAAGCAATTTACTCTCCCAAAGCTACCTTGGAATGGGCGAGCCAATCAGGGTCCTGCGCACAGTGTCCATTTTTTGATTAAATGTACTCTAGACCTGGCTTCTTATGTTTGATTTTCTTTCGTTTTAACGGCACCCATAGTGTTACATAGGCAAAGGGGAGGTGAAATTTCTCCCTTCCAAATGGATTGCAATTTCCCCCCATTTAGCACCTGAAGGTAATTAGCTTGAAGAGATTGCAGAGTGAGAAACACGTTCATGGAACATTAACTCTCGCACATTCTCCAGTTGCAGGGAATTAATAGGAAAGATTAAAGTTTAAAGAGAGCAAATGCCATTAGCTCACAAACCCCTTCTCAGGGGCTGCAACCAAACCATGCTAAACCAATGCTGCTTTTAAAATAGCTTTTCCCCCCATGATTTTTGTCATATTACATGCAAAGTTTCAAAGATGTATTAGTGTGCACACTCTGATGAATGTGTATGTGCTGCATGTTACTGAGGTACGGTTGCCTCTTTATTGAGTTTTTTGTGTGCTCTCAACTGCCATGAATTATGCTAATGACCAGCTTGGCATGTACTAAATTTAGCAGCAAGCTAGAGATAATGTAAACACATAACATAGTCAGCATCAATGCAGATTTTGATACACTTTTTTAAAGCACTTTTTTCTTAACTTATCATGTATTTGCTGTGCCTTCTGGGATTTTTTAAGTTTCTGTATGTGTATCTAATAATTTATTTCCATCATACATTGAGTTTTCGTTCGGATATACTTTTCTCCACTTATTTGCCCATTTAGTCATTCATCCATCAATCTATCTACCTTAAGGGGATAGAGGAGGAGACGGCAATTGCCAATGAATTTTTAGAGGCCATCCCACTCACAGATTCCATCATTGCCTGAAAAATTCTGAGGTAAAAAAAAAAAATGAAATTGAGACATGGTAGAATTTATTGCCCAGAAAATTCCATTCTACTATCTGATTTGAAAAGGCCAGTCCTCCTAGCTTCAGAAAATCTATTTCCCCACATTTTAATACCCCGCGTAGCAGTCCTCATAATTCATTCAAGTGTGTTAAGCTCAGTTTTATTAGATCTGAAACAAATTTTGGTGGGGATCTTATAGGTCATTAACCATGGAGTAATTTTATCCTTGTTTCCCTAATGATGCCATAATGGTGAGTGAATTTCTTAACTAAAGACCAAAGAACATTGTGAAGGTCAGCTTCATCTGCAGGCTCCTTCAAGCGCTTCTCAGAGAGATTGGAAAAGTCGCACATTTTTGAGGAGTCATTAATAACCTTAAAGCTGAGAGCCTATTTGCGTTCTCTTTCTCTACCTTTTAATTTCCCTGCTTTCTCTCTCTCTCTCTCTCTCTCTCTCTCTCTCTCTCTCTCTCTCTCTCTCTCTCTCTCTCTCTCTTTTGCTCTCTGTCTTTTTTCCCTGGTCTTTGATTGCCCTCATGCAGTAAGAAAGGAATGTGTGTGTGTGTGTGTGTGTGTGTGTGTGTGTGTGTGTGTGTGTGTAAGAGAGAGAGAGAGGGTAAGTAAGAGTCAGAGAAAAAGAGAGGGAGAGCAGAAATGGTAGTGTAGTGACATACAGATCCCAGATGTGATGCTGCTATAATTTGAGTTTTATGCCTTTGTTATCGCTTTAATCATTTTCTTTATTCGTTTTGTTTCAGTGGTCTGGGAGAGACACCTGATAGGGTAAACCACCTAGGGACCCATTTTTATTTGGAATGTGGTGCAAGGTCTAATTAGAATTAGAATTTTGCTGAGCCTTGAAATGGTTGGTACTTTATCCTGATCGCCTTAGATATTGTTCCAAGTCAATCATTTGTCATCGCAAAGCATGCTGGGAAGGTTCTGCTAATGTAGTCCTGGGTTTGTTCGCCATTTTTTTGCTGCCCTGGCATTTTTGTCCATTTAGGCAGCCTGATGTAAGGACGACAGTGGTTATATATCCACGTTACGACACCAGCAGGAGCACACTGTGGTTGGACTGCTTGTGTCACATCCATCTGAGCTCTGTCACCATTCAATGTCTATGCACTTTAAAGGATTTGAGACTGTCTTTTACAGCATGCATTTTCTTTTATCAGAGAAAGCAGTCTGAGCTATCACTTGATTCATATTCTACATACAGTGGTGGAAAATACCAAAGCACTGAAATTATGTACAGTTTTGACATATGGTAGTATTTTAATGACTACATATTTTCTTACTCCACCACATTTCAGAGGGCAGTAATGTTCTTTTTTTACAGCTATAGTCACTTTTTTTATCGAAAACACATGATATAAACTCATAAAACATGATGCGTTGTTATAAATTAAACTCAACGGTGGAAAGTAACTAAGTATTTAACTGAAGTACTGATGCACTTTTTAACATTACCATTTTATGCTACTTTATACTTCTACACCACTACAATTCAGACATCATTGTACTTTTTAATGCACTACATTTATTGCAGCTATAGTTACTCTCCACATTTTTTTTTTAAAACCCATTATCAGTTTATAAAACATGATCAGTTATTATAGATTAAACTATCCAGTAGTACATGAAGCAGTTAAAATGAACTCCACCTCAACCAACTACAACATTAAAGTTCCTCTTATATGTTACAGTAATGCATCAATACTAATGATCCCAAGATATAATGATATAACACTCACAGGGGACATTCTGCATAACGAGTACTTGTACTTTCGATACTTTGAGTACATTTAGTTGCTAATAGGTCTGTACCTTTACATAAGTAAACTTTCCATTGCAGTACTTTTACCTGTAATGGAGTAGGTTATGGTGTAGTATTCCTACTTAATTAAATTATCTAAATTACTTACCAGTATAAATGATCCAATAAAATAGTATAAAGCTCACAGGAACTATTTTATTACTGCATAACGTGTAGTTTAACTTATGATACTTTGTGATTAATACTTTTAATAATACTATTAATACTTTAATACTTGTTCTTTTCAGATTCAATTTTATATTCATTAAGCAGAGTACAAGTACAGAGCTAATGAAATGCAGTTAGCATCTAACCAGAACTGCAAGAATATAGCGAAAGTGCAGAAGTATTGCAGCTCTAACTTACAATATGTACAAAAAATACAGTATCAGTGAATAATTTTACTTGCATTGTGATGGTGATACCGATACTTCCACAACTGTGTACAGAGTATGGAGCCTCCATAAGTAAAAGAGTTTCAAGTAAAAACTAAAAAATAGCAGCTCAACTAAAAGAACAATAAATCATAGTTCAATATACCAGTGTATGTTTACTTAACAGATTTATAGTCACACCTGTTCATTATAGGAACAGAAAACTAGTTTACAATTGTTCAAAGACTGTTCTCCCACAGTAGAGAACATATGTGTGTGTGTGTCTCTCATTTAGATGGATTCCTCCCAGGGACAGGGGACTACTAGCTGTCCTGTACGTCGCTGTGTGAACAGGAAAAGGTAATGGTGTTTTGTCACAGCCTATCTGGGTTAACGTGTGTCCTCCTCTCAGGTCCCCTCCGATGCATTTTATTTCCCAGGCGCCTCCTTTGGAGAGATTGGAGTTGACAGGCGTTAACATTTAGAAATGTACCAATAAATGGCATTCATGGGTGCTGATATGCAGTTTGCTGGTGGTATATGAAGGGCAGTGCAGCTGCTATGTGTGCAACACTGGAATATTAACTTCAAAGTAGTTATTATCTATTAATTATGATATTGTTGCATTGTGCTGGAGGATAATGCATACTGTAGAAGGAGCTTGGTTCCTTTATCATTTATGCAGAATGTTTGGTTGGTATTCAGTTGTATAATAAATCGTTCTCCCTCAGATCTGCTTGAGTGGGCAGGTATCTCTCAAACATACACATGGGACTAGACTTTTCTGTTAATTGTGTGTTTAAATCTAATTGGAACTGAAGTAAAAAGTCTGGAAAGCCTGCTTTGAACTCTTTTGAAAATAAAATAAAATTCTTCTGACAAGATGATGGATCACCTGTAAGTCTACCTGACACTGAAATTAGGGTTTTTAATGACATGCTGCCTCCTCCTAGATGTGAAATTCAAATTCCCTCCCTGGTCTCCCTCCTTGTCGTCACCTGTCCCTTTGACTCGCGTACGCCAAACACAGGCACTTTGTCTTTGTCACTGGGAGCAGGACAATGTTTTTCACCAGCAAGCTTTTGTATTAACCAATCTCATATGGAACTGAGGACATAGCTCATTGAGCACCGTGTTGTTGTTACGTGAGCGTATTTTTCCTTTCATAGGGACCAGCCACAGATTTCTTGTACTCATTTTATCCCCGCTGTAGATGCCTCTTATTATTTTATACAAAGTCATCAGAACTGAATTCAAATTTCTGACAATTTATGGATCAGAATTAAAATATATTCCGTTTTTCTGCACATATGCACATAAATACATATTTCAAATAAATCATATTGAGGAATTCTTTAAAATCCTTATATTTACTGGAGTGCTTAGACACAGATTACAACTGCGCTGAACAATGAGTTGATCTTGATATTTGATATTTGAGCTCTCCTGTCACCTGTAATCAGGTGTGGCACCTATCATGAACACCCGCATCGGCTCCCTTGTCACCCCACAACGCTCTGTTTCAACGGGGCCAAAGTAATCCATCCTGAAGAATGAAGGAAAGGCCTGGGCTGGCTCTGGGACTGAGGCCAGTAAGAAGCAAATGAAAAATCAATGCTACTGTGACACATTAACTTATCCCCCAATTTCGTAACTGGCATTAGGTGTCAGGAGAAATCTGTAATGTGGAGGTGGCTGGTTGGGCCTTATTGGCTTTCATGGCCACTGTGTGCTCTCAGCTGGTGGAGGAAGTAGGAGGAAGTGGTGGAGTTACAGAAAAATAATAAAAGACAATGGAAACTCAGTTGTAGCTGCTGGGCTCATAGTGAGCAACATGCATTATTGTACATATTTGATTTACCACTATGTATTATGTCATGGTAGCCAGTTGATGATGATGATGAGATGTAGATTAAAAAAACAACAACTTATACCTACATAAATCACATTATTGGTGTGTATGGAAGCCTGCTTCCTAGAAATTACTAATTTGTTTTTCCAAGTACATTTTCAGGGAAAAACCATCACTGCCTGCATTGTGTTTGGTAGCCAGTTTTTTTTTCTCTTGAGTTTACAGTAAGTGCTAATTTTTTAATACTGCAGTACAAATTGCAGGTCTGTGACACTGGAGGTTGGTGGTCGCATCCTGCGTCCTGCGTGTGGTTAAGTATATAGGCAACAAAGACTTTGGTTAAGGTTAGGAAAGAGTTGGGGTTGGGGTTGAACGTTAATAAAGTAAATATGTTGTGTCTTATGCTTTGAGTTACTTTTTACTTTTTTAGTATTTAACCACAATCTTTTCCTGTACACTTGCACACTGTACACTGATCTCCGAATGCGAATGAACGCATCTATTGATTTTAGTATTGTTTCTTATATGAGGCTCCTTTTTCAACTACAAGGTCAATATTGTTTTTCACTAACGACAAAACAACAAATTATTCGTGCATTTATATGGAACTAAGCTTTAGGAGCTTTCCATCTTTACTCTCCTCCCTGTTACATTGCATTCGGAGATCGACACTTTTTGACTGGCAAGATGGCGGCGAGCGGAAAAACCAACTGCTGAAGTGAGTCGTTCAAAACCTTTCTTTTTAGTAAACTCTGTGTACACAAACAATGTTCTCAATGCTTGACTTCATGTGTAGAGCCCCTGGTGATACTTCAAGCAAAGTTTCATGTTGTGTTTTGAAAAATAGTGATTTTGATGCGATCATAGTAGCCCCTAGCTCTCCCATTCAAAAGGCCATTTGACTGAAAACGAAAATACGGTCAATCTTAAAAGTGGCGCTTCCATCCTAATTATGCTTTTAAACAACAGTTTGACTCGGGTACATTCACAAAAAGACCCTAGGTGCATTTTGGCGAGAGTTACGCTTTAAAACTTATACAGTGTATGTGGTTTTAAAATGTTAACTTGTGCATTTTCATTACAATGATCCTTTTATTTCTAACAGAAATAAATAAATGAGGAATTTAAAGGAGAAATAAAGGAGGAATGATTTAGGAAAATTGCAGATTTTATTGCTCTCTTTGCCTTTGAAGTTCCTCTTAATTCAAAATAAGCCTGCCGTTCATCTGTCACATCATAACAATAATAATCTACAGCAAGTCAGTGGAAATAGCGGAGAGAAAAATAGCCTTCACTCGAAGAGCCGGTCTAATCAGTACTCTCTCTCAACTGTTAAATGTATTTAAACACTAAATTAACAACCCATAAAGGGCCTCTGGTACACTACATTCAAATTAGAGCCAGTTCTTATTTACTGCCACAGAATTGCAAAAGTGACACTTTCCCTGATCACATTAAGAAAAGCAACGGAGTGACCTTGGCGTAATGGAGGTGGATGAGATACGAGCGCCACCACCCTCATCCTCAAAAACACACAGATTCCCTGTATCCTCAGCCAGCAGGCGGGGATGAAAAAAAAGAGAGAATGATAGAAAGAGGATGACTGTCCTCATCTACAGTGTCATTAAATCATCAGCTAATGGTGTTAGCATCAGTTCAGCTACTAATGCTGTGGCGAACTAGTGAGATTTATGGGACTGCCATCTAAGAGTTGGAAAACAGAAGAAAGAGAGAAACACTCCAGGTCTTAGTTTTAGAAAAAGCCCAGCCGGCTTGCAGTTCACCTCTAAGTTCTGTGCCGGGGGTGATGGTGTCATCTTGTTTAGTGGGAGTTGATCGTTCACATATTTAATGCTTTAATTACACCTCAACAGCTGTGCACAGTGATTTAAGTTTATGGATGTGAAAGCTCTTAATTATGAAGCAAAACGCATAAAGTCATTTCTGATGGTGGATGCAGACAATTAAATTTATTTAAGATTTTCTGCAACGGCAGAGTAAACGGCTTTCTGTAAAATGACCCTTACTGAAATGCACAATATGCTGTAATGTGTTCCATGATGTATGATCAGTGTGAACAGAAGGCATCAATCAGAAGGCATCATTGGAAAGTAAAGAACAAATTCTTGTTTTTCATATTTTAGAGAGTCTTTAAACAATGAAGGACAAGAGAGGGAGGAATATATGAGCCTATCACCTATCTGGATATATCTTGGGGTTTGATGAGCCCTGACAATGGGGATGCAGTACTCAGTTCTACATAGACGAGACTGGATAGCGCCTACGTTTTCTGGCAGTGGTGGCAGTAGCAGGTTCTGATTTGGCTTTCAAACAAACAAGGATGGAAGGAAAAAAGTGTGATTGCCCCCAAAAATAATCTAAACTAAAAGACACCAATTTAGTATTTTGTCATATTCATGTGTCATATGTAGAAAAATATGAATCTCGTATTTAAAAACTGTTAATCTTAAACATATTTTCAGTTAGTTAAGTAAGAATTAACTTAATACTTTCCTGCAAATGATATTGTGTACAATATCACAAGATACGGAATTGCTCATGATGATTATTTCTTAGATTATGCCTCCATTTGTCACAATAGACAAAATATCACATATAAATGTTTTTTTTATCAGAATCAGAATCGGAATCAGAAGATTTATTGTCATTGTGCAAAATGAACAACATTTTTAGCAGCAGTTCACCCAGTATTATAAATCTAAATCTAAAAGACAAGAAATAAATAGTATAACAACAGATTAGAAAGAAATATACAAAATGTATATACACACAGAATTTGAAAGAAATATATACACAAAAATAGAAAGAATCATTGTGTACATGCTAAATCCGAACCTGTATACAGAAATGCAGGCAAGTGACCACTGGACACTAAACGTTTATGTAAAAACACTGAATGTCATCACAGAAAACCTAGATTCCCATGCACACAACACACCCAAGGATGCATAGATATAACAAAGACTTGTACGTGTCCAGCACAAACACCATAGAAGAAGCATTTCTTATGCACAGAATTTAATGTGAGCAAATTATGTTCATTTGTGTGTGCACTATACAGAATGCATGCAGTGCTATGCAGAGGGCTGAAGTGAAGTTTGTTGAGCTCTTTGTGTGCAAAGAAAAGGAAGATGGATTGTCACAAGTATCAAAACATCATGTATATATACACATTTAAAGGCTTAATGTTCTGGCTTCAATCAAGATGACTTCTATTTGCAAGGATCCCAACAGCACAGCCAAAAAACCCAAAGACTACCACTGACTGTAAACCCCTTCATGATAATTATGTTATTTGTCAGATGAGATGTATTTGTCGTCTGCTGGTCACTGACAATCAAACACGTTAACAGCACTGATGTGCCTCTTCAGTCAAGTTCTGCTCGCATTATTTGGCAAATTGACTCATGAGTGCCGTTTGGTAACAGGAACGTAATGTGGCACATTTTTCTTCCTTCCTCTCTCAGCACCCTCTATTCTCTCTCTGTTTCTCTCTTTCGACCTCTCTTACAGTCCTTTAAAGACTCTGTCCTTTTTTTCCAGTTGAGTGGCTGAGGCCTGGACTTGGACGGATGACTTAAAATAAAGTAATTCCCTTAAATGTTTTTTAAAAGCAGCAGGAGCCATGATTTCATGGCCATTATTGATGACATCATTATTATGTATAGGATCTCTCAGTGAATAATAACCCATGATCTGTCATTTTTCCTGTTATTGGCACTGCAAGTTGTAAAGGTTAGGTAATTTATTTTAATGTTTAATGTGTCAGCTGGTATTGCCATGCACTACTGTCCCGATATATTCCACACTTAAAGGCATTATTGTTCCATTTTACTCCAGCTCACAATCCTGGAAAAGTACTTGTCATGAATAATCTACAAAGTCTTATTTAATCGTCTTCAGGCCTTTCTGTGGTTTATACTATTTTCTGTAGGTCAGAGCGAAAAGCGAAAACCAGTAATAGATTATAGCAAAATAATTTCTTTTTTCTATAAAATGACCAAATCAGAAATACCACACATAACTTACAGTATATGTATAAAATATTCATTTTGCCAGAAACCAATTTTTAGGTATTCATTTAGTCATAGCTGACTGAAATCAGCCTACAAATGTGCTTTACAGGGAAATAAATATGCAATATTGTTGGATATACTGTAGTTTCTTTCATTTAAGTTTTTTTGTATTTATTTTTATTAAACCATGAAAAATAGGTGGACAGCTATATGAAACATGGAACACAGCAATCGAAAAAGGCCCCACATACAAAGACATTTCTGTACAGCATATTCCCCAAAGATGAATAGCTGTTTGGTAGTATGGTCGTGCAGAACAATGAGAAGGATTTCAGGAAAATGGGCTTTGGGGTGGCATTGTACGCATACATTGTGGAGGAAGTGGGGGGGGGGGGATCAGCACGCTTGAGCGCATTTAAATTTACACAAACTCTCTAGCAATGACAGTGATAAATGTTACACTCTATTCTACAATATGTTTAATGCATAGGTCTGAGGAGTTAAGTTTTTCCCTCTGGTACGAGGCTGCTGTTGTAGTTACCACTATATGTTACATCAGATTCCCTTCCATTAAAATGCCAAGTGGCACAGTGAAGACAGCAGGAGAATATGACACTGCATTTGTTTACCTGTCACCCTTCCTACATCCTTCATTCACCCCCACCCCCATCCCTTTTGCATGCACGTGTTTTTGTGTGTACGACTTTGTGAGCGCATGTGTAAGAGGTCAGGCTTGACACATGTTCTGTTTAAATAACACCAGAAGAAATATAAAAGGCACACGAATAGTCTAGCCATAATTAGTCTGTCCACGTGAAGAATACACACTACTGGTGTATTCTGCTTTACTGATCAAACCTCAGGAAATGCATTATGGCGCTGCAAGGATGGACTGTCAGGCTTCTCAAGAAAAAAAATCTATCCTTATCACTGAAGAAATTCAACTGTGACTGGCCACATCGTGGTGCATTTCCTGTGCTCTGCCTATGACTGTCACAAAACAACCAGACCACTGCTGTTGACACACACGGAAAAATCCTTGAGTTCTCTCCCTCACTTTTTCTATTCTCTCGTACACATACCTACAGAGAGGCACTTGTGTGGATTATAAGCGAGTCTCTGACCTGCGTTTGATCTCCTGTAAGCAGGGTCTGCATGACTAGCTGAGTGTACTTCTACTGTACGTGTAGCACTGTAAGCACTGATAAGATAGCTTGCAAGCTTGATCTCGCTTAAGGATAAGTGTTTTGGCTCACAGTGCACCTGGATAGACATGGCAACACCTGAGTGGATGTTTTTAAAATGTACTGTATACCAGGATTCCACAGTATATATCATTGAACTGGGGATTATATATGCACACATAGGCCCTGTAGGGTTTGGATGCTGTTCTCGTTTTTTGAGCATACTGTACTGTAGACAGACTAACTAATTTCACTTTTTTTTTTAGTTCTAAAATGCTATTTAACATTATTGAAGAATACAGAAAAATCTAAAAGAAAATTGTTCAACATCCTACCTGTAAAATCTTATTTACCCAGTGCTATTCATCTTGTTGTGGTTATGTTTGTATGTTACAGATGATTAATGTCTTTTTTTGGAGTGGTTATGCAGTTTTATTCCCTTTTATAAAAGTATAAAACATAAAACATCTCATTTGGAGCTGTCTTGTTTTTGTGCTTTGCCAGACACTTAACTCTACCCATGTGATTCTGAAGAAAACCTTTGAAATAAAAAAAATGTTGCCCTTGTATGCAGCTGAAATCAATCCTTGTTTTTCTTTTCCAAATGTTTGTTCTTGTAACACAAGTTTTCACTCATCTGAACAAAACAGTATTACCAGTGAACAAGTGCCGGTGTGGGTGGTTTAAGCTGCACAGAGCCATTATATTCTTTAGGTTTATGACCCATACAATAGCCTGGGCCAAGCACAGCTCCTTGTGTACTGTAGTAGACCTATTGTAAAGCCTGTAATATGTAAACAAACAAGCCCAAACTTTCTCTGATTTACAACATTAGCGGGTATTGGCCGGGGATCCTTCACCACCTCCAACAGGCCCGAGCCAGCCAGCAATTCCAGTCGCAGACAGCTTGAGCACTTTCGATTTTATACCTCAGCAATTTTTATAGCGTCTTTAGCTCTGCACGCACAGACCTCGCCATATCCTCTGGAAAGAGAGAGCCTGCGAGAGGCAGAGAGGAAGCGGCAAATAACAATATTGTACACACAAAAAAGGAAACAGGTGTTGATGAAGGATGCTAAGTAGCTGGGTCATGTGACATGAACTGTTTTGCGCTGCGATTGGATGCTGATGCAGAATGCGGTGCCGTCCTGGCTTCTGATTGAATTGGCTGATGGTACAGCCCTGTCTCAGTGCTTACCGCTCAGATTAAGTAAGGTAGAGTAGCCAAGCCTCTGAGGGTTTTAGCATCTGTGCAAGGTTGCTGTAACTGATACTGTGAAGTTATAATTAAAGGTTCCAACTGAGAGAGCCTCGCTTGATGCAGTTCACACCTTACCTCTCTTTTGCAGGATAACTAGAGGAGTAATGTGGGAGGCAGGATAGCACCCCGAAAACTGCATTTTAAGTACTATCTAAGACCTTGTTTGTTGCTGTGCAGATGTGAGTACAGCATTGGGGAGAAAACATAAAGCTACAACAGGTCAATATTTATATATCTCTTCCATTCTAGTAAAAATGTTATTCTATATCTGCCTGTAGATCTGTCATTATTTACTTCTAAGATATTTTCCTGCTACTCCTGCAAACAACAGCTATGACTGTAAAAGCAATAGTAGAATCATACAATGGACAAGTGCTACTTAGTCCCTATAATTGCATTTCAAACTAGACATTCTTTTTCTATTCTCTTAATTCAGACTTGGAGTACTGCTATGCAACTCTGAGTCCATATTTTAACACCCTGTGAACAAGGTTAGAGATTTTGATTGCCACACACTGTCTCCCATTTTTCATTTACCTGGCAGAAAATCAGATGCGACAGTTAAATTTTGACAGTAGAGAAAATCTACTCTGCCATTAGAGCTAATGTCATGTTTCTGTGCTAATCCCTCATCATTTTTGGGCCTCATTGCCTATTTTTCTCTATGATATTAAGTATTCAAAGCTCATTTACATTCTTATTTTTCAATTTGCTGCTGCAGTAGTTTAATTTATTCCATATAATTTCTTTTTCTGAGAGGGACATTAATCATTGACTGTACGTTTTAGTGCCTCTGGGATTTTTTTAATCAATAAAACAAAGGGATAAAAGCCTCAGCACTGGGCTAGGTTACAAAGGCTGTACAGAGGATTTGTTTTCTTCAATTCCTTCTGTTTTACCGGATCTTTATGTTTGTTCAAATTCAATTATCACTTAGTACACCTTATTATTCTGTCTTGTTGATAAATGTGTCCAAGTTCATTATCTTTTTTTTTGCCTTTCAATATTTGTACATCTCTAGATGTTGTGGCCCCTCGACAACTTTACAAAAAAGTTATTTCTATTAGTATTTCCTGGTTTTGTTTGTAAAGCAGCGACAAAAGCATGTCTCAGAAATAACACTCATATCAATAAGGGCCTCCCTGTAATGCTTCTGGTAGTTCTATATTTCTGGTCTGTTAAGCTGGAGGCCTAACCACTCTCATCCTCTTTCTTCCTCCCTTTTCTTGTTGTTTCTTCATCCTTTCACATTCATTTTATGCTTGGCTATTCCGTAGGCTATCAGTGTATTAATGCTATGGCTTAAGCCAAACAGCCTCCGTGAGATAAGCGTCCGGGTCGTCATGTGGCTGTTCACAGTTCATACTCCGCTTTCCCCCCTTAGTTGGAAACCCCAAATCATTTAATAATATTAATCTGCTTTGTGTGTGTGTGTGTGTGTGTGTGTGTGTGTGTGTGTGTGTGTGTGTGTGTGTGTGTGTGTGTGTGTGTGTGTGTGTGTCCCATTTTTGTGCTTCTACATTTTCTCTCAAATTTTTGTTTTAATTTCCTTGTGTCTCGAAGAGACATTGCACATCTTCATTAGTTATTGACTTGTTTGAGAGGCTTGACCTTCCAAAGGTGTGAGTGAAGGTGGGGGTTTGATCGTTTGGGTCTGCAGAGATGGAGGGGGTCTGTAAACTCTGATACATAATGCTGTGGGCTATAATACTTTGTGCATGGCTGGTCGCAGGCCTGCTAATCACAAGGAAAAGACCCCACTGTCTCACTCCATAAACCTGGCCCAGTAAGAAGACAGTCATGGGGGCACAATGTCACTTGTAAATCCCAAATTAAACTCAACTGCCCAAAGCTCCCTAGCGTAAAAACACCCTCACCTCAATCCTGCCTCCCCATGTCTTCCTCTCAGCTTCACAGGGTGTAAAAAAAACAAACAGTGCTGATAGGTGTCCAGGTGTCAACGGTGTCAAGGTTGTGGAGTGGTCAATTTGCCTGCTTGTTGGCCATGTTTGGCTTTATGCATGTATTTCATGCCACAAAGCTTCCGCAGCAACTGGGCCTGCCACCAATCCCCCAACCCACCACCTCGAACCCTTCATCCCTGCCTTATGACTTGTGCAAGTTTGTGTTTCCAAAAAATAAATTATGCCAAAGTGAAAAAAATTATTTCCGTATAACTTTTCTTTAAAACCCTCCACTTCATTGTTTCATAGATTGCAAAAGAAATGTCTTTATATGTATAGTGGCTAGTTTGCTATAGGGGAGGGGAAATGGTCTCCTTGAAGGCAATCTGTTCATTAAGATAATGTGTTAGTTCCAATTAAACTAACATTAAAACGATTCCCATAAAGAGTTGGAGTCAGCGTTTTTCCTAACTTGCTCTTTTAATTACATCGTTCCTCTCCTGTCATTAAGGATATTAAAAATTCATTAACAAGAATAGTACTGCGTCACAGCAACAAATCAGAGAGACTTTCATCTCATGTTGTCAAAAGATTATTGCCATTAGTGATTTCATCTGAAAGGCGTTAAGTTCCCCTTAAGCGATGTTTCAGGACCTGGGTGTCAACAGGTTACTGCAGTGGTGAACTGTCAAGTTGTTAAAGCTTCACATTTATTTGCAAGGTGTTTTAATATGGAATTTAATGGAAAAAGAGGGAGACATTTAAATGATGAATGAGCTTTGGCAACATAGGGCTTTATGTGTTGTATTTATCCATTTATTAAATGTACATTTATTTGCTGCGACATCCAGCGTCCCCTCTAATGTGATTCCATTGCCGGCTGTTATGTTTTCCGTCAGTTATATTTCTCGCTCCTAATTTGTTTTCATCAAATGTGTTTATGGCTAGCTGAAACTGTTTTACAGCTTCACTATCGAACCGTGCTGCTGCTGCTGCAGGAAATGAGTCTGTCCATGAATAACATAAGCTCTGCCAGTGTGATCCTTGCCAGAAAGAAAAAAACTAAATCTGCTTCTCTTTCATGTCATGCAGGTGTATCCTTATGCTACTGCAGTTTTTTTAACAGATAGTATATGAAGCTGACTTTCTAGTATAATAAACACCAGTGCGTAGCCCAGGCTAACCCACCTGATGATGAAGATTAAACAGATAGAATAAACATACACACACACGGGAGATGCAGCAGGTGGTAATGTGAAAATAATTATGGGTTTGGCATGAAAGTGAAGAATAATTAAATGAATAAATGTAAAACAACAGCTTTGAAATGTTTTGTTGGCACAGAAATGCTTTTTTTGTCCCAAATATTTCCCTAGTGGTATTTGTATGTATTGAGTTATTTTTGTGAAATGTAATTTAAAATGTTGTCAGTTAATTAAACAGCATTTCGATCAGGTCAGATATGTCAACCATATTATAATGCAATAGCACTTATTGGCTGTAGTCCTATATACAATCTAAAGTTCCTCTTTTGGTCATGAATGGATGTTTCGCACCAATCACCTGAATTAACAAAACAAAATGTAAGTACAGGTTTTAGTTTCAGTTTGACACATGAAGAAAAAACACATTTAGACTGATAACTGTCTATCAAGCAGGATGACCAGTGTGTGAACCTTTTCCACATGGACACCTTCACTGGAAGCTGAGAAAAAGAAGAAGGTAACGTCACCACATTATTAATATTCCATTAGGAGCTGTTGTGAATTCTATCTCTTTGCAGCCACCATTGTATCATAGAGCACTGAAATATTCATATCCTCCTAATTAATTGGCATCAGAGGGGTGCCTGGTTTTGTTTTTCAAGTAATACAACAGTAATGTAAACCTGAGATTAGACTGAAATATTCACCACAGCAGGTGATTAGTGTATGAAGTTATGGAATGAAAAGAAACATTATCAATACACATTTTAATCCCCTTTACTCTCTCACACATTTTAATTCCATTTACTGTCTCACAGATAACCAGAGATAAAAGAAACATCACTGTTTAAAAGTGGGCTTCTGTTGATGAATTCTGGCCAGGTTAGATTAGGTTTTCCCTGACTCAAAAACATCCCACAACCACACACCCTCCCACCATTGCAGTTATTGAATTGCATTACGTTGCCCTGTGGGGCTCCCATTACTCACTCTGGCTAATCTGTAATGACTGGCTATCCTCAACCAGCCGAGCCCACATGGACTCTCTCATTGATTATACTCAAACTAAAAAAAAAAAAAATCCAGTGGTTCAACACAATACTGATTATGAGAAACTATCTTCACAGCCTCCTTCACTTCTCTCCAATATCACTCACTCTATAATCCCACTTATTTATTTCAGCACACCCCCTTTCCCTCAGAAGAATATGCTATTGATCAGGCACGTATGTGTGCACATATGTGTGTGTTTTTATGTACGTTTGTGTGAGTCGTGGACGGACAGCTCTGAGCCTCTGTTTTTACATACCAGCCTTGCTCTTATTGGCTTCGGTCTGGGAACCCATATCCCAGCTGTGTTGGAGATCCATCAACCCTGACAGGTCTATTGTACCACTACTCTTCACAGGCTCTGACCAACGACTCGCACTAAGATATCACTTTCAATTAGAAAAACATTCATGAGCAGGGATGGAGGTGGATTTGAAATGACTGCTGCAACTAACAGAAGGCACACCAGGCTGCTAATTTAAGCGTTTTGCGTTCAGCTTCAATAACGACAGATTTGAGAAAGTTACCTTCAAATTGTTATCGGTTTAACTCAATAACTCATTCCTGGATTACTTTGTGAATCCTTAAGAGCTGTGAGAGGGTGGCAAAGATTTTTTATTTCACAATTCTTGTGTAGTCAGTTCATCCATATACCGCTTATCCTGTTCAGGGTTGCACAAGGCCAAAGCCTATCCCAGCATGCATTGGGCAAGAGACAGGGTACACCATGGACAGGTCTATCACAATGCATGTTTATCCAGGATCTCATAATCTACTGTAAATGTATTCCTGATTCAAACATGCTACAGTTTATTCCACCAGTTTTGTTTTTTTTTACCAGTAATTCAAATACTTTTGAAATTGTGATTATAACTGAATATAGCTGCCATTATTTCTGGTCTGATAGGTTAGTCTTTAACCCTGATGATAACAGGTTAAAGTACAGTATATGTCATTATGATAAAAGATTGCTATGCTGTGGCTCCAGTGTGAATGACTGGGTTAGGGATATAGCAGAAAATGTACGGTTACCATTAATACATTTATTCTTTACACAGAAAGAGGCTCCTGTAATTTCCATGCTTGTTCAGGGACACCAAAAACACAGGTCTTAAACAAATGAACGTCTTTCTGAGCAATATTAACTTCAGTATCTACTAATCAAAGAGACAAGCCCACTCCAGAACTAAACAAATAAACGGGGTCGTGTTGGTCCTCGGAGGCCTGAGGATTCAGAATTCCAGAAATGAATGGGTATTTGAATGATTGCTGCTGTGACAGGCTTGCTGTGATAGAATAACACATTCTGTTGAACAAATAGACCCTTGAGTGCTGGCTGGTCCCAGGGGTCTGTCTATAGCCCCGAGGCTAAGGCTTTTCACAGAGATGGGCTGCTCACAGCATGGCTGTACCCTGACAAACACTGTTTTTTGTAACTCCCTCTGTATATGAAGTATATAGCACATGCATATAAAGACACATATGTTGGTGTGTGCAAGCTGAGTGAATATATACAGTACATAGAGTCAAAGTTGAGATAAATAAAGAACACAAGACACAATAAAAGAGAAGGCTCTTACAATAAAATACATGTTACCATATAGTAGATTTGGTCTCACTCCTCTCTCCAACACAAAAAAATAAATATCAATGAAGATCTTGCTTAGCCCTCCAAATGCAAACTATTGTAGTTCATTTTCAGAAGTGTTGATGGTAAACTACAACTGTACAGCAAAGTCTTTGTGTCTGTCTTTCTGGGACCGAGTCTAAATCCAAACTCTCCTGGTTTACCTTGTTGCAGCAGTATGTTAGAAAACGCTCCAGCAGGGGTTAAAGCAGTGGCGCTCAGTGTTGTTCACTGGGGCCTTACGAGACATGTTGCTGGTGTTGTAATGGCATGAATCCTACACTGCAGCCCGGCAGCCCCACACAGCACGCTCTTTGATGATGTCATAGGGTTAGATAGGCGCCATTGTAGATATGGGCTTCCAGAGAGCTACGACACACTGTTCTAGCATCTGTTGAAAAAGAAACACCCTCCCAAGTCCCTTTGACACAGCTTTTTTTAAAGGAGAGCTGGACAAAAGCCACAGTTTCTTCTGTGATATCCTGTTAAGGCTGTTCTGGAGCCAGCCAAGCATGGCCTTCCTTCAGAGAGCTGGGGCAACATCATTCAACTTCCTCCGTGTGATCCAAGGCACACAACAAACCCTGTGGTCCACAGCTCAGTGGCCAAGGAAAAAGACCCGTCACACAATGTCTTTTACCCATACGCACATTCAGAGGCATGCACATTATGCATCCCCCCCATTTGGACATACACAAGCACAGGCGCATGCATGCACACAGAGAAGAAAAGTAAGTTTAGCAGTTTCATAAAAGTGCTCTAAGTTAACTTTTGATATTCTTTTTTGTTTGTTTAATGTCATAAGTTATGTTCCATACTTCAGGTTAACTGAACCCTACTTTATTATATCACCAACGACAGACCGACCTCTTATGTTATGATTACGCCCTGCAAGAGTAGCAAAAGACTCCCAATTGGGTGTTGAATGGTTCTCACATTGAGCAAGAATGGAAAACAAAGGTCTTTGTGCAGTATGCTAAGAGGAAGCATGCATGTTGCCACTCCGATAGACCCTCTGTTTCCACTGAGCTCAATTAGACCAGTGCTAACTCTGTATAATTAACACACCAAACAGAGTAATCAAACAGAATCTAAATTATTGGCAATGGTGATGTAAGGGATTTGAGTGGTGGGGGTGGACAAAATACAGATAGCATATTTCAGGGGCAAACATGATAGAATTACAAAATGAGCAGCTTGCAAACTGTCTCAGCTTTGATGAAGAAACGTTTAATTATCCCCCTGGTGTAAAAGGTCCCCTATTGTCTAAAGCTAATTTGTCCCTTTTGGCTACTTCCCTACACCAGAGGCCTGTCTGTCTCAGGTTACCCCCTCCTCCTCCTTACCAGCCCACTGCCACCCTGGGTATCAGCATCTCCCAGCTCCAAAGACAACCACAACCCTGAGTTAGGTCCAGACAGTATTTTGTTTGTTAAGTGTAGCCCAAAGATCTGGGCCCTTGGGAAAAGATGAAAGGACGAGTGCCGCCTCCCTCTCAGGGAAAGGATCAAGCAGGTCAATTTCCTCTGACTTTGTCCTGTCTTGAAGTTTGTATTCCCTCAGTCCACAAAGGCCACTATTGGACTGGACCGGAGGCTCACTCTCTCTTAGCTGCCCTGTCTCTGCCCCCATTTGATTCACAGAATAATAGATGGCAATGCATGCCTCCTAAGCACAACTCCTTTTTAAAAAGTGAAACAAGAGATAACACTCCCTAGAAAGGAAGGGACATCCAAATAGAAACAGATACTGTATAATTCAACACAAAGTTCTTGTGGGACACTGTGAAAACAAGATTATTGTAGGAGAAAACAATCTGTTTTTTTTCCTGAGACATGGCTAAAATGTTCTGAAATGTTGAGTATTTTATTTCAAGTGTTGTTTAATCATCAGTGCGGTTCCTTTTTTTCCTATTTAGCCCTGAACAGTTTCTAATGCTTTCCAGATAATACAACTAAATACACTTACATTAGGCCTGACATTGGATCCAGTTCACATTTAAATGCAATTTAAAAGGGGCATATATTTGCATATTGAATTAAAACGAAGACCTAATTATGCAAATAAATTATCAAATGCGACAGGGGATGGTTTTCAATTCAGTTAATATCTCATTTTGTGAGACAATAGTTACTTGATAGTCCAAACGGCATTGTGCCCATTTCGCTGCAGAGCCATACTATGGTGTTAAATATTCAGGTGATATTTAATTACAAAAACAAATATAAGCTCATCTATTACAAGCATTGCTTCTTAAATACACTAAGACAAATCCCTCTCCCTTAGGAATTAGGTTTCCTTTATACATACCCTTTAATACATTTTGCATGAGGCTTGTTGAAACAGAAACTGGTAGTATTTCAATAGGATAATAATTGTGTGCATTAAAATAAAATATTACACCAATTTATGAATAAAAAGTTTGACATTTTGAAAATCTGACTATTATGCTTACCAATGACAATAAGAGTCTTCCTCATTCCACTGTGATTATAAAAGGTGTGCACTTTTATAATCAGATTGAGGCCTTAATAGATATTATATGTAATTCTGAATTTTATCCACAATATAAGCACATTTATTTGATTATACAATGAAACTCCAGTGAATGACTGAATGGTTAATCAACATTTGTAAGAATTTGGAAGTTGGTAAACATCTTTTAAATATTAATTATCTCAGAGGAGGAGAAGCGGAGGCACAATTCCCAAAAGAGCACCGCTCTGATGAACACCATCAGAAACAAAATGAGAAACACTGCAGCCAAACTGAACAAACAAATCCCCACTATCATGCCCAATCTGACACACAGCAAGCACAGAGGGTCAGCCCAGATAACAAATCCTGTACTTTACATGAATATATAATGAGAGAAAAACCCTCTCTCTATCACAAATGATGCCTTCAGCAGGGGTCCTCCATTATACAGGAAGTAGTCAAGGTGCCTGAGCAAAAATCTTTAAGAATCAATAGTTTTGCCAGAAATAGACACTGTCATGTTCATGGTTTTTAATTAGTAGCCATTTAAAACTACACTATTAAAACCAAAGATGCATCTCTTTGGTAGATGGTTTTATGTCGAGGACGTCTGTTGGTAGTTTGGCTTAATTAAGAATCCCATAAGGATAAGTGTGACTTTTAAAGGATAGCAAGGAGGGAAAATATAACTTCCGCTCAAGCTCCTCCAGATTTTCTCTATCAAAGTATGGGAGATGAATAGCAGTGGGTTAATGAACTGGCCAAACATGACATTTGCTTCAGCATTAATTAACATAGTTGTAAAACAGAGTTGAGCTGAGACGGCAAGAGAAGAATCCTCATATAAGAAGATTTTCAAGATAGCTCTGTTTTCAAGAGTCTAGTTTAATAAAAGCTGCTTTGCATTTGCTATTTTCTGAATGCACCTCACACACTGCCAATTTATTTGTTCTCTCTCAGAAACCAATCCTCTTTATCAGACACAAACAGGTTCCTCCACTATGACTGATCCACATATCAGAAATAATCTAATTCAGAGAAAAACCTTAGAGCAGAAATCACAGAGGAAGATGAAATACATTTAGAAACAAATAATATGATGTGATTTGCAATGTAAAATTACAATTAATCAAAAATAATGATTTGCATCTCTCTATTAATTCTTGCATAATAAAGGTGATTGCTGTCATATCTCAAACAAAAACAAACATATATATATATAGGAACTTTATTCACAATATCAAATTATATAGTAGTAGTAGTAGTAGTAGTAAATATTAATGCAGTAATGCAAACGGCTTCAGGGTTAGGATTTTACAAATTCTGAGGTCATCCCATTCCAGCTCCCCCACAATCCCTGAAGACATTTTTGACTATAGCCACCAACATTTTATTTTAATTTTATTTATTGTTTTAACGTTTCGGTTATATTTTTCGAACATTTTATCTTCCTAAATGCTGCTCAAAATGACCAAATTAGCATTTGTCTAAAACATTCAAATTTAAAGATATTTAGTCTAAGAGCTGTTACACACCAACCAGACGGCCGACCGTTGGCAGAAAAGGCAGTCGGACTGATCAGTCGGGTCCCCGAGGTCCAAAAAAATGCCTCAAAACACACTGAGGTGACGCTGACTTGAGCGTACGCACAGCGTGTGTGCGAAACGTAATATGTCTCCATAGCAGCAGGCGGCGCTTCTCTGTATTGTTTCCCAGAAAATGAAAACTGGCAGCTGATAGGACAAACGCGTCACGTGGGTCTTTTTTCTCTGGAAATTCACAGCCAGACTGTCACGGCGGCTTGTTCAGAATATGATCTCATATTGTACTAAAATAGTTCACCGAAACGTATTTCTGAAAACATTTTAAATGAGAAATAGGCCATACAGTTGCTGAATCTGTCTTCATTTCAGATTGACAAAGGTCAGTTTAAAAGATTTTCTTCAGATTTTGAGAGGCTCATCCGTTCGCCATTTCCGGGTGAGTCCCGACTGCCCTGTCTCCGACTGAGCATGTCGGGTCGGCCAAAATAAAGGCCAACAGCTCCTCCGACGGACGACGGCACGGAACACACCGAACAGACTCGAGTCACTGACCTCGCCAGACTGTCCGACGGCCGATAATCGGGTTGGTGTGTCAGGGCCCTAAGAAAACATCAGATTTAGTCTTGTGAATGCAAACTCTTCAGGTCTTAAACCTGAAGAATGAATTCCTAATTTCAAATATGCAAAGCTGACAGCCAAAGCGGGTATGTAAATACACCTCTGCACATTGTTTTTAAACTTTCCTTCATAATGAGAATAACATTGCACTGCCAGGCAGAGCATTGAGGGGAGGTGGTGAATGAAACAGGTGGAAGGTAATGAAGAGTATCATAGGGTAATTGATGACCCTTCCTCAGCATTGGGGAGATTGTTCCAAGGCTTAATCTTTGTCATCAGAGAGAGGGAGAGAGTGAGTGAGAGAGAGAGAGAGAGAGAGAGAGAGAGAGAGAGAGAGAGAGAGAGAGAGAGAGAGAAAGTTGACACAGTAAGCCTCTTGCTCTCCGCCCTCCATCTCTCCATCTCTCTCTCCATCTCTCCATCTCTCTCTCTCTCTCTCTCTCTCTCTCTCTCTCTCTCTCTCTCTCCCTCTCTCCATCTCTCTCTCTCTCTCTCTCTCTCTCTCTCTCTCTCTCTCTCTCTCTCTCTCTCTCTCTCTCTCTCCTGTGGGTCCAGTAAACAGCCTTCCTGGGGAAGCTCAGGGGCTGGTGTCTGACCAGCCAGGCTGAAAATGGCCCTTGTCCATTCCTGCCATGTAGCATTTCTTTCCCCAGCTGTTTGTCCTTTGTCATGGACACAGCTTGTAATAAGAAGAGCCAACATGTTTATGGAGTGGCTGACCTCGCTGGTACACAGGTCTTTTATCTGCCGGGCACAAAACAGCTTTGTTACTCTTCGCCAATTCACAAACCCGCACAGTGGTGGAGAGGGTCGTTTTTGAAGGGTGTTGAGTGTTTAGCAGCGTGCATGTACTGCTGCCTAGTTTATGTGTACATGCACATGCTTGCATGGGCGCATGTGGATTTGTTTGGAAGCAAGAAAATAGAAGAAACAGATACATTTTTTCTTCTTCAATAACAGTGTTATATTTTTCTCTTGAAACTCTGACTCGCCTCTGACCTTGGGGCCAATTAGGGTGTTCATGGCTAGTGATTTGTTTTGCTGTGTGCGGTGGTCGTCCACTCAGCAACATTTATGAGTGATTAGTTAAGCTTCGCCTGAGCTCTATAAAGAACCTGCAAGGAGTGACAAAGCAACATTCAGATGGCTCTAGTAAGGGGAGTCCAGGGAAGGCTTAGGAGTGAACTTTGGTAGAAAAAGAAATGAATGATGAAACGAACAAAGGAGTCCTTTGACACGTCTAGTGTGTGTGTGTGTGTGTGTGTGTGTGTGTGTGTGTGTGTGTGTGTTTGTGTGCGTATGTATGTGTGTGCGTGTGTGTTTGTGTGTGTTTTCAAGAGGCAGGCAGGGTATTCCCATTTAAGCAAGTCCGGGGTAGGTTAACAAGATACGTTGGGATTGCAAACAGTGGTGGAAGAACTCAGATCCTTTACTCGAGTAAAAGTACCAATACTGTACAACAAAGTAAAAATACTTACAAATAAAGATCCTGCATTCCAACTCCTACTTAAAGTAACACAAGCAAAGTAATTCTTAGATTGTTTATGCTGATGCATCAACATACAAGCAGCATTTTTACTATTTTAGCCGCTTAAGGTGAGCTAGTACTTGTCCGTTGGTTTCCAACCTAGGGTTCAGGCCCCTCCTAAGGTCACCAGTTAAATCTGAGGGGTCATGAGATGATAAATTGGAGAGAAAAAAACAAAACAAAGTTCTGATACAGAAATCTGTTTAAATTTTTTGGACTTTTTTCTAATCTTTGTATCTTTGAAATATAGATAATTTTACCTCTTTGGGCCTTTATTTAATGAAACCATCTGAGAAGTGTGGAGGGGAAATGCCTTTGTGGTGGAACTCATAGACCTCTGAAACATGACAAGGGGCTCCAACAAGACACTTTGTCTGGGGTCAGTATAATAATCTCTTGATTTCCTTTTTAAATGTCATGGAGTAGAAGTATATAGTAACATAAAATGGAAATACTCAAGTAAAGTTCCTGAGAATTTGACTTAAATACAGTTTTTGAGTAAATCACCACTGAGTGCAAATCTACCAAACCATAGCTGCCTAGATGTTTCTCCTTGGACAAAACACATCATTACATTTTTAATGTTCCAAAGATTTTCCCTTTTTTATTTGCTAATCGTAATCTTGTGCCAAAAATTATTTGATATACTCCCTCATATCTTTACATTATATCTGATGTGTATGACATCTCAATTCCAGTACTTGTATCAAGGTGAAAGAGTGAGAATGTGACCTCCTTAATCAATTAATAGTTCACATCACATAATGGCAGTTGTGTCTAATGAATACTGTTAAATAGCCTAAATGCAATTTAATCCTCTCCATCAAAGCATGATTACAAAGGACGGGTATATAAAGTGGTCCTTTCATTTGGTTAACATGATCAAATTGACTCCTGTGTCATGAGAGATGACACCAGTAGTAATTAATTTCTCCATTAAGGGTGGCCGATGTGACAGCCATGCAAACAGAGCGGAGTGACAGGGAGGACGCGATAACTTCAGCAAACGGAGACAACCCAACTGCCGAGGAGGAGCAATGGGTAATCACAGTATCTGTCTGCGGGGAAAGCATTGTTCATTAAAATAAAACAACACGGGCTACATTGTCTGTCGCTGCATCATCAGCATATTTGCAGATTCAGCAGATTTCATCGTAGCTATGCATTTACATATAGTAATGAACTTTTTAAAATTCATTCCAAATTAGTCAAGTGAGCTATTACAGCCTGTGGGTATTTCCACCAGGGGCTTAGCTCGCTTGTAGTTGTACAGTTTCTATTTTTCTCTTCAAGTATTGAGCAAATGAAACAAAGTAATTTATTACATGAAGACAAAGGTGCTGTAATGATGAGGTGTTTATTTAGATGTGCATCAGAGGAAAGGAAAGCCTCAGATCAGATCAGTAGCCATATGAACTGATTCAATTGAACACAAATCTCTCCTAAAGTGGATTAATACAATGATGGAATTACATAGAGATGCTACAGAGAATTAGGATTTTTTTTCAAACAACACTCCCCTGTATATTGAACGACTTTTAATCATTTTAGTATTATTATTATTTCATATTATTTTATGGACTGCAACACTATCTTTCTGCCTCCTTTACAACCTTCCTGCCCCCCATCCTTTAATGCAAATCATTTGTGGCTATCATACAGCTTGTTAAATAACCTGTATATTTATCAATGAATGCATGCAAGTCTGAGGCTGCCTGCCTGCAGGCTGTTTGGTCGCCTACGGGGGTTTTGATAAAAAGTGAAACCAACAGTTTCTCCTCCAGCAGCGAAACCCGGGGGCTTCTCCCAGGGAGGGGGCGATTGTCCAGCTTTTTTACCACAATGCTGCCATATGGAGAACAGAAGGATCAGCCACTGGCTCCCTGCCAGAGCAAAGGCAAACACCAATCCACATATGCATAGAAGTGGTCATTTAGAGCCACCACTTTTTACCATAACAACAGATGAAACGCAGGAGTCATTTTGTTTCCTCTAAGAGGCATTGTTCCCAGGGCTCACCGCCTCTTAAGCTGACTCCATATGAGGCAGGATAAACTTAGGGGCCCAGACCCTGGTGTAAATAACAAAGAAAACCTCACTTACATGTCTCCTAAATCCTATCGGAAGATGAAAAGGAAGAAAAAAAAACACTCCATTTCCTCATCTCTTGGAAATGAGCTTAACACGAGACAAATGGATTTATTTAAGTGGCTATCCATTAGTGTGCGTGTGTGTGTTTTGGGGCTCTATGCTATATCATATACAAAATGCTCAAGTTGTTTTACAACTTTTAATATTAATCCGTAATAATCAACAGCATGTAATCATATAAGTGGGTTTTAGAAGCAATTACACTCACAACTGTCATAATGGCCACAAACTAAATGAGCGCTGTCCTCAAGGAGCTGTCGTCAAATATGATTAAATGCTACATTTAAGAATTGTTTACAGATTTTAATTGAACAACATTGTCATAATTGCTTTGTCTGCAGAAAATGGGTTTACTTCCACACAGGATGTGAACTGAGCTTCATTTTTGTATACAGGGAAGCCAGTTTCCAAAGTGATTTTTCAAAATAATGATGACTAAACCTATTTTTGTTATTTTATATGCAAATATGTCCATTTATATGTAAGTATTTCTAATTAGAGCCCTTTTCTGGTAACAATAATTTGCAGTTATTTTTTAAAACTAAACTAAATGCATGTTTATACAAAGTCTGAAATACGACTGGAAAGGTTTTCCTTCAAAAATACCTCGAGTTTGAGTTGACAAACAACTTTGTGTTAGCAGGTGTCAGTGATCTCCTTGTTTTGAGTTTCTTCATTTTATCACTGAAAGCAATGAGCCAATCGGCCATTTTGTGCAGGCTTGCAAGTGGTTTAGTGTATTTCAAAGCTGGTCAGCCAGTCAGTGAGCTACTTAAAGAGCAGCATTATTGTAATAATGACTCACTGATGGGAAGGTAGCAATGGAGCTGAACTTCTTACATTCCTCTGATGCTGCCTGATTATGACTTTAAGGGAATACATTATTACTGCAAACAACCTCAGAATCTTAACTCTTTCTAGCAGTGACTGCATTCTGCATTGTGACATTTGTTTTGTAGGTTACCTTAGCAATTACTGATGTTGCTTGAGATGATTGACATAATCTTGAGTGTTAATTATATAAAAAAAACACAATACATCACATAATACTTTTATGTTGTGTTATGTTGAATATATATATTCAACATAACACAACATAAACGCTGTGCACATTGCCTGTGGTGTTAGTAATCGTATAGGCGGAGTTATCCACTGCAAGTAAGACAGTGAAGTATTATGTGATGTATTGTGTTTTTTTTCAGCATTCTGTTGTCCAACTTTTGCAGAGTTCACTAAAGGGGACCAAGTTACAGTATATTGAAGAAGCTGTCCCTGTGCTTTTACTTTTACCATTTATAAAATAATAATACCATGCCAAGCTCTGACTATCTTTTAAAGTTGGTGATGCATCAACCACATGTGATCACACCAGGATTAAGCATATTTTGTGTGTGAATCTATATATCCATTAATCAGTTGAATGGATTGATTGTCTGACCTTGATAATTGAAAAAAAGAGTGTTATGGTCAAAAACAGCCAGGGGTCATTTTATCCTTCCGTAAGTCCAGCCTTGATTCTTAATGTGAGGAGATCATAGTAAATCATGTCTACAGAGTCCGCCAGCCAGGTTTATTGGATAAGAAATGTAAGATTGCAAACTTGGTGGAAGTGTTTGTCAGGGGCACGCTAATGCACTGTGTTTAAGCCACATCCAATCTCAGTGAATGATTATACAGAGTTTTAATATCCAGAGGGTGTCGGGCTGGAGCGAAAGGCAGTCAGCTGCTTCAGTATAACCAAATGTTACAGTATAAAACAGCGTGTCGCGCCGCTATTTGACATGGTGGAATGAGATTAGATGGAATTCATTTCTAAGTGAGGGAAAATTACAAGCCTATTGGCAACCCCCCCACACGACAGCAGCCTCTGCTCACCCCCACCAATGGCCCAACAACGGAGAGGTAGTCGGGCATGAACAGTGACATGAACAGGGAATGACCCCACAAACCACATCCGTAGCCACCTTCAGTACGGCAGGAGGAAGCTGTGTTGTTTTAAAGGTCAGATCAGTCTGAGGTCGCACAAGCATACGTCTGCTGCTCAGAATACACAGCAACAATGGAAGGCACATCGGAATAATTTTTTAAGCAGGAAAATGAAAATTGTTTGACTTTAAAAACATGTATATAAAAAGAAAGAATCTCAGAACAATTCACAAGTAAGCAATAAACCATTACTACTTAAAACCTCTTCATAAAAAAGCCTTCCAAACAATACAAATACCTTCTGGACTTTTCTGCTCATTGTTCCTATGGTGCTGTGACCAGAGAGAGGCCCTTGACATTCTGATCCATGTCTCGGGGTTTCTAGCACATCAGGATGACACCTCGTGAAAGGGGAACCCCACCTTTGACTTCTCCAGGAGAACAACACGTGTCAGCAGCCCCCCGTGGGCCCTGTCAGGGGGTGAAGAGGTTAGGCGCTCTGTGCGGCCGCACAGATCCTGGCCTTCTTGAAGACCACCATAATGACTGCTAATTACGCTGCCATCTGTGGGGTGGGCTGTGTTATGTAGACACCTGTTCATTAAGTAGGAGAAAGAAACTTTTTTCTCACAGCAGCGTATTCCACACAAAACAGTAGATTCAAAAGCTTTCCTGCCTCCATGATACAAATGTTAAACATTTTGAATTTATTCTAAAGTGAATAATTTCAGCCTTCCACAAAAACCTCCCTGCTCCACAAAAACCCACATCCGAATATCAATAAAACGTTCATGCATGCGTAATTGAACTCTTCTGTTCTGCTAATGATTGAGTGAACTTTGTGTGATACCTTTCTGGCTTCAGAAACCATCACCAAGGTTAACCAGGCCATCGGGCAGCATTAGTAAGAGAGTGTTTGGAGGGGAAGCCAATACAAATCTCTCAGGTATCTGCTGAGGGGGAGCACAGCCTGTCAATTCTGTGGCCCTAAGAGGTGATCTGCCATTACCGACTCACAGACGACTAATGAGAGCCATTCTGTTGCCAGCACCTTGAATAATATGTCAATACTTATTCAGGCTATGTCTAATGCTACCTGTTTTACTTTCACTTGATGTGATACAGATACTCCCTTATTTCTTGAGAACATTAAGCAGTTGGCAAACTGTCCAGGTCATGGATAATGTAATAATAATTCAGATTGCCTGTACTGTACAAGCTCAATGCCGAACTTTGAAAGTCTGAAAGGTTTTAAAGCTGTCTTCTCTCCCTGAACATCTCCAGACACATTCATCTAATCCGTATCTTTCAGTTTAAGATTTATATAAACGGGTGATTGCTAAGCATCACATATTTCAACATTTTATCTGTTGAGCGCATAACTCCATTTAGCTTTAGATCCTCCGAGAGTGAGCCAGCACAGCAATCATAGAGTGAGGGCCAATTAGGATGTTGACGGATTGATTTTGGAAGATAAATTTGGGATGTAGAAGGTTGACATAGCTGCTGTGTCTCTTTCACTGTGTGTGGCTCCCAATTAAGTGAGGAGAGGCAGTTTTTTTTTCTTCACGATCAGAGTGTCTCCCTGACAGATGAGCCACTAATCAGAGCAAATCTCACTAAATCCTCAAGAAGTGATGAATTGAATCATGTTAACCCTGTTCATTTGTCGTGTTCACAGATGAGACAAAATGCAACATTTATCTAGTCAACAAATAGCAATTGAGTGGGTGGGTCCATCATTGTTCATACAGTGTCTGGCTTTTTAATATAATATGCTAATATGCTATAAGCTGGTGATACTCTGGCACAGATTTGTACTGTTCCTTATACTGTATTTTTTTATCCTCCTTGTCTGACTTGAAACATAGTATGGAGGTTGAAAGCAGACATATGTTAAGTCCTGAGGCCTCAATCTGCTTCCCTCCCTAATATTTATAAGACAAATTAAGGAGGCTATCTCTCTCATGATCACACTCCAAACCCTCACCATATGTATCCCTATTATTAGACAACCAGCAGAAGATGTCCTATTTTCAAATTCAAATTACCAAGTCTAACCTTAATTGGTTAGAAACGTTGTTTAGAGGATGGTATCAAAGTCGGGCTTGGGAGAGGATCCGACAGATGGCTTAGTCTTATGACTTGTATTAACACCTTCGAAGTTTAATGAACTGTTAATTGCTTTCCTAATACATAACGGGACCATTGAAATACAAGCGGTAATGCAAACAGATTAGTTTGCAGACAACAGATAAACACCCGTCCTGTTCAATGTCACCTTTAAGTACCTTGAAAAACAAAAGCAAGCTGGAGGACACAAAGAGAAAAAAAATACCCATTTTAGAGGTATTTTAAAGGCCCAATCTCTCATTTTTCACCATATAAATTTGACATATGAATACATGCATAATTGAAAAGTTTGACATTGATAGGAAATCATCAGTTTGTGAGTCTCAATTAATCATAATTGAAAATTGGCTTGTTTAACAAATATGACAAATGCAAACAAACCTTTAACAGCATTACAAAACATAACATGAATAACTAATGTATTTGTCCGCTGTTGGTCAAGCAATAAGGAAGTGATAGCAGGTCCCAAACCTCTGCTTCATATTTTGGTGGTGGTGTGACCCTTTTGTTTACATTCAGTTCACATACTGTGCCTTTTAAAGTGAGGCCATATAAATATCTAACTGTAACTGAACAGCAGGCATTGTGGCCACAATACAAATATTTACAAATAAATGCCAGTGTAAAGTGGAGAAGAGTCATACTATCAAACAACAGACTCAGTCAGGTTACACAGCAATGTCTGTTAGGTTTAATAACATAAGCTAACATTAGCCGTCAGCTTTTGATGGCTAATGCTAGTCATACCAGACCAGGTATGGCTGTAGCAGTTAAACACCTGAGTGTATTGAATTGAGAAGGTTGTGTTCAATTGTTTATGGGTTTTCCTTTTCATTTGTAACAGAATTAATGTGCTACACATGCTTTTAAAAAGTGCACAGTCTTGCTTTAAGCACAGTCTTTAACCAACTTGGACTATCCAACAGACATTAACATGTAAGGTTGTCATTTGGCCAGAAAGTTAATGTATGTTCCCTTTATTTCTTTTCATTCTGCTGGCCTGCACTCATGTTTCTGAGATTGTTTTCAGAGAGTCGAATCTCTCAGCCTCTCTGAAGAAATTTCAGGACTCTAAAAACTCCTCATTGACTGCAGTAGTTCATCTATCTGTTTTAGCTGTGCTTGTAATATGGTGTGTGCAATGTACTTGAGCAACCATAAATGCACTCCTACCTTCGGAGGCAGTGCTTTATTTAATTAAGCCATCTTTAAGGTCAATATACTTCTGTAATGAGTTGTCTCTTTTGATCATCAGAGGTTAGATTGTACTTTGATCCTCACTCCCTTTAATGGTGTTGGTGTCACAGCTAAGTTACACCAACATTGATGTTTTTCATATTCCAGCTTATAGTCAGTGCAAATAATGCTTAAAATCCATTTCCATAACTAAGTGTAATTTCCCATCAGTTTGTTCCTGTTTAATGAGGTGAAGTCTTGTTTGTATGATTCCCAATGTCACCAGAAAAGTCATTGAAGCGGCTGTGTCAGAATTAAATCAAATTAGTATTACTACACTGCCATTTTACATCAAACTGTTCAAGTAAAAACATTTTGCTCTAGTCAATTTTACATAAAATATTCTTTTTATTTTCCGATTGTCTCTGCTGTTTCATTCAACATTTTTGGAGGGGTCTTAATGATGGAATGTGTACATGACTCGGGGTAGATGCAGTAAGGCGGGTGGGGGGTGGGGTAGGGGGTGATAGCGGAGGAAAGAAAATGACCAACATTGATTTATCCTGGATGTGCTCTTGTCTGGTTGGTGCCGTCAGAACACCTCGCTGCATCCCATTCCCTCCCATTATCTCTCTGCGATCACCGCAGTCCAACGAGTTTCCTACAGGGTCATAAATACTTCCCCCCGACCCCATACTGCTTCCACATCATCCTCTACACACCGCCTAATGACAGCAAAAGACAGACAATGCATCCTTTCTCTCGTGACTGCCATGCTTCTCTCTGTTCATACACATTTTACAGTGGCTGAAGAACGTATACATACACCACGAGAGGCCAGCAGCGGCATGTCCCCCAGACTTTGCATTTAAAATGGTACATTAAAGCAACATGTCTGAAAATATTGCACATGATTGATGTTGGTAATGACAGTGTTTTCTCAGTGTGAAATCATATGTGTGCTTTTCTCCACTGTTAAGGTCCCTAACAAAAGAAAATGTCAGAGTCCTGAAACAAACAAAAGAAGATAAAAAAAAACATAAAGGAGGGAATTCAATGCTCAGTCAAAACAGAAATACGCGCTGACTAAAATATTTCCTTGATTGGAAGGAGACAATCTATCAGAGACAATGAATCAAATTAATTATTTTCACGCGCTGGTCATCCGAATCAATTAGCAAGCAGCACACAATGAGCGACTAGCATAAACAAAGTTGTTTCCCCACAAACATCCCCATCAACAGCCTATTAGAGAAAAAGCCACACTCATAAACCACTTAAATATGAGTCTAAAAAAAAATTGAAAACCATCGCTACAGCTATGAGGCCAGGTCAAGTGGGTGGTCAATTATGTAATTGTTTCACTGATCAATTGTGTGTACAGTACACTGCAAACAAGTTGCTTTTCATTTACCAGTTACAGAGGGAAGCAGCACATTCTAGGCGAAACTAACGACCTCTCACTAAAAATTTGGCAAGTGACTGGACTTAAAAGTGCCTCCGCCAGTGAGACTTTCTTCTCCATTGATGGTATTTTGCTTTGATTTAAGCCTTGCCAATTGGTTGTGCAGTCAAATCAGACAATCAGAAATACCAATTTTTTTTTACAGTTGTTAGCCACTGCTTAAAGGAATATGCCACCGTTTGTTGAAATAGGGTTATTCACTGTCTCCTCTATATTTATAGAGGTGGGCAAACAAGCATGCATTGTCTTAGTCCGGCAGCACCCCCGCTAGCTTAGTTTAGCATAGTGAATGGAATCCTATGTTGCCGGTTAGCATGTCGTGAGTAAAAGTGACCCAACAACAACAAAAACAAAAACAATTACTTCTTGTGGCCTGCCTATTCACAACGAGTACAAATAGCAATGCAGATTAAGACTAGACGATTTCCTAGGCAGATATTGACTTGGGACTATATTGGGTGGAAGTAGGCTACAGCCGAAGCACTGCTACTTGGGCACAGAGATATCTCGCTAGCTTAGTCGGTATAACGACCACCGAATTTGACAGTTTGTCTCCTAGCAACACAGGCTTTTGAATGTTAGTCAACTGCCATCGAGGGAAACACCCACTCAGAAGCCTGAACAGTGTTTCCACAAATATGTCCAAAAAACATTTTTATCGTCTTGATGGCTAAATCTGCCAATAGCTGCAGTATCATTGAAGTTTATATTTCCTTTCACAAAAAGTGAGGAGAATTCAAATTTCATTTTTAGCTTTAATATAATATTAATATACAGTAAGTTAGGGTGTAGGAGCACGGACAAATGCATGAAGCCTTTTACGATAAATCTATTACTAAACTAAATATAAGTCAGGTTATTCACACAACCCCACACTGTGTTTGGCAGACCATATTTAGGGACGGTCAGCTGACAGAATGAATCGGCCACCCACAGATCCCTTGCATTGTAAAGCTGCCACATGCTCTATTAGTCCCCACTGTTCGAATGTATACATTAAAGATAGCAGAACAAAATCAGACAGCAAGGCCTACTCTGCACCATGAAATCAGAACATGATCCTTCTTAGGTCGAAACATGAATATTCACACCACGCTTCAGTTTACATCGTTAGAAACCATGGCATGTGTGCCAATGTTGGCTTTGATGTGACATTTGAGGGACTTTCCATTCACAGAGACCAAGCACATATTGTAAACTGTAATATATAACCTCGCGTTGAGCATATTCTTTGTGGGGTCTCGCAGACAAGCCATGCACTTGGTAGCGACACGAATGACTGAACATTGCTCTATTGAGTAAGCCTCCTAATAGAATGGCATGTTTAGGCCTGTCATTTAATTCAAAGCAGAGGAGAGTTGTGTGATGATGAGACTTGGTAAATGAGTATTTTAGCAGGCAGAGCTAATGTCTACAAACCTGTGGTGTTTAGTTTGCTGTTAAGGATGACATTAACAGAGACACAGACCCAGGGATGCTGATCAACCCCGAGGTCCTAACACATGGGATGGTGTTTCTGGCTCATTTCCTGCACCATAATCAAGGCTTATGTACCTGGATAGGTGTGTGTGTGTGTGTGTGTGTGTGTGTGTGTGTGTGTGTGTGTGTGTGTGTGTGTGTGTGTGTGTTTGCTTTTGTGTAACTGAGATCAGCACTAGATGTCAGTTTTTTCTATCTGTGTCATTGTCTCTGTCTCTTTGTCTGTGTCTTTCTCTTTCATCCTCTCTCTCACCCTCTAATGGAAGCAGGAGGGAATCCGCTAATTAAGGATGTAAATGGAACTGAGGAGTGACAAAGAGCCTGCTTGTAATTCACATCTAAATTGTCTCTTACCTCAGCAGAAAATTTATCACAGGAGACAATGTCAACTTTTACATGGGGAGAGCCATTTGCATTTTTCAAATTCATTACCAGGGTGGCACGGCAATCATAAGCCGTGATACAGACCCCTACCCTCCCTCCATTCTGCTGCACCCACCCTACCCATCACTACTCGGTAAAGGATAATCTGATGGGTTCCTCTTCAGTGGTCACTCAGCAATGGTGGAGATGCAGGGAGGAAAGAAGGAGAGGAGTGAAGAGGGGAGTAACAAAGAGAGAGGTGAAGAGAGTTTGTTGGATGTGGAGCATAAAGTGGTCCACCCACTTGTTTATGTGTGTGTGTGTGTGTGTGTGTGTGTGTGTGTGTGTGTGCGTGTGTGTGTGTGTGTGTGTGTGTGTGTGTGTGTGTGTGTGTGTGTGTGTGTGTGTGTGCATGTGTGTGCGTGTGTGTGTGTGTGTGTGTGTGTGTGTGTGTGTGTGTGTGTGTGTGTGTGTGTGTTTGTGTGTTTGTGTGTTTGTGAGTGTGCATGTGTGCAGCAAAGCCACACCACTCTCCCGAGCGACAGAAACCTTGTTGTGATTTATGCAGCCTGAGATATGAGTGCTGGTTACGCAGTAGCAAGACATCGATCTGACAAAGCAAACCAAACAATAAAGAGGCGAGGAAGATGATGTGCTCAGTGGAGTGGAGAAATGGAGAGTGTACCTATAAGAGCTAATTATCTGAGCACATAATTCTTCAGGTTAAGACAGGGGGAGATGAGAGCCAGCCAAGCCACAGCTGTCTGAGAAAAGGCTTGGCTACACAATGGGCCTAAGGTCCCAGACCTTGGTCAAAAATAATTCTAAATAAAATTGTATATCTGTGCAACTTGTCAATAAGCAAGGCTTAGCTAAAATGGGTAGGACCTGGATTAATCTGTGTCGCAAAAAAAACAAAACAAAAAGATAAAAATGTTTCTATAGTGTCATCAGTCAAAGTGTTTTTGTGCAAATTTTTGCAACCAAAGGCCTCCCAGACTGATTTTATGTGCTGCTTTTTCATTTAATTAAGTTGTGAATGTGCAAACATCCGCTCACACATTAAAGTATTAGCAAAGTCAACCTTTGTTTCCATTTTTTGACATTTTGGACAACATATACTATTACCAATCACTGCATAAAAAGCAGTTTTTGAGCAGTTTCCTATGAAAATGTTCTTTTCACATAGTTTTATGTATAGTAGGAACGGATAGTGTCCATAATATTTGCAGTTTATTTAGCGTCAATTAAATTCAGTGAAAAATCCTCTAGTTGGAGGACTTAATCTGTTAGTTAAGCAGTTAGTGCAAAGTTCCACCTAGAAAATTCACAGCCTTATTCTTCTTCAATTGAGCAGATTATAGAGTCTTGGTAAGAGGTTATATAATAGCTATGGCTGGCCCTTATGGTTTTATCAGCAGCCCATTACAATCACTGAGCAAGTTCACAATTCACAGTTCAAATACAGTCTTCCAACCTCATGTAATTTCTCTATAAACCGTGAAAATAATAATAATATTTGTGATTATTATTTCCTATCTTGCAAACCCATTCTCTGCTTCTGTAAGCAGCAATCCTTTAATTAGACACAAGCACACATACACAATAACTGGGGCGGTGGGTGCTCACTGCCATTAATAACACTATATAAAAGCAAAGCCAGACAGCCTCTGACACTTTTAGTAGTTTGGGAAACAAGATGTAATCTGCGTTCGGTGCCAGGAGCGGACCGGGGCTATGTGTGAGAGAGAGAGGGAGTGTGGCCTGTAAGTCAACGCAAACAGAGCACCGTGAGTACATCACTGATTAAGACATTATCTGTGAGTTATACCCACACAGACAACGGGAGTGAGAAGTGAATAGGAACCATAAGACAGAGAAAGTGACGGATGAAATGGGCATTTGCTGTTGCCAAGGCACTGATGTGTACATTATTAGTCTGAGTGCTGTGAATTAAAGGGAAATCCACACATAATAAGTGTTAATAACAGTTGTTCTGTTACGCCATTGATAAATTGTGTGGTCTTTTAGTTTTGGTGCTATGTCCTTCCCTGTATGTCCATTGCATTTATTTTTATATGGCATTGTGTTATATTGCAGCATTTTTTGTTGGGCATGAGAGGACAGAGCAGAGGATGAGGTTCCGTTTAGTGGCACCCTTGGCACCCATCTAACCTTGGCATACTGCTGGGCATGCTCCACTGGCCCTGAACATGCTGAGGTTTGAATCCAGAAATGCCTTTGTGCAGCACAGGCCACCAGAGGAGATGTGGGAGGCTCCATTAATATATCCCCAACTGTATCACATCAGTCAAGACTCCATAGCTAAAGACACAGATCTCCAGTATATCTACAATACCTGAGGAGCATATGCTTCAAATGTGATTCATCTTCCAAAGTAAGTAGGCACGATATTAAAGATCAGTTTGCATACATTAAAATTGTCCCAATTTGGAGAATCAGTCACAGTACGTTCAGTTCATGCAAGGTCAATTTGTGTCATTGTTTTCTTGTTTGTGTGTTTGTTTGTTTAATATAAACCATGAATTCTAATTCTGGCAGCACAGAATGGCCACATTAACCAGGCATGGCTGTCTGGGACAGGTTCCAGCTGGAAGCATGCATGGGATGCAGCTTTCCCGCGACAAAACTGGTTTCACTGGCAAGAGCTAAATAGTTTCTCATTTCCAAATGGTCAATAAAAAGGAGGAAAAACATTGGGAAGAAAAATGCAATATTTAATACTAAATCTTTGGACTGCTTTTTTACTTGTGGTTTCTACCCCCTCATAGTCGTAATTATATCATGATTTGTAGACTGGCTCTCAAAGGTTTATCGCACCTGTGCCAGAAGTCACTGATAAGATGGAGGAGGGATATATGCTATATTCCCATTGGAATGTAAGATACCTGATTTCAAATCTTACTTCACTATTCATCTTCTCCTCCCTCTTGTTGTTTCTTTTCAGCCTGGCTGGCTGGTTAGTTAGTTTGTTGGATGTGTCTCTCAGCTGTGGTGTCTGCAGGAAGAAATGTCTGGGTGAGGGCTGAGTTCAGGAAAAGTGCATCAGAGGGTGTGTGTGTGCGTGTGTGTGTGTGTGTGTGTGGTGTGGGGAAGACCCTTGGGACCATATCTTATTTTTGACATGGCAGTCCAACTTCACCCTGACCTAGTGTGGTGAGGGGACACTATTACGTACGACACACATAAACATGACAAGAAAATGTCAATGCTACACACACACACACACACACACACACACACACGCACACACGCACACACAGACTAACACATACAGTACATTTGTGAAAATATGAATGCAGTTTTGAATGCATTTCTTTGGCTCTTTGGTTGTTTTCAACCCATAAACAGGAGTCCAAAGCCAAATGAACATAAAACATGGGTGGCGATACTGTTACATGGCAGCAGTGCTATTACAATCTCCTTTCCTCATGCCATTCCCAAGATGCTGCAGAAGCGCAGCACTAATCTTTGGTCCTCTTGCCTTCATTGGCCTTTACTGTGTGTACAGCCGCCTTTCTCTCACACTTTCATCACAAGCCCATTTCCCCCCACAGCCCGAAAGCCCCCTCTGAAACTCTACCCCTCGCTCCACCATTCTAGCCTGCCTATGATGGATGGCCGCACCTCAGGTCCTCTCAGCCTGTCCATCAAGCCCTGCGATTAAAACACTTGGAATGACCAACATTTCTCCCCCCCATGCCACCCCTTCACTCTCAGGCCACCACTGCTGCAGCCCTCTGCCCCCTCACCTTTCTCACCCTCCTTCCCTCTAACACTCCTCTCCCACTTCAACTGCCCCCAGAACCCCACAATCCATCTTGTGGAGAAAAAACATCATTTATTCTGTACTTCCCAGATAATTTACTTTTTCTCTCCCTCTTTCGTTCCTCTTTTCTTTTTCCCCTCCTTTCTACAGGAATTCTCCATTTCCCTATAAAATGAAAATTCATCTGGAATTACATCTTATGTCATCATTATGTTTATTAAGCGTGGATGATGTATATGAGGAGCTGCGGCGTGCCGCTGAGTGCTTAATGATGCATAAGATTAAGCCGAGCCTCTCAGCTGTGCTGAGACTCCCCTCTGCTTCCCAGGCTGCAGACACACGCTGGGGGAACAGGCTCCAAACGGCCATCAGGTGAACAGGGGAAAAGGGAAGCCTACATCCTCTTTGTGTGTCAGCAAAGAAGGAGGAAAAGTGTGGAGTTGGTGCACAAGAGTTGTTGATAGGGGAGGATCAGAGAGTTGGCCCCAACTTCAAGGAAAGAAAAGGAAGGGGTGTTTGTATTGGTTTGTTGGGTGCAGTCAAAGGAAATATCTGAAATTCTGTCCACACATAGTAACTGCTACATTTTCCCTCCTCCTAAGTCCCACAACTCCAAAAAACTACATACTTCCTTTTCTCTTCTCTGATCTTCTCATACTTTTGATCTTAGTTCACATGCACGCACACACACACACACACACACACACACACACACACACATATTCACACACTTCGAGGATTTGTTCCTTGCCTCTTTCTAGCCTAGTAGCAGAAGCACCAGCAGTCTATGACAAAAACATTATCCTTCTGGTGCTAAACAATCCAATAAACCTCTCCACAGGGAAGAACTTAACCTCTCCTCTCCTCTGATGCTGGCTTCCAGACCACGTGACTGCTGCCACAGTAAATTCAAATCATTAGTCTTCTCACTCCGCCATCACACAGGGAAGGAAAAAAATCTGCCTCTATTAGTAATGGAGACCTCGTCAGAGACCTTCCTCTGAGAGCCCTGCCTTCCCAATTCCCACAGGAAAAATCCCCAGCAAAAAACGAATTCTACTTTTAATAATCTGTCATCAGGACCAGAGGCAGTCATAAATTATGTGGGGAGCATGTGCGGGAGCGGGCCACGAGAGGGAACTCAGGGGGAGAAATCAAAGCCTGAGTTTGACAAACTTTGCTGAAGATAAATAATAACTTACAAACAGGATTAGTTGTAAAGTCGTGGTTGAGTGCCCTGCCAAGCAGTTTCCCTAGCAGTCTATGCAGGATGAAGAATTTACAGACACACCTGTCATTAGCACCTCCCCCCTTCCTCCACACATCCTCCATCCTCTCTTTTAATTCTCACTCGCTCGATCTCTTTCCACTGTCTTCAATGTCCTGACAGACCACCTTTGCCTTTTCTCTACCAGCAAACGTTGTTTGTGTTTCCTCATTAACCCTCTTGGTTCCCAGGGACAGATGCAGGAGGAGTATGATTCTGGAGACGTAGGTGACAGCAAGGTGGTTAAGAGGCAGTATTAGTGTAGTGTGGCAGGGGAAATGGCCTCTTCCTCCACCCTTAAGTAAATAAACAGAAATAACTAATCAGCCTCCTGCCCACACACCAGAGTACTAATAGCAAATGGAGCTGGGATTCACCCTGAGAAGCTGATGAGACACCATCGATTGGGATGATTGGTTTCTGGGCATCTTGTGTGCACACAGTGTGTCTTTATTTGTGAAAATGTCTGTAAACTGTAGGTATGTTATATTTTGTGTGTGTGCGTCTGTGCGGTACAGAGTTGGCGAGTGAAGTAGCCAGTATGGGAGGAAAGGGCTATGAGCCGTGGGGTTGTTCTCTCACTGTTTCCATGTCAATATTTGCTAGAACAATTGACATGCATCATAATCGACTCCCTCTATCAAACCACGGCTAAAGGCCCATCTCCATCAGGTGACAGAGACCAGTCAGGTGATGAATCCCCCACAGCCAACCACAAGGGGAGGAACTGGTTGAAATAAGACAGGCATGTTTCCACAAGTTCGTGTCAAATCTCTATTGATTTAATCATCAACAGATCTTCTGGCTTACACAGCATGAGGTCACATGATGTGCTGCAATAGCTAACTTTTTTAACCTCAAAGGATAACAGGGAGACATTTGCATTAGTGATATTGTTCTCTTGCTACATGATAGTCAAAGTATTTGAGAAGTAGTTGCACATTTGCATACTTACCACATGCATGGCAGATTTAATATTTGGATTAAAAAGTTGTTCCCTTTTCCAGTTGTATTGCTCACATTATTTAAAGGATAATACGGCAGTATTCTATATCCCATGACCAAGACCAATGCCAACAATGAATTGATCTTACTAACAAGTATCGACTGGGATATAGTGAGATGTCTGCCAAAGACCTCCATTGTTTAGAAACCATCAAAACACAATAATATGCCCCCACCAATGCTTTCGGTGATATGGTCCTTCCTTACGATAAAAAAAGAGCATTGTGGTTTATTTTTAATCCCACATCCCACAAGCCCTGTTATCATAAAAACGTACTATCGTGTGCAACTGCACTACTGTGCTAACTGTGCTAACAACTACAGTGCCCAGCTGCTTTAGGACATTAGTAACCACTTATTTATAAACAAAACTATATAATTGTGACCCATATATAAAGATTTACATCTTCAGCAGGATCGAAAGGGCTTGGTGCTGAGAGCCACAGACAGGGTGGGGAAGTCAGAAAGCAATGAGAATTAGACTAACATATTTTTTGTTTTGGTTATTTCATGGGACTTGAATGAATCATGAATTTTAATAATTATATTTATTGAATAAATAAATATGTGGAATAACGCCAGCCTTATCCTTTTATTAAAGTTGGTTTCAATCAGCTGAAACTGATTTCATACCTATTGAAAACAACAAAGTGGTTTGTGCTAACTTCCAAATACCTAAACACTCCTGTGCTTCTGTCTCATTGAGCACAACATAAAGAACGCACCTCAAGCGTGTCCCATGAAAAGCCCTGAGAAAATGCATACATGCAGTACTGGGATTTCAGCCCTGCAAAGTCAAGTGCTCAATTTTCGCTCCATTCTCCGGCGATACCAAAGAAGCTCAATCATACTGGGACAGTAATATGAATCAAGGACAGCTCACTCACTCTCAATTGCAGCTTGGTCTAACTGGGACCATGGGTAAAGCAGAAACTGGGTTCTCAATTCAAATGGGAGAGCGAGTAGGCCAGTCGGACTCTCCAGCACGTCTCAAGGCTGATAGATTACCTACTGCACTAAGGACAAAGGGAATGAAGATGACTACTCTGCCAAAGCTGGCTACAGATGAGACATGCACGGCTGACTGACCATGGTACACCTCACCCATTTGTCTATGTGTTCAAGCTTTGCACTATGTATGACAAAAGAGTCTGTACACTACACTATTGACATATAGTCTCACCTTTAAATCGTGGAAAATCTTGTTCCAACTTTCATTTTGACTTAGATTCTGAGCATGTTAGAGCATCCATCAACTGGATTGGTCACTTAATGTTCCATACATGCTGCTATTTATTATGCAAAAAGCGCTATGAGGGCATAAATCCAAATTAATGTCAGTCAACTTTTTCTCAAAAGTTAAAAAAATAAATCTAGTAAGAAGTCTATGCAATATTTGTTATGACTATCTGTTAAAACTTAAATACTATATATAAATGCACAATACTATGAAATACATTCTTTTTTAGGTATTTTGTTTGACATTGGAGGCCTTATTCAGTGCATAAATGCATATAATTCTGCGAGCCAGCTATTTTTTTGCACTGAGTACATGATGTGCCATCCTCAGAGATTAACCTAGATGTTCTTGAGGCCAGGTTCACTTGTATCTGAGCCACAGTCATATATTACAATGCAGCTGAGGTGGCAGTGGCAGTAACTCATTCTTTTCTATTCTATTCTGCCTCTGCATATTCCACAAAGCCCCCACTGCTCTGCACTTAGAAGGTCACCTCTTTCATCAGCTATTCTATTTGCATTCCAAATCGTACGTACATGAAAAATGTGCCACTGAGTTTACGCGGGCGGCACTTCGAAGGCAGATTAGATAGAATTTGCCATAAGAACCTTATGCATTCTAACCTTTGCAGATGGCCCCACTATTGTGGAAAAATGGATTGCCTAATAAACCATATCATCCGACATATTTGCCGCTTGGCTGACCAAATAGAGGCTGTGTTTTTTGAGCAAATTCCCTTTGTCAAACTTGTCAGTGTTCATGCCGCCGTTTTAGGTTTGGTTCACAGAGAGGAGGAGGCAGGATCTTTAGTGTATCAAGTTAGAGTGCCGAGCAATTTGGACTGTTTCTGAAGATGAGACAATTTTTCCACAAGATTTATTTCATCAGAGGGAAATATTTAATATGCTCTCCATTTGTTTGTTGTATGTGTCCTATTCCATTCTCCCCTCACATATTGTACAATGTGCAATATGTGCAATATAGTTCAACAATGATGGACAATTGTTAGCTACTTATTCCACCTGATTAATTGAGACAAATAAACAGTGTACAACATTAAGTTGGCACCTTCCATCTCAGTTGCAATATCTTCTGCCTTTTCTTTTCTCTGTAGTACATATTATGCATAGGTGTACTTTATTTAACATGCAGCATCTTTGCGTCGATTACCATTTGGACCATTTAAATCTACATGAAGCTATTGTTTCTACAGGTCCGTCAGCTATTCTGACATTCATCTTTATAATTCCTTATTGAATTCCCAACATTTCACTTCTATCTATAATTACCGTTGGGCTAGAGGGCAGTGAAGAAACAATGCTACTTCTAAACCTTGCAAGGTTTTCACCAGAAATCTAATTTCACAACGGAGCCCTAATTCATCGCTCCCAGAAAAACCTCTTTCATCAAACTTTGCATATGAGCAGCCAAGTGCTGCACAGGCTCTTAACGGCATGCTTTGCCTCCTTTGGTGAGTTGGCCAACCAATCCATCTTCCTGAGTGTGCTCAGAGCCGAGGAGTGGGCAACCGATGCTCCCGTCACCGGGTTCCTGCGGGAGATGGATTAGGGCTCCATCGCCCACCTCCAGTCCGGTACCAGCCCAGTGGCACAATCTGGACCTCAGCGCAGAGAGCCACGTGGTGGGCCTTGTGGGGCTCTATGAGGGGGCTATGAGAGGCAGGATGGAGGATGCTGTGTCTCAGTCACTCATGTAGAATCCAGATCCTCTGCTCCACAGGAGATGGAGCTGGACCTCCTGTTTGTGTTCCACAGAACAGAGTGAGGGTGTCCAAGTCATTGCCTGCCTGTGCAGTTGCTAATGCGGGCATTTTATCTATGACAAAATGTCACACAATAATATGATCATCAGCAAAAGAAAAGAAAACTTACTGACATACTGACTTGTTTAACATATTAAAAGGCAGAAATTGCAATCTACTGAATAAATGTGTGACCTCCATTTTAAGTTATGTCCTTCATTGGCTATTAGTCACTGAACTGTCTGACGGGACAACAAATACAATAAATGATGGCCCTGATTCCTCTTAATCTAATACGTCTTTTAAAATGTACATCCACCCTTAAAATAGCTTGTCCTTCAGCTGGAGGAGGAGTTTTGTTTCATCTCTTAGTATCGTTCATCATGACTGGCTTTAAAACTGAAGTGAAAGCTTCTTTTATTAATCACAAAGAGCTCAAGTCAAGGCTTTGCACTCCATCGCTTGCATCCAATTTACAGCAGCGATAATTCATGCTATGCTAAACATTTCTTGTAAAATGTCACTTTGTGTTTGTAATTAATTTCTAAATTAATAACCACAATCTTTGAGTTATGGTATCAAACCTTTTACCTTGGTCGCTAAACAATGTATCAAGGTGCCACCTGGAATGATCGAGACAATAATAAGAATGTGACTGGGAAGAGATGAACACTTCACAAACTTAACAGGTTGTCTTATAGTAGATTACAGATGATCTATCTCTTAAAAAAATGGTTCTTCTCATTTTAAAAAACTTTGAGAATAGCAAAAAATAACACAGCTTTACTCACCTCTCCTACATATTAGCACTATCACTTACTCTGTCTTCTTAATCTCACCGCTAACCAGGGTGGCCTGGTCCATAGGATTGCAAGCTATGCTTCCAAGTAGGGAGCTGTGTGTTAGGTTACCTCCTATATGGGGTATCATGTGTCCCTCATCTAATGCAAGCTATGGGCCTTTGATCAAAAGGAAACTAAAAAGTGGGGGGTCAAAATGAGAGGAAGAAACAGAGCGTTTCTCTGCCCTCAGAGCTCGGACATTAGAGCAAATACACCTGTCACATGCCAAACAAGTGCATACATCCCCTCTTATAGATCAGATATATTCCTTTAACTTCAAACTTTACTTCTGAGCTGTGAAGTAAACAAAATCAGAGATGAATTTGGGATGTTGATCAAAGATGTTATAACGTAATCTTTTAAAGTGTTTCATTTAGGGGTTTTCCTTTGATACAAGTAGCCCATCACCGCTCCTTCAGTGCCATTGATGGCAACATCCATAACCTGTCCTCTGATATTTCATTCCCATACGAGTGCCATGAACCTAAGATGTAATCGATACACAGACACACAGGCCTCCTGTGTTATTACAAGGGGGACAATGTCTGCTCAGCTTCCCGTGCCGTTACACAGTTCAGGCTTCCAATTAACCTGAGCGGATCCCCATGCCAATCACACAGGGCTACTATCGACAAGCCGCATGAAAAGAATAATGTTGTAAGGATGATGTAGCTCACGGTAGGTGGGGTGCTTCTCCCCCCTCACACTGCTGACAGGGACGAGTGTTGTAGTCATTTATCACCTCCTCGCTGGTCACTGAGGGGCCAAACGGGGCTGCACGCCTCTCACACCCTCCCTTTGCTTCATCGGACCACAATCTGAATAAGTCTGATCACAATAAGAAAGCCAAGAAATGTATCTGAATTTCGTTGTGTGGGCAAGACTGGCTCTGCTTTTTCAGCAACCACAGCCAGTATTGAATTGTTTCAAACATCCTTGAATTTATTCTGCAGTTAGATGGAGCCAATCAGTATATCGGACGAATTCATGTTGTCTGTAGGCCCATCGTAGCTTTGTAAATCAAATAATTGTACCCTCTTTCTTATTCTTCATCTTTATCTTTTGCATCACTGGTTTCCAACAATGATTGCTTCCTTTTTTGTGTGATAAACACAATTTACCCAAATCATTCTCAACTTCTCAGATTTGTCAAATGAAGACAGTTGAGTGTTGAAGCTGTGTCTTCATGGTGTGTTAGATGAATGAAGTGCGAAGACATCACACAGGTATAATAACAATATAATCCAAGTTGCGAAACATACCTGTTTATTTGTCAGCAGTGACACTTTTTTATAAATCCTGTCTGAAAACAGATGTGCTGTAACTGTTGGACTGGGACGGGAGATCAATCCATTCATTTTTCCCACGTCTAGTGAGAGACAACATACAAATTGAGACTGTATCTAAGTTACAACAGCAGCCAAGTGTGGCCTACTAGGATTTCAGAAGTGATTGAGAGTGTGTTTAGAGGCTCAGGGACAAACTCTAAAAGCACTGTTACATTGACAAGGCCAGTGCAGAGAAAGAATGCCTCTCTACATTTACTCCCCCTTTCTTGGGCATTGCTGCCATTGGCGACTTTGATATTGATTATTGTGAAACAAAAATCAACTCAAGGAGCACAATCATTAAGGTAAATGCAGTTGCACTCAATGCCAAACGCACAAAGACCTGAAATTCTCTGAGACTTCTTAGTATCAGAAGATACACCAGTCCTTTATGCACTTTGGGTATATTTCAGAGTCTATAAAGAACATTTGCTTATAAAATACTATATAGAGTATCCCATTTTGTCCATTTGGGATTTCTTTAGATTTAATAAAACATAAAAAAATGACACAAGGGACTGACTCAGAGGTGGGGGAGGTTTTCAGATCATTGACTTAAGTAAATGTAGCAATACTGCAATACTCCATTACAAGTAAAAGTCCTGGATTGAAAACATCACTTAAGTAAAAGTCTGTATCATGCCCAACGTGTCCTCATGGTGAACTGTTAATTTGTTGTAACAAAACTTAAATAAACTGTGTTAAAAAACATATTATCTGACTGCATCGTGATCATTGTGTAAGTAGCATTTTACTGCTGTAGTTGGTCAAGGTACACTACATCTAGTTTTGACTTTTATATACTGTTGGATAGTTTAATCTATAACAATGCATGCATATGTATGACAAATTGTAGTCTGTAAAGTAACTAAAGGTGTCAAATAAATATAGCAGAGTAGAAATATTTAAGGTAAGTACAAGTACCTCAAATTTGCACTCAAGTACAGTACTTGAGTAAATGAACTTAGTTACACAAGTGTAACTCACATTACAATTTGACACAAAAAAAACCCCATAAATCTAATCTGCAGGTCTGTTGTATATGATCCCAATAAACAGCCACTTGTGAGAGACATAATGTTGCAGTTTGAATTTTGATTTGCACCCACTTTCTTTCTTAGCCATCTTCAGAAACTGATCTTAGTTTCGATACAGTTGGCAGTCTTCATCTGGCACATTAATGCCTGAGGACAAATCATTCCTGTCTGCAGTGGTTTAAAATGAGGACAACCTGAAGTGGACAGTGTTAAATTACAGTGTACATTCAGTATATCACCACATTATGAAGAACACTATAATATATTACAATTTTAGGACACGTGAAAAATATACTTTATGGGATGTATATGATGTACGCTATTATGAACAGTGATATTTCAAAACTTTACTAATAACTGGATCAATTTTTCTTGTTTAGCAAAAACACAGCTCTGACTTGCGGATGTCATTGCAGATTTAATGTTGCCCCATACCTTTAAAACTTTCCATTTGTTATGTTTGGTCATCCCATTAGTTGCCATTTATTATCATTAGTGTGATAGAAGCCTCTTCCTTGCAGAAGCAGGAGGAAAAAAAAAACCTCTACATTTTCACATTAGACAGAGCTCCAGTGGTGCGTCAGATTAATGTTCCTTTCACAAAAACAGAAAAGGTAGGTGGAACATCAACCTCAGGAGCATCACCACAACGATTACATTATGCTGTCTGTTTCTTTGCTTATTTCCTTGATGATTGGCTAATTCCTACCGTTTTTCTCATGATTTGTAGAATTATAGCTCATCTTTGGTATTAGTGCATTTAAGGAACCTGTAATTGATGCTTTGGTTGTTTGGTGATAGCTTCAAACATCAAGGCTATATTTAGCCACAGGTTAAGGATGTAGTTGGCAGTATTGGGCAAATTACTTTTAAAAAGTAATTAGTTACAGTTACTAGTTACTTCTTCCAAAAAGTAACTAAATTAGTTATTCAGTTACAAATTATGAAAGTAACTAGTTACTTCAGAAAGTAACTATTGTGTTACTTTCAAGTACATTTTTAAATGCTCAAATGTGACCCCATCCCTCTTTAATGGAACTTTAAATACATGTGCATGTTCAATTGTTTATGATAAATCTGAATATTATAATGAAATGGACACTTAATACAATACATTATTAACAGAAACAATGTACACAAATCTAAACTATTTTAATGTTGCTGCGGGACAAAGTGAGACTAACCTCCAATCAAATGCCATGTATGTGTATATTATGTTTATATAGTGGATCGATACAAATAACACAACACCTCAACAGGCCACAACTGGGCAAAATTAAATGATGCTTGTTAAGCACTATACCAAAAATAAATAACAAATATATACACTCTTTGTAGTGCAAATAACGTAAGTGGCCTGATCTTTATACTTGCGCGCTGGTGTGTGCGTCGAGCTGGCATGTGTGTGTGTGTGTGTGTGTGTGTGTGTGTGTGTGTGTGTGGGGTCTCCCCTGTTCTTTCTGACCACGGTGGAAAATCTGTAGCAGGAAAAGTTAACCCTCTTCTTGATTTCATAACGCCATACCTGTCTCTCTCTCGTTTACTGACTCGCTTGTGTTGTTCTTGTGTGTCCGACTATGCATGCTTTCGAACACCCGCCCAACTCTACCTCTGATTGGCTTACCATGACATTTCACTCAACCTCAGCCAATCGTCAGCATGTATGCGCTTGCGTCGTGCACTGCCCACTAACCAACCAAACCAAGAACAGTAAAAAAAAGTATTTGCCTCTCAGTTCCTCGGCTCAGACTCAGATATCTAGTTGGTCTGATGAAAAAAACAGCTTCGATTATAGTAACGCGCCGCATTTTTGGCAGTACTGGTAACGGCGTTATTAAGATGGGAAGAGTAATCAATTGGATTACTCGTTACTGAAAAAAAAGTAACGCCATTAGTAACGCCATTATTTATAACGCCGTTATTCCCATCACTGCAGATTAGAACAATTTAATGAACCAGATTAAAGCAAAAATAATAAATTTGCATATGATCCATTGTTATTTATTGAGGAATTTGACTGATCAGGAATTATGCAGAATTTAAAATGGGTCTTTGTAACTTTCAGTTTGTGTTGAGTCGAGCAGCCACTTTGGACAAAAGCGGTAGTGTTTTTACCACACCTGCTGTCGTAAAGGTCTTTTCTTTACGGTGATGTATTGCCCACTGTATTACCGAGTTAGCGTTACAGGGAGGTTATATAGTAGCGATGAATGTTTTGCTCAAATGGAAAATTATTAATTTGCAATAAGAGAATTAGATGAGACTTTATTGTCCACCTTGGACAATAGTTAGTCTCATTTGCTGTTACAGGTCATTTATGATCACCAGATGACAAATTATACAGTTTCAGAAACATTGAAAAGTTACATATAGTAACTTTAATAAACGCCTAATAAAAGCTTTAATTTGGCCACAAAATGAAACATGCCAGATTCACTTCAAACCTCCTGAGAGGAAAGTGAAAAACTAAAACAGAAACAATGGAGAAAGAGAAAGAAAAAAATGAATATCATAACAAGTTTTGAAAAAAACATTTTGTAACCCTGACTGAACTGTATCCATCTTGTTGGAGAGGGCAGGTCTGGATGTGTCCGCCTCAGGTTCATGTCCCTGTCCTGCCCAGTGTGAGTGATAAGTAACAAGGCCCCCAGCGAGCAGGACAGGTGTGTCGCTGATTCACTCTGCATTACATCGTGATTAATGGTTTTCTTAATGTACTCATGGCAGTAATAGAAGTCTCTCACGACTAACCTTGCATAAAAATGCAAATGAATAGAGACAAACTGCGGACAAAACACAGTGGGCAGGGCTAAGTCTGGAAGCCTTGGGAAGTGGGTGTGCATATTTCTTTATTTCAGGGAGAACAACTTAAAATGTTAGCTTAGCCCTTGTTGTGCTGGAATAATTCAAGATCATGAATCTTCATAAGAATAATTTGGGGTTTAAGAGGAAGGCCAACAGAGAAACATGATCATACAAGTGACTCAGAGTCTTTCTATTTTAAAAACTCTTTGTGTATTACCAACTAGGTTACCACTTTATTTTAACTCCCCATATTAAGTATTTATACGCAAACAAACAACTAATTAATGGTTTATAACACACTAAAATGTAGTTGAGGGGCATTAATGATTCATTTGTTTTTCTTATTTATCTTATCATATGACGCATCTGGACTCCACTTATTTGTTTTTACAGTCATGAAATTAACTTCTTCTTCTTCATCATAATTATATTTAAAACATGTATTAATTAAGTATTCATCTATTCATTTCTAAATACTTCTTTCTACTTTTTTGTCAAACTACTATTTCCGAGGTCAAGAATGAATCTGTAATCTTCATGTCTTAATAAGTTTTGAACACATTTATTACTGCTTATAAACATGTGATTGATGATGTGCATGTTTATAAACAGTTTATAAATGCTTTATAATGCATTGTATTTTATAATTACTGTATATAATTAAATATGTTTACAGCTTTGTTAAACTATGGTGTCAATCATTCATACAGATGCTTCGCAGAAGGAGTTACAGTTATTGATACATTTAAAATGTCCTTATATCTGCTTACAACTACATTATAGTGTGCTATAAACCCTTTATTAGGTGTCTATATACTCATGAATGCTTAATGTGTGGTTAGTGTTACACACAGCATAAACAAAGTTGCTTGAAAGATATAAGACTGCAGTACACTGTTTTTGAAGGAAAAAGTAATTTAAACATAAATCCACAGGAGCAACCCAGTTCAGCCACGGTCACCAGAGCATTTACATGGAATAATAAATATTTCAGAAGTTTACTTGACTGAGTACATCATGATTGCTGAGGCAGTCTGTTCATCTGTAGGTTTTTTTTATCCCCCTCTTTTATCATCATAAATAATGTTGATTAATTAGCAAGTCAAAATCACTGAGGATAATCCATGTAGAATATATCACTGTCAGGAGAACTGTTGAATATTGCATTTACACCAGGAGTGTTTTAATTACAGACATCTTAACATATTAATTAGGACTTGGAAGGAACAAAACAGTTGGAAATAAAAACCTTAAAAATAACTTTTGGACCTTCAAAGATTTTGAAATACGTTTTCCTCTCTTGTGAGCTGACGCCTCTTCACCTCTTCATTTGAGCCTTTGGTTCTCTCTTATTTACACCAGTAATTCCATTAGTATATTAAAACATGAGTAGTAGCTTCACCACTGTTGTTTGACTCTCCTTGATTAAAACATAATTCTAGGTATAATCTTAATTACCAAATCCCATAAAAAGACCAAAGCTAACAATGAATTGATACTACCAGTGTTGTCTGTGTATCCACAGCTTATCCATCTGTGCCATAGAACTCTTAAAAGCACATCAATGAGGCACTCTGTTGTACTGGTTGACATGTTCCTTCACTATGATGAACATGGTAATTGTAGTTTATTTTTATTTTATCCCACATACATCGTCTTGCTGCTGTGAGTACTCATCCACAGTTGAAAATAGTCCCCAACAAATGCATTATTTACAGAGTGACATTTGCTTAAAACTATCCACAATTTCAAGGAAATTACTATAAATAAATGACTATATTTCTATAGTTTTAGAAATAAAACTATTTATTTGTGACTTATTATTTAAAGATACAATATGTAACTTTTCTGCTATAAAATGTCTAAAAACGACCATAGTTATGTTATATATATCTTTTTAGTTGTGTAGTTACACTATCCCAACTGTTTCCACCAAATGGCAAACCCAGAGAAATCTGTTATTTTATTTTCAGACACGTCATGTTTCATTTAGTCGCCCGTCAGTGGCGTCATATAAACTTAGGGGGATAACATTATAGGGTTACAACATCGTTCAATACGCTCATAAAGTTATTAGTAGGGGAGAGCCGGGACGATTGAAACGCAGGACGGATGAAACATTCCAGTTTTCTCCGAGTGCAATGATGATAGACAGACGTCCTTAGGTCAAAACATAGAGCATGTTAACCTTCTACCAGCCAAATGTCTTCCTGTTATTTCCTTTTATCACAAAGTTACAGGTGATAAACGAGTTTTGATGGTCCAAAGTAAACTTCATTAGCGGTTACATTTTTTCGATTATTAATGAGTGTTTTTCATTTAAAGGTTCGACTACATGCTTATTCAGTAGACCATTTAGTGTTCTCCACAATCCCAGACTTTCATATTGCATGCTTGTTTACATGGAAAGCAAAACAAGCTATAATGGCATATATCTATGTCGGGACGATTGAAACAGCTGTTTCAACCATCCCGACCTGGCTGTAACTCCATGTATTTTAAGTACAAATGCACAAATATCTGTGTTTATACAATAATTTATGGAGGTGAGACATGGAAAAGCAGTTTTAGAAAGCTGAAAATATATTTGAGCCCACCAGGTAGGGGGTCGAGTTTTCCCATGTTATGTGGGTCGTTAAGGGCACTTATTTGGATGTGCAGTGCCCTAACCCACGTAAAAACCTAGTGAAACGACATTTTCCACAATAGAAAAATGATATAAATGGGAAAACTTACTGTTCTAGCTATAAAAATGGCAGAATCATCCACAGTGCATGATATTTCAATAACCGCTTCATGATGACGGCGATTAGTTGTTAACAGACATTCACAAAGACGTATAGCCCAGCAACAATCTATCTAAAATAACACCTTTTGGGAGTACCATTCATGATATGTAGTAAAATATTGAAGTTGTGGGAAGTTTAAATGGCTTAAATTGTATGTTTCATCCGTCCCCCCATGCTGTTTCAATTGTCCCGGCCAGTAGGGACAAATGAAACATTACGCACGTCCCACTTTTGCTGTAATAATTCCTGAACGGTTTTGTTCAAAGCTGAAAATGCAACTGTATTTGACAGATGACAGGTGTAGGTTGCTAGTGACAAAATATTAGCTTTCAGTGCGATATGATCGCTTTGTAAATTACGTTTAATTAAAAAGTGTTTCAACTGACTCCCTCAGCACAAAGAGACTTCATTCGGGGATGATAGCTGACAACACAGTTGGAACATGTAGCAATAGCTAGTTACCGTTAGCCCCAGCCGGTGCTTACGACGCTAACGGCAGTTTAATGAAGCGTCGGGAAACAGAGAATAGCAGACCCAGGCATCCTAGTCACAACATCGGCCATCCATAATGTTAGCTACTGGTGTTTGTACCGAAAATCTCGTCCCTGCCGAATTTCTCCCCCCTTCGCTTTTAGCTGTCTTTACAGTTAGCTAGCTAAATTAACCCGACAAAAGGTGGGTTAAGGACCAAAACGAATAGTTAAGATTACAGAAAAGTGAAGGGGGAGATCGGGCAGCTGGGAGATGTTCTCCTGCTGCTGACAACAGCAATCAAACATGCTCGCCGTCCTGGAGATTCCCCCTGCAATCCACACCCACACCCGTCTCTCAGCCTCGTTGAGTAGCTAGCTAGCGTTACAACAAACCCCGTCCACCCGGTAAAATCCAAAAGGTGACATTGGCATGGAAATATACTGTGATAGTGTGGTTTTAGCTGCTGGCTAATCATTAGCCAGCAGCTAAAACCTGCTGGCTCACTAGCTAACTGGTCAGCTAGCTACCAATACAGATTGAATCAAGAAAAACGTAATTAAGTTGGGAAAACTGCAGCTATTTTATTAGCATGACATGAATAAACGTTACTAAACGTAACGTGAATAAACTTGAATGGGTAGCTAGCTAAACTCGTCCGTGAACTGATGCATTCTAATCAACGATAGTGTTTAGCAATAAAAACTCCCATAATTCCACGCAACTTCCCAACGTCATCAAACGTCTGTGTTTACAATCCCTTGTTTTGGTTGAGAGACCCCTAGCGGCAGAAAGTTACATAATGTACATTTAAGATTATGTCATCAGTAGGAATGAACAGGTGTGAGGCTGAGTGCCACAGACACGTAAGTAATAACTAATTTGAATCAGACTTTATTTACAGCAGGGTCTCACTAGAATAAAAGAAATGGTTGCAATGGTCTAAAATGTTTAAGTCACAGTGAGGGGTTGTTTTGTAATAGGTCTAAGTCTCTCTCCAGGCTCCAAAAAGCATGTTTTACTGCTTTATGAAGCCATGGCACACTCATATCATCCTTTATGAAGCCAGCAACCAGCCTTCTAACACACAAGGCCATCAGAGCCAATCCCATCAGAAGAATGTAGGGCAGAGATGAAATTGGGCTCTTTAACTCCCTGTACCGTAACATGCTAATGCAGGACAATGACTCGCTCATTGCCTGCTATTATGGAATGTACTAGATCCCCAACATGAGGGCTGTGACAGAAATGATTGTATGATACATGAAAATGCAGACTGGGCCACTTACGAGAGCGAGAATCTAACTTTTACTGTGGTGTTGTTGAGGAACATCTTTTGAGGTTGAAAATGAAGATTGATGTCTTACATTGCTGTTATTAATATATTGATGGTGCTGTCAAAAACATTACAAATAACATTTTTTTACTCCATATTGATACATTAGCCCAGGTAATTGATGAAAATCCTGTAAAACTCCTTAATTTCTTCCCCCTTACACGCTATTTGTCTACCATCTGCTCCACTTAGAGCTCCCCTGGGGATGGTCGTGATCTGTTGCAGATATCACTGTTGATGAGAGTCCTGGGTGCTCACAAGTTGAGTTTATTCTGTAAGAGAGCATTATATTCTGTGCAGAATAAATATTTAATTTTATATAATATTTATCATTCAGTATGAAACAATAATTAAGCATAAATCCACACTATCAGAGGTCATTTCAACACTTCATATTGTGCTTTTGGCTTTTCCCCTATTCTTTATTGTGTTATATATCTTTTTGTACACATTATAGGTTTACAAAGTGAAAAAGCCCACAGTCCACCCCAAAGGGACTTACCATCTCCAACAGAAAACACTGTTCACAAACTGCTCCAAACAGCTCTATTGTAGTCCAGCCTTCACTTCCGTGACGAACGTGCGTCACTTTGTAACACGTTATAATGCTCGCCTAGCTGCTAGCATGGCACTCCCTCATGCTCTGCAACTGACAAGCTAGCAGTACTTACTGTGAATGTGCGACTCCCAACAAAGATGGTACAGAAGTGAGATGCCTCACTCTGTAGCTAAAACAGAGAGCTCAACACACAGGGTGAAAAGAGGAGCTGCAGCAATGTGCAGTACAACAAAAATATGGTGTTTTCTGAAAATAAATCTATTCTGGTACAACCTCTAAATACAATTATGAACATGAAAATTAGCATAATATGAGCACTTTAAAAGTGTCTATATGTGTCCAAAAAGGTTTACAAAAGCATGCACATCCAGACGATAGGTGCTGGACAGAAGAACATGGTGTTGGTATTTTGCCACTATAGTGGAGTTACCACTGACTCTTTGTGTAGTTGAAATTTAACACCCCATGACACTGTTAGCTGTTGTTAGCTTTACTCAACACTAGTGTGCTATGTTAGAAATAAACTCCCTCGCAGTGTCATTTGTTTGCTAAAGCATGCCCCCATGTTAACGCTGTAAGGGCTAAATAGGGTTTTAATAAAAATGTCTCAGAAATTGCATTAAACAGTGAACATAAAGTAAACTATGCTAAAACAAAGATAATTGTTTTTTTTAATGCATCAACACATTTTATTAAAACATGCAACACATAATTCATATATTAGCAATTTATAGCAGTATTTGTCATGACATACTGTACATTCAAATTCTATATTTATGTTAAATCCAGTACATGTACATACATTCATTTACATAATTGTTCCATAATAATCTCAAATAACCTGTAAATAATATGGTTATTTTTTGGCTCTGTGGACCTTCAACATCTTTTCAGTTCACTCAACTTTAGATCTGAGAGGTGATTTCTGATAGTATAATTAATATCGGATTTCGAAAGTGAAAATAGTGAACATGAGCCAATATCATATCTATATCACAAGATATTATGCACCACAAGAGTTGCAAGTTGTACTATTATGGTCAGGAGAAAGTTAAGACCATCCATATATACTGGCAAATTTGTGATGTCAAAGTTCAAAATCGAAAAATAGAGTTAAAAATATTTAGCTGTATTTGACAGTAAAATCAGGAAAATTTAAAAACTTTAAAAACACATGCATGACATTGCTTTAGATTAGTCTCTGAGCCGTTGTCTAGCAAGACGCCTGCTGTGTTAGTGCACCAGTGAGATAAAGCCGATAATGCTGTTAAATCACAGACAAGCAAGACAAGAATACAGTAATACTGTATTTTTTTTACTTACCAAAGTAATGCAATAGTAATGGAGGTCCAAAGAGAACTATGTCTTTCTGGGGTTACATTTCTTGAGGTTTTGTTCCATTGTGAAGGGAGGAGTTAACCAGTTAACACTCATGATGTCACAGTTTAGGTATGCATGGTTACATTTCAGAGAGTTATTAAACAACTTGATGTCAAAGTTCATTTAAAGAAAAAAGCTTTAACATTGTGTTTAACTATTTGTTGACAGAGTTTAATCTGACAGATTTCACTCAAACCAGAGTTAAATTAACTCTACAAATTCTGAGAAGATGCTCCAAATGCTACAAAATATACATTAGATTTAAAATATGTATGCTTATGGGATGAGAGAAGCAGCAAAGTAGGAGAGGGGGCAGGGGGATTTAATCTCTCTGTAATCATGACGGCCTTTGATGTGAAATGAACTGTAGCCACTCTCCTTGACCAGTTCGCAGTGGTCAGCGGTCCACATCCAGGAGACTAGATTGGATTTATTGCTACTGGGCCAAAGGTAACAAATACATGCAATATAAAGGCGGAGATGGATGTCATTATCACTGGATGGATTTTGTGCCCATCAAGAGGGGCAATCACATGGAATAGATTGATACTGCAAGCAATACTTTTATATTAGGCTTATATATCTTAACTGGACAATTCACTTACAAGAAGGCAAAACAGGAAGTGGTTGAACAAAGCAACTCTGAAGACAAACTTTAATCAGAAACACTATAATTTTTCTCCTGTTCGTGCATGCATTTTCTTCATTTCTCTCATCGTTTAACTTTAAATGTGATACTTAAAGAATCAGACTGTCAAACTCTGACTTTTGTGATTACTCACAAACCATTATCACTCTGAGGTTTCAGTAGGCTAAGGTAGAAATATCTTCATCTCATCGGCAGGCCTGGCCGAAAGTTCCTGGGAGTCCTCGGAGAGATGAGATGAGGTTATGAGAGGTCATGTAGAACATCTCGGTGTGACAGCAAATCAGAAGCCACCCCTCCGGATGGAGTCAAGTGAAAGAAAAGGAAACAAGGAGATGAAACACAAACACAAACCTCTGTGGGCAAACTCAGACTCATCCCCTCAGAGCTTTCTGCATTGCCAGTGACTTATGACCACATTGCATCATAAATAGAAATTTACCACAACTGATTTTCATTAAATACTATATTATGATATTTGCTTGGTTGTTTTGGATACACAGGCTCTCTTTATTGTAATCTTGTATTAGGAAAATAAAGAAAGCCTACATATATATTTGAAAGTGTTTGGTAATAGATTTTTAATGTTCATTTGTCTATGCCCCGAAGGCTTGGATCTTTGACATTTGAAATAATTGTTGTTCGAAGGATCATCACCAGGGGAGGGTTGTGACTAGTATAGGGACGATTTGAGTAAATGACTGTGTCAGCCTGTTTATTTGTAACATGATTGCCTCGAGCACTGCCGCAGGACAGCTATTAGAGGGTCTGGCCATAAAGAGATAGAGAGAGAAAAGCCCAGCGATCACCCAAAACTTAGCACTTAATGTGACAACTTATCAGACAAAAGCTCCCCACAGAGAACGTGGAAATGAGAGAAAGAGAGAGAGGGAGGGAGAACATCATTGTCGGGTAATAGTACGATGAAGAAGAAAAAAGTGTATTATAATCGCAATTATCTGAAGTGGTTGCAGTGTCAAAGATCACATGTCTATTCAGAGTCCCAAGCATCGTCGCATATGTCTTAGCATATTGCACAAAGCTGTCCAATCCATGTTGGCCTGAGGGGAGGCAGGGAGCAGAGGCCTGTATTTAATTAAATGACAGTAATACCTCTCGCCTGTGGCACGGCCTGAAGTGTTAGTGGAGGATTTTTACTGCCGTCTGTAAGAGCTGCTAAATAAAAACTGCAGGTCCCAGTGGGCCTGAGAGGATGCATGTCACTCCCAAGATGTAAACAAAAAAGAAAGAAACTGCAAGAATTAGGGACAGAACTAGATATAAATATGAGGGTGGACCAGTAGAAGGAGGTAAGGATGTGTGTTTGTTTTAAAGACAAATAATGTCGTGGTGTTGAATAATTGTCACTGTCATACTATCATTATCATTGAAAGCAGAGATCAAATGCAAATTGCAGCTATGGTAGTTACAGAGAAAGCACGAAAAGGTATTCTCTCATTGCATGCAATTATCTACATAATTATCCTTAGATAGCTAACCTGAAGTAACAAGCACTGAAAATAAAAATCACAATGTGTCTAAAATGGAGAAAGAAGCACTAAACACAAAATATTAAATTATTATTTCTTACGGGCAAACTGTTAGAGGATGCTCACTTCCCTGCAGCCAAGTGCTAATTTTGACACTGGTACTATAAAAACATTTCAGGCTTGTTCTTCTTCTGCAACAAAAATGTAGTAGTAGTAGTTTATAAACTCCATGTCCCCGACACAATCGTAAGCAATGAAAAACTCCACTTAAAGACAGACATGTTCAGAAAAGTGTCCTCAGAAAGCTCCCAGCATCACAAGTCTCCCCGACAACTCCGGCCTGGCTGAAGAATGCTTGTAATCTCTTCTGGCAGGGACGGATCCTGTGGCTCAGGCCGGCTGTGGAGTGGACACTCCTATTGTTGCCTAAAACCTCAAAGGAGAGAAGGAAGATAGGAGGCCAGGCAGGAGGCGGAAAAGAAAAGACTGGGAGAAAAAGGGCTCTGGAAGCAGTTAAATATAGTGCAGGGATGGATGGATTAACAGTGTGGAGTTGACGGAAGGAGCAGGTAGCATCTTTAATCCTACTCATAAAACTCACCTTTCCCTTTTATCCTGGGTAAACCATTGTTATCATGGTATCTGCCAAATTCAGTAATATATCCTTAATTTTTTTTGTTTCCTCTTTTAAAATCACAAGAGGGTGAGTTGGATTTTTGTATATTTAGTTATGATAAAATTACTTGCATGTTCCTGTTGACTGTAGATATTAATAAGGTGCTTTGATATGGAGAGGATGTGACTGCCCTTTTTGTCATTTCCCAGTGGATGATAAGATGGAGAGGAAGAGTTTTAGTACAGAGATAGTATGTTTGGAGGAGGCGGAGGGGGAGGGATCAAGATTTGAAGATTATGCTAAATCAGGGCCAGTCAGAAGAGGGGGTGGAGCAGAAAGCCAGACAAAGACTGAAGAGGATGCGGCCACTGGCATTTAAATGGGCAAGAGGGTGAGGAATCGAGAAAAGAAGCAAAAGGAAGAGAAAAAAAAAAAAAAAACAAGAGCGAGAAAAAGCATAGAGTTTCTCCGGTATGGCTGACACTTTTTTTCTTGCTCCTCAAACAGATGCTGAGGCAGATGGTGGTGAATTAACAGAAGATGGGAGAAAAAGAAATGAGAAATCCTTAAACGGGCCCATGGAGGGCAGACATTAAAACATTGAGTGTGTGTGTGTGTGTGTGTGTGTGTGTGTGTGTGTGTGTGTGTGTGTGTGTGTGTGTGTGTGTGTGTGTGTGTGTGTGTGTGTGTGTGTGTGTGTGTGTAAGTGCACAGGTCCAGGGGAGAGGCTGTTAAACAGTATCTCAGCTGGGAGGACTAAAGAGGATGGGTGGAGGATTCCCAGTCAGAGATAGAGCTCGCGATAATAATCACAGGCGTGAAATTACAATGCTGATATTTGTTGCACCCCAGGGTGCGGTGTGGTGGGGCTACCGGAGCTCGGAGGGTCCACATATCACCAGAGGCCTGTGCTGGCTGACGGTCATCAATGATCAGAAGAGCGGCCTCTCGCCCACACCTCTGCCACTGTAGATCCAAATCATTCATCAGAGTAACTTCGCCTGTGGTGTTTGTAAGAAAAAACAGGAGAAACTGGGAAGATACTGTTTTTTTCCTATTTTAATTGTAATTCGCATTTAAAGTAATTTTGGTTCCATTATTGTTGCATTTAATATTACATTTAGAATTTAAATTTAAATTTCCTTAATTGTATTGAATAAAATATGATATTTGTTATGTTGTATACAGATAGACACACAGCCATGCTTATTTTATTTTATTCATTTGTAAAGGGGGTCCCGACACTCTTAAATTCTTTTAAAATTTCAATGTTAGTTTGCCAAGTATTATTGATAATGTTTGGAGTTTTGCTTCAAGGTGTATACTGATCGTTGTAGCCACACTCATGGGTTGGACTACACACATCTGAGTCTGTTTGATACGTTTGATACTTTTTCTAATGTACAGTAATTAAATACATCATTTAGAGGGAGTGTTTAACAAGGCTGTGAGTCCATTGGGAGTCAGAAATCACAGTTACAGTGTTTTGGACTCAACACCTGGACAAGAAAGATGAGTGTGTGTTTTGAAACAATATTGTACAATATTAAACAATGTTTCCATTTGCTGTGTTGTACCAGAGTTAACATCAAAGCCTGAACAAAATGTGCGATACACTTGTAGCAAAACAAGCAAACTATCAATTCAAGGTCTGCATGGTGGACAACAGAAACCCCATTATAATAGCCTAGGAGGATGGAAAACACAGTGACCTGCCCACTTGATTCCTGCTGGAGGGGGAGAGGAAACCATTGCAGTAATGTTTGACATGCATATAGAACTGCAGACTTAACTCGTTTTAATCCCATTTAAAATGTTGTTGAGACCAAACCGACAATGTTGAGTTTTCTTATTGTAGTTTCTAATATATGCAACACGGTGTATTTTGATGAATCTGTGCTAACCTCTGATAATCAGTGTTCTGTGTAATAAACAACACGTTCCTGCCTGTTCTTCTTGTTTAATAGTGAAATCAGAAGCAGAAAGGTGGTTGGATGCACTTCAGCATGAATATCCTCTTGGCCAAGAGCCAAGCTCTGACAAGATATGACACCACATTTTCTTCCATCCACTCAGTGAAAGGGGGGAAAAGAAGCTCATTTTCATGTCCATCATCTCCTGCTCTTGCCTCTGCCTCTGTGAAGGCCCCCTCCTCCTCCCCCATTTCTGGGGTGAAAGTGAAAAGTAGATGTGTTGTCAGGGCAAAACTGATAATGGCAGTGGGACACAGACTGATCCCAATTGCCCTGCTTTCAGCTCCTGCCACCCCCGTGCTCCCCGCCACTAAAGGGTCCACTGACAGATGGGATGGGGCGCTGTGGGACAGAGTGCTGAGTTGGCATAAAAAGCCCCCCAAACAGGCCTTTTTCTTGGCATCAGGGGCACAACTAGTTTACTGTTGGGATCATTACTGTCTACATTTTGCCTTGCATTCATCATGGGCATGGAACCCAAAAATAACATAAAATCAAGACTTTTTTAATAGCAATATTTACATTTGAGCAAACTGATCATGAAGTTGAAATCAGTATGTTGAAGAGTGAAACTGGGAAACCGCTCACTCATGATTTAAGTTGGCAAAGGTTTCATTGCTCATGAATTCATGTTGATAATTTGCTTTTTGTTTAATATACCTTCTGATTAGTTTCTTATCAGCATTGGGATACATTCAAAGCTGCATTCCAAACCTTGACTGAGTCTGGGACCAAAGCCAGTTGAGCACAGTACCTCTACTCTACCCTAATGTGTTTATTTTCTGCCATTTGTAAAGTAGCCGGGTGCCTACAATGCACGGTGGTTATCACTTCACGGGCCCATTTCATTCAGATAATCTTCACCTCTCAGCAGAGGGAGAGATAACTCAGGGGATCTATCACCAGAAGGAGCAAAAAGTGAGGGTCATTATAATGTCATCACAAGTTATCCTGCTGACCCCAAAGTTCCAGAGATTGAATATTGTTCTCTGGAGAGAATACAGAGGACATGAAAGGAAGAGAGAAGGGACAGTTATAAAAAGAGAAAGAAGCATGTTGACAGAAAGGAAGTGAGAAGAGGAAAATACTTTGAAATAATAACATATTACAATAACATACTTATGCAGAACCATGTTGCATTGGATCAGGTAATGGATAAGCTGCCTGTTAGATTTATACTAGAGAGAATAGGCTGGCAAAGACGCACTTTATCTTCAGACATGAAAACAGCCCTTCTGCTCTGGCACAATCCCAGCAGGGGCTGGTGGGAAATTGCTGTTTTTACATTTCTGTATCATTTTCCCATAAGGAATATGGATAACAAATGAAATATTCAGCCCCATTGTCTGATTTATTCCTTTTATTATCCACAAATATCAGCCCGGCAGTCAAAGGATGCCTCGCCACATTCAGGGGGCTCTTCCCACTTGGGGCCTGACAGCCTATCAAGTCTGCTCGCATAAACAGGTCAGGATCATGTGAGTGCTCCAATATGTTATACTTTAAGGTTTTCACCATGCACAATCACTATACAGAAATCGAAAATTACTGAGTAAAAATTCTCAGAGGTATCGTTGCAGGCCCCTGTGCAAAAACTACACACCTATCACTTAATAATAATTTTAATAATAATAATAATTTATACTGTTTATTGATCCCCAGTGGGGAAATTACAATTGAAATATAAGAAGTCAAATAAACAACATTAAATCCACATAAGAGCCAAAGACACTTAAATAATAGCATGCTGCTCCTCATCCCTTACAGGTTCCTTTTGACATGTGGGTTCTAGCCAGAAGTGTGTGATCCCGCTGCAGTAAAAGCGCCAGTGTTGTTGTTATGTCTATTTGCAAAGCAGGAGAGACAGATGCCCAGTTACGGCGGCATTGTAACACAATGAGCCTCATCAGATATTAGTAATTGACCATTAATGAACTCCTTATGATAGCCCACTGAGGAATACACACAAGGGCCCTGGGGACCACATGACAGCGGGGGGAAAGGGCCTCATGGCATTAACATACTCCCAAGGCTACAAGAGGCTTTTAAATGGCCAATCAATAAAGAGCATTAGTTCATCATGCCCTCTGAGGGACCCTGGAGGTGTCTGTTGTGTGTTGAAAGGCAGCACAAAAAGGAAAAAATGTGCAGTCAAGAGCCCTATTCTTTGTAAATGATGAATGTGAGAAACCAAACATGAGCTGAATGTGTTGTTTATGGAGTAAGTAGTTTTGTATTATCTAATTTATTAGAGAACAAATTCACAGCAGCAGTTGTGTTTTATGGCTGTGAAAAAAAGATATATTTTCCAAAACTCAAGCAACCTATGCTGCACTTCCCAAAAGCTCTCTGTACTTTTCCAACATTTTAACCGCTACTGTAAAACCAGGACAAGGGCATCACAAATATCATGTGACATTTACTGTACATATCCCATTAGATAGCTATGAATAAAGCTAGACCTGCTCGGCACCGAGCGGTTTTATTCTTAATTTTCTCATTTGTGTTATATGGCACAATGAAATGGATATCATTACATAGAATAGCACTATCATACAAATACCATGCTGTGTCCTTGAAGGCGGCATTATAAATGGTTCATCACTGGCAACCAAATGGCAAGACAAATTTATGGCCACTGATCTCTTTCATCATCAGAGCAAAGTACTCAGTAAAATTTCATTGTAACTTCCAGGGAAATAAATAAATTTGCCCCCTGACCTTGAGGAAAAAAATCCCCTCCCACTCATCCATCTAGGTGGGGGGAGTGTCTCCATCACTCCCCCCTCTCTCTTTCAATCACCTCAATACATCTTACCTTCTTTGGCACTGTGTCCATACATAGATAGTAAGCTAAAGATAGGTGTCCCATCGTCACTCGCTCTATACCTCGGCCCCCTGAGATTTTTGTAGCGTCTCCTCTGTCACCTTCGTCTCTGTTAAAACCTCAGCCTGATCCCCTGAGGAGCAAAGATAGACAGAAAGGGATGTGAGAATACAGAAAATAGTAGATCAGGAGGGAGGGAAAGAGGGAAGAAAGAGAGCAAGAGTCTAAGTGTGAGGGGTGGAGGCGAGAAGGGGCGAGAAATGACAGGAGAGAAATATGCAAAAAGTCTCACTTTAAATCAAGATAAAAGACAGAAATAGACAATAATAGAGGGAACAAACCCCTGGACGGTGGCGCTCTCTAATGGAAACACATGGCTGAGAGCTGAGGTGTTGTCAACAGCCTGCGCCCACTGACATTCCTGCCTGATAATCTGGCCTGCCATAAAATTAGAATAGCAAATACCCCACTGACAGAGATGCATGTCCTCCCTCTCTTGTGCCACCATAAAAAACTCCTGCCGGTGTCTCTGAACGCCACAAACTTCAATTTAAATTTACAGCGCCGCAAAAGGAGAAGTGATATGCATTCAAAAATTTTAATAACCTATTAAGTTATGACTTCAATTTCATTTTATGAATATTTTCCTTGGGGAGCGCTGCCATCACCAGAGAAAGACAGAAATTTAAAAAAGATAAATAGTGCCATTAATCTATAACATTTCTTTCCCATTATTCTTGAAAATGAGAAGTTATTTTTGCTCAGATCGTCATGTAATTAGCTCCTTATACTTGAGTCAAAATCCAGAAAATGACCATGTTCGGGAAATTTGAAGCCTGTCATTTGGCGAAGAATAAAAATCATCATTTGTCTTAATATATTGTCTATCTGACAAGCAGTATTTGAAGTTGATTAGGTTTCAGTAGCTTTATATTAATAGCAACTACTGGATCAGAGGGAGGTAAGTCCTCTACGTCTGAGAGTGACACGCTGTGAGATTGAGCTGCTGCAGAGGTCAGTCAGCCTTTTGTTTTGAAAGATCACTGTACTATAATTTCTCAGACGTCGTTTATAACCCAATATCGTGCTTTACAGCATAAACTGGTTTTAAGCAGCAAAACTATTAAACAACTCATCACAACTCCACTTTGTAGAGGGTGAATGTGGGAGTGCAGCAGGGTATAATAGCTTTAATCTGTCTGTTGTTTGTCTCATGGGCATTAAACACCATCTTGATATGAGTGAGACTACAGTGCACACAGGAGGGGGTCCTCATAATATTTAATAGGTCATCAAAGGGAATGGGGGGTAGACTGCTGACATTTGCCTGGATAGTTAGGAGAAACCCCAGGAGTTGTCATATGACTCATTACCAGAGCACAGTCGACTTGACAGTCGGTTGCATCATCGTTCAAAGAGACTGTCTGGCAGAAAAATCATGATCCAACACATATAACTATTCAAGCCACAATGGCCCCATTAACTAGCATGAGATTTTGATTCTTGTTTCCACCCTGAAAGTAGAGACTAATCATTTAATAAAACTCTATTACTGCCACCCTGAATGAGACAGTTGCTGCCGTTGGTGTGAAAACCCCTGTGAGTACAGCTGTGCTTCCCACATAGATAGATATAGATGGATTATATTTTGGCTCTTTCACTCTTAGTGCAACACTTCCTCACCACCTCCTCGCCCACTACCTCTGGTCAAAGATAAAAAAACTACAGCCCTACAAGGGGTGAAGATGAAGGGACATCATTTGGAGCTGCAAGATTTTCCACAAGAGAAAAAATGAAATATGTTGACTGTGCCATTTCTTGACCTCCTCAGGCCTGCTGGACAGCAGGTGTCAGAGGAGTTAAAGTTAATGTGAACTCCAATGTCTATGTTATACTTTTACAGCCCATAAGATACATTTAAATCACATTACAAATGCATATTTGTCATGAATATAATTTATAGTTTACAGATCAACATATTGTCATTGCCATTATATCTCCTCTGTACAAAAACTGCAATTGCTCCCGTAACATAACTTTACCTACAAAAGGTGGTGACACAATCTTTTGTAATATTATCATAAAAATGTGTTTTTTTGTCAAATGACAATAACCTATTTGGTTAAGTTAAAAAGTGTAAGTTTTTAGGGCTGTAATTTTATATTCATAATTTAATAACAAATTTGTGTGTGGGGGAGAATCAATCTGTAATTATCCAACTGAATTCAAAATTTGATGTATAATCAGAGCATGCCTTGGAAATTGTTGTTGTCATTGTTAATGCAAAATGGTGGAAACCAGTGAGCCATGCTGAACAGGTAATCACCAAACCATGTGAAAAGTAATGTGTGGAAGCTTTTTTCATTTGACAGCATAGATGGAAAATTTGTTGATAAAAGTAAAGCTGCAGTCTTTTGAAAATGCAGCTGCTGACTGTAACAGTAATATTACCACAAAAACAAATCTGAAGTCACTTGTTAGGTTGTCACTCAAGTCTGGCAGCAAAGGAATTGTGACTGCGCCACAACTGAGTTGTGGAACTGCCGTAGTTACCAGCCGCGACAGCGACGCTGGTATTACTTTTCACCTTGTGAGTCTGTGTGTGTGTGTGTGTGTGTGTGTGTGTGTGTGTGTGTGTGTGTGTGTGTGTGTGTGTGTTTTATGTCTGTCTGTCTGTGGCCAGATTTTGTCACCATCATAGTGTCACAATTGTGCAAAATGCAGTGATAAATCTTTACAGTTGTGTAGTTGAGATTAAAAATAAAGGCCAGGTTCAAAGATGGGTGTGGTCCGAGCGCGGTAGTAGGGGGGTAGAAAGTAAGGAAGAAGCCTTGGCCCCCAAACTTTACACCCCTGGCCCGATTTGGCATCATACCTGGTGTGATCCCATCGCAAGATGGTCTCTAGTTTATAATTAGCGTTGCTTTCGAATTAAGTCAAAATATATACATGCTCTATTTGGTGATGCAACAATCTGTATCTGGGTGAGGCTGTTTTATTAAGGGTTATTGTATGTATTTCCCTCAAGTCCACACAATCCACAATTCTTTGGATATGTAGAGACCAAAATAAGACATTTACTTTTTAGATTAAAAACTAAGAATTTTCTCATTACATCAGGTTCCACATGTTACAGTCTCAAAAGGATGGGCATCACGTATAAACAATAGTGGCCTCAACCCAATCTTGGCTTGATCATGGTTCAGCATCAAGATGTTCGCCATACGACAAGCTGTAGTGTTGTTCTGTGTTACCACAAAATAATATTTACTGTTACTCTAAGCCTTTGTATAGTTACATTTTGAAGAATTACACACAACCTAGAGGAACAGCAGGCAGGATGACTAAATGCCATAAATCTGCCTGTAGACATCCCAATTAGACATACAAATTTGGAAACTGACCCTAAAAGTCTTCACATTTAAACTCAGAAAGTTTTTTGTAACAAAGCAAACAAACATGGACATTTCAAAAAAAGAAGTCAGCTGTCACATTCAAGACCCCTCCAACTTTGGACAACCCCCATAGCCCTGCACAAAGCAACACTACAGCACTTACATGCCCCTCACACATTCATTCCCCTCCCAAGGGCCCAAACCAATTTCTCTTGTTTTCAGACACTCTCCCTGCCTGAACCTGCAGTGGCCATCAAAGACATTCATCCATCCGCCCAGGGTGACTATGACTGATCTTGCCACCAAACGATCAATTTGTATCCCTCTCTCTTTCTCCTTCTTTCTTCTCTCTCTTTCTCTCTTATTTTCTCTTTTCTTTCTCTCTCTGTCTCCTTTACTTCATTCTCTTGCTATTTTGTTGATGTGCAGAATATGATGAAAAAGTGAGAGTGCAGATCGCCTTGACACCATGGCATGTGAAAGTAACAATGCAATCAACATTTGACCTTGGAGAACAACTAATTCACATGTTCATCTATCTATATTTTGACACGTGTAACTTTTCATTGCAGTGAAAGCCTACAAATCATTCATGCAAACATACAATCATAATTCTTTACTTGCAAAATTTTTGCAGGCTAGTTGATCTTTGACATGCTGAGATAGACAAACAAAATGCCCTCAAAACCACACTGTAAGTTACTTCAGAGTGGCTTCAGTATGCCTGATTTGTTCAGTACTATGTGTCTCTCCTTCATTCATTAAGCTGTAATTGGACGTGATTCTCATCCAGGAATGCGGCATCCTCAGATTCCTCCAAGGCATGCAAGGTGATGATGACAGTGTTAGAAAGAGCTATTAATCCATCTTGTAATTGCAGCGAGCAGACGGCAGGGTTGGTCGTGTCTGTGAAAAGGCTGTGGAGAAACATTTGTCACCAGACGTGAACAATAGAAGGCATTATGTTATTTTGGTGCATCTGCATGTGTGATAAAGCTTTTCTATGTGTTTGTGGTGGTGTGTTAAATCAAATCGTGTTGTGAATGGTGTGATTGTGTGCATGTGATGCTGGTCTGTGCATGAGTATATGGCTATGCATGTATGTTGATGCTAATGTTGTTTGTGTGTGCATGGTGTTGGGTGTGTGTGTGTAGGAGGGGGTGAGGGGGGGGGTCCCTTTTCCTTGCTATTCACAGACAATTTGTAAGGCCGGCTGTTGAAGCCAGGCTGAAGCCCGTGGAACAGCTGGAGCCCCTCCATGATTGATAAACGTGGCGGCGAGAACTTCATCTCCCCCTGAATGAAGACAAAGGCCCCACAATGCTCAGCCAGTGTGTTACGCCTGCCTGTCGTTAAGTGTGGACTGCGGACCTGCCCCGGTCCTCAGCTGGGGGAGTCGAGGTGCCAAGAGGGAGGTCAGGACCCAAACTAATTACCATTTTATGACAAAACGGTTCTTTTGTCGTCATTATATAATTGATTTACCTTTCAGGGGGAGATCATTATGAAGTGGCTTTGGGAGGGTGGGATTTAAAGTAGGCTAAAGGGGATTAGCTTCAGTTGTACATGTTCTCAATGTTATAAAGGTGGCCACAAGAATATATGTTTACAATTATAAATACTTATATATAATAGTAAAATAGCTCTCTAATCCAAATTAAGAGAAATTATATAATATATGTATGTTTTTTGATGATGAGTATTCTTAACAAACATTGCACTTCATAAGTAATCAAAAAACAGATATAGCAGATATGACAATTGTGATTAAAATCATTTGTGGCAGTGGGGTTAATTAATATTGAAACAGTAGAAATCACTGACCCTATGGGTGGACATGTGCTTTGAGCAGCTATGTGCATCCACCATGAAAATGACAGAGAAATCAGCATCAATTGCACATGATTAAAAACATATCACAATGTTGTATTGATCCTGGCAGATATCACCACATTTCCCAGAGACAGGTTTTAACAGAGACATATTCAGAGGTTCGCTGCCTCAGTCGTAAACTTTTGCTTAGTTTGTGACCCATGCATGATCAGGTCAGTGAGTCAAATCAGGGCCAGCTTTGTCAAAGTTGCCATGTGGTGATAATCGTTATATTTGGCTGTGATGAATCCCACCCAAGGATCTGTTTCCTGTGACTACACATACTGGAAAGATGTGTAGTGGCATTTGGATTTTCTGTTTTTAGTCATCTTTCCAGAAAAAGCTATCCGGCTTTGGAAGGACTTTGCTGTTATTCCTGCACAGTGTTTATTCTTGTTTTAGAAAACCCTAACTAATACATCTATTCAATGCATTATTTGCTTGTGTGTATAAACCCCTAGTTGCAAGCATTTCCTTCTGTGTGAGGCAAATGATGTTTTGCGAACGTGCTCCCAACTTTCTTTGTTTGACTCAGAGACCAATGTAGCCTGGGTACATCCATCCTTGACCTATTTAATGGCTGGGTTCTGTTGAAGACCTGCCGCACAAATTGAAAAGTTTTCAGTCGCTAAGTGAAATGTATGGCTCTGCTCCGGTCCAGAAAAATTGGGGATTGTTCTATTTTAATTCCAAACGCAATTTCAGACATCCTTGCGACAAAGTGGATTTCTGGCTCATCCATTGCGCCGCGCTTGTCGACATTTCAGCTCCCAGGACACACGATGAATGAGTGAATATTGATGAACACAAAAGATGTACCCGGGCCATTTTTTCCTGTTATTGTTGACGTGGAGGTGGGGAAAAGAGAAGAGAGGAGGCGCCCTTTGGATCCCCTGGGATTAAGGAACCCCTCTCCATATTCAGAATATTCCCTGTGAAGTTCAGAAAGAGATATCAATCTCACTTTGAGGCTCTGGGCCTTCATTTGTTTGTGAGACATGCGGAGCGTTGCTCAGATGACTGGGCCAATTCTTCAAATCCCACTTACAGTAGGAGTTCGCACAAACACACTCACAAACACACACACACACACACACACACACACACACACACACACACGCATACACACCATGCACAGCAGAGCATCTGCCACTTCCCTCATCCTCAGTGTGTTCCAGGCGTCAGTGTCTTCAGTGGTGTCTGCACTGTGGCACTCGAAGGTCTTGATTGAGGAAGCAGTCGCAGCTCTGTCGGCAGCTGAGAGTTAAGAATAAAAAATACACCATGGCTGTTTGAGCAGAAGCAACACAAGTCTATATTCGATAAATGGGTTAGTTTTTCTTTGTCACATTCTTTGCAGGAGAAGGTGTGTGCATATGTGTGAGAAAGTGAGCAAGAAAGAGGTGGTATAGTTGTATAGAATAACTTGCTTAGCTGTATTTTTTTTCTCTCAATGAAGGGTTTGTAAGCCATAGATTTGGGGGGTCATCTGCTTCCAAATAAAACTTCTCCTCTCATCCTGGATGCAGCTAGGGATCGTTGTGGCTAGGGATCTTTGTTGCACATTAGCCCTCCACTCTCTGCCCTAATGTCTTGTCACTTCCTACTGTGCACTTTCAAACTAAAGGCATGGATGTAAAAACATGAATAAATTATTTAGAAGAAATGTGACAAGTTGAAATCCAAATAAGCATTGACACGTTCTTCCACCATTATTTTCATGGTCTTCATCATTAAATTTGAAATCATGTCTCACAGTTTTCCTAACCATGTTTTGTCTTGTTGCCTATTTGTGTAAGATGGAGGAGGTGCTTCTCCTTATTTGGAGCTCTGGTCTGATAATCATGATCAGAAGTAAGAGAGCAACTTGAGGGAAACACAGGTTAGATTGCCATAGTGGAACATTACACTGGTGCTTCGCATGTAGATGTAAGGTTCTTAGCCACTGACAGTACAATAAGCAGGGCCAATAATTACTCTAAGAAGTTAAATAAGTACACACATCCCCACAAATAAAGCCATTCTTCACCTCAATGAACCCCCCCCTCTCCGGGTCTTTCTCTCTCATGGTGTGCTTGATGTGTCCTCATGAAGCCCACCGTAACAAATAGACGCTCACTGTTATCAGCTGACATTTTAAAAGGCAGTGTTTGAAAGTTTGAAATGTATTTTGGTTTTCGTTCTCACCTCCTATATATTTTTTCCATTATTTCCTCAATAGCACACTCTTTTCTTTCTGTCTCTGTCTCTATTTTCACCATCTTCCCACCTCTTTTCTATAGACACCAGTGTGTCAGGCATCCAAACCTGACTGTGGTTTGGTTTTAGCAAGGCAATGGGCCATGCAGGCCTTTTTTCCCACAGTGGGCTTCTGAGTGGAGTCTTTGCCCTCACATGCGTTCAGTTGGGCCTGCTTTACCCACACTATTGATTGCAGGTGATGTTCTGGACTCAGTCCAGCTGACCTCGAAGGGGAGTCAGATACATCATTGTCCGAAGAGGAACCTCTGGAGACCAGACAGATGCAGCACACGTGTTAAGCAGTCAGACTTTGTCCAGCCACTGAATCTGTCACCAAATGTTTTGGACACAAGCGTCTGGGCTGCTTAGCATGGTCCAGTAATTTCAATAGTGAAAGAGAAAATAATGTAGATACTCCACAGACAAACATCCATTAATCAGCTGTTGTGTCTCCTGAATGGCCATCCATGCACCACACATTCCTCACTTCAACTTTACCTTCTGCTTGCTAATTAGAAATATTAATATGCAATAATGTTAACATTGGGTCTAATTTGTGCAGCGTGCATCTTTGTTTCTTACACACCTCACAGCAATTGATGGATATCCAATGAGATGCAGAGTCCCTTCCAAAGGGAGTAGCTCTGCTTGTGACACATCGCTGAGGCTGGGGGGAAGTACGCCTTAAATTAATTAACATCGGACCTCTTGTAGCTGCTCACTTCTGTAAACAAACATTTTAATACGCAGTAATTAATTAAATCTGCCAAGCTACTCTGCCCCTCCCATAGATCTCCCTTCATTCTTATTTTCCCATCTAGTTAAAGAGTTTATTATGTGCTGTGTGAGATGAGGAGTAAATTCACAACTTTAAGCACCATCTACCCAAGACACAGATTTCTACATTTCTATCTAATATCTGATGTGTAATATTGTCTCCCATTTCTGCCCAGAATTCACATTTCATGTAAGGTGAAAGATATAAGGAGCAAATGTTACTTGGCACTTGTGAGGAATGGACCAATAAATCGTACATCGCACCAGTCCTGCCCTCTTTAATAGCTTCTGGGTTCTGGCTGTGAGAGAACAAAAAGGTACCAAAGCCTCTTGGGCAATACTTTGACCGACTGCAATGAATAATGTTTGGTCTGACAGACAGTCACAAATGTGTGTGTTTGACATCCAATATACTGTACTTGTCCACTATGAGTGTGGGTGTCTTATTTTATGGTCCAATAAGATGTTTTCATGAGATACATAGTTTGTTTGTGTTAATTTAAGTTGTATGTAGCCCAACATGATCAACGTTTTCTGCCTTTGAATGATGTTAAACATTAAAATACAAACAGTTGAATTGACTGTACTGCAAGTATAGAATATTCTCAAGTAGATAAAAAAATTAGAGCAATGTCAATACTTATGGTAATTGTATAAATGAGAAAACAACCATTGAGTGGAATCTTTAGGCCGACTTTATTAGAATTAGAATACAACTGTGCCAAATATCGATGGATTAAGATTTATTTGGCAAGATTTCTTATTCAAGATGAATAAATGCAAACACTTCAATAAATCCCTCAAATTATCTACAGTGGATAGTTTTGCATTTATCAGAGATGGGGTAAAAAAAAAAAATTGCATGAGTTTATGGAAATCCACATCAGCAGGGAATGGATGCAGACTCAAGGGGCATCACTGCACAGGTAAGCTGCTTTTGGAGGGTTCATGTAAATCCTGAGGTCCAAAAGTCAATTACTGGGGCATCTCAAGCGTGTGTTACTGAAAGACTCTGATGTTTTATTGAAGAGAGGCTTTAATTCATCAGGCTTCTCAGCTCCCTTTCATGCAGCATGGAGAGAGAGAGAGAGAGCAAGGCACCTCCTTCAGATGGCCAGTGTCATATATCACACACACACACACACACACACACACACACACACACACACACACACACACACACACACACCAAAAGAGAGAGAAAGAACACACACTAATGCCCAAAAACAACTCTCAGGTGGTCTGCTTCACTCCACTGACCAGACCATTACCCCACACACACACACACACACACACACACACACACACACACACACACACACACAGCCCTCTCAGTGCAGACCACACAGACTAACTACACAATAAATTCATCCATGCAGCATCTTGTGCGCTTTATGTACAAAATTAACATTTCAAACAAGCCAAAGACAAATTTATTAGAAAAAAAGCAATTCTGTCATATTGTAACCACCCACAGTTTGACGGTGACCTTACTTGCTGCATTGCTGGGCCTTGAGATCTGACTAAAGTGCTTTCTTTTGATGAAATCCACAGCACCTTGGTAGCTCGTTTCCTCACAGCTGGTTTAATGTTTTGGGAAGATGGGGGTTATTGTATTGTACTGCCATTCCAATCTGCTGATCACAGTGTGTCCCTGTGCTTTATTCCCACTGGAATATTAATAAACAAATACTCTTTGCCGGCTGACACAGTCTCATCACAACAGAAAGAGTCTTTAATGTCTCCACAGCTGGAATGAAGGCTCATGGTGGCATTGCCCAGAGTGAGGCAAGCAGACAGCTTATTTTTCCATTGTGATTAGCCAAACTGTGCTGCTCATATACAAATGGAAATGGGATGTGCATGAGTGTCCCCCTCTCCTTACCCTCTCTCTCCCATCTGTCAAGACAATAGATTTTAATCTTTAATCCATGAGCAGTCATTGAATACTTGAGAATTACAAATTACAGATGTTTTACTGTGTTTTTTTCTCCTACAACACCTCCTGCCCGCTGTCTGTCTCCCTGTTCAGGCCCTTCAGCTACCTACTATCATGATGTTGACACACAAAGGTGTTCACACTCTCACATTTGCCACAAACAAATATGTACAACAGAGACAGACACACACACACACACACACACACACACGCATACACGCACACGCACACACACACACACAAACACACACACACATATACACACACACACACACACACACACACACACACACACACGCTCACATTACACACCCTCATTCTGTGCCATCATGGTACCATATGACACTGTCATCATTTGGTAATTAAACCCTTGCTGGCTTTAAATATGAAAAGCTGGCAAGAGTTGATGATGATGATACTGGCTGTCGCTCAGCCCAGATTTCCAACAAACCATCCAGACACCAGGCAGGAAACATATTGTCTCGTTGTTGTCTTAGTTTGGCCATCCATTTTCCATCAGAGGAAAATAAATGCAATACAAACTATGATTCATATACGGGTTAGGGATATAATATTAAGAGATGTGTGAACTTTTGTCTGGAAAAAAGCTCAAACACATGTGACTTCAGCCCTGGTGTACGGTGTGATAAATGATGGGCACAGTCAAGTTACAGTGGCCTCCGAATTAGGAAAGGGGGATGGTGCCAGGGAGAGATGGGGGCATGAAGGGTGAAGGAGGGAGGTTTATTTAATGTTCAGCCCATGAGCAAGTGGGACATTATTTTTAAAAAGGGGAGAGGAGGGGTGTGTGTGTGTGTGTGTGTGTGTGTGTGTGTGTGTGTGTGTGTGTGTGTGTATGTGTGTGTGTGTGTGTGTGTGTGTGCGTGCGTGCGTGCGTGCGTGCGTGTGTGCGTGCGTGCGTGCGTGTGTTAGGGGGGGTTGGATGATGAAGGGTGGAAGTGCAGGTGAGAACTTTTGCTGTCCGTGGAGAGGAGACAGGAAGAGAGGGTCTGAAGATACATACTTCAACATTAACCTGCCCCCCACACCGCACACACACTCCCTCCCTTTCAGCCCCCTGGCAATCTTGGACAGAGTAGATACCACTGACCAGTCTAATGGACTATGCCATAAGATCTCTCTCCCCCACAACGCCGTCCAACCAAAATCACTCCTCTCCCTCAATTTTCAATCTGCCTCTCCTGCAGACTCCGGTCATAACCCGTAAATGTGGTGTGTGGCTCTGAGAAGAGCTTAGGTTCCATTACTGACAGCCCACACAGCTTTATGGCCATTTAAGATCCTCGATTTGGGTTCCTCCCATTTGGATGTTCCTGCAGACCCCCAGTGTGTCGCCTGAACAGATAGGGGGAAAAAAACACTTATTATGATCATTAATGTCGAGATTATCAAGATCAGCTCTTATGGCTGGAAATGTATTTTTAATACTCACAGCGATAAACAGTAACACTGTAAAAACAACACAATAACGTGTCGTGTGTGTGTGTGTGTGTGTGTGTGTGTGTGTGTGTGTGTGTGTCTACCACCCTGTGAATCCTGCAAGTTTGTGAATTTGCATAAATTCAACACATTGGCTGTTTCTTGTGGGTTGTAGAGAAGTTGTGCACCACATATTTGGATAACTATTTCATAATTCTATAAATTGTAAAGTCACAAAAGTAAAGCTCACTGTTTTAGTCCATGTTTATGTATTTACAATGTTTGTAATACTTTATTCAAGTATATTTGTTTTTTAGTAACATTCTAGGTGAAATAATATATTTTCTATACAAAAGTATGCGTTTAAACTACTAAAATTGATAACAATATGCACCTCTCATGAAGAACTGATGGTTTAAAAAAAGCACTGAGAGTTGCAAAGTAGACCACTGTTTAAATGACATTTTAGTAAGGAGTAAGTAAGGAACAAGCTGAGTATCTTAGATATAAAGTGTTCCATTATATCCATTACTGGTCCTTGGTCCAGTGGCAGCCTTATTACCATTTCTGAACTTCAAGCACTGTAAAGAGTCTTATAATACAAAATGTTTGTTAAATAGCCGATAGAGAAGCTATAATCTTTTAATGTTGAATTTTATAGCTTTACCACGCTCTGTCGTTCTTGTGGATATTGTAATATTGCATTTTTTTTTTACTGGTTATTCATCTGTTAATGTTCCAGTTACTAAGTTTTATATTCTCCCTTATACTTTTTTGTGTTTCCTCACACTGTTAAACACACAGAGAAAGTTTCCTCTGTGAAGTTTATGTATTTCTGTGATATCTGACTCAGTCTCATGAGAGGAGCACTTTGAGAAAACTGTCTTGGAGCCTATAGTCAAGGTGTTTGATAAAAAAAAAAAAAAAACTCTGTCGACCCTCAAAGTAACAGATGTGATTGGACCTCTGAATGACAATGTACACTTGAAATAACTTCTGAAATTAAATAATAAGTATTAATTGAATTCAGAATTTTCATAATTGTATTTTGTATGCTTGTTTCTTGCTTGCCTCCAACCCCCACCACCAGAGTGTGTGTGTGTGTGTGTGTGTGTGTGTGAGAGAGAGAGAGAGAGAGAGAGAGAGAGAGAGAGAGAGAGAGAGAGAGAGAGAGAGAGAGAGAGACTCTTATTTTGTTATAAGCCTGCACAAGAACTGTTATAGCTCATACAAATTAATGAATCTCGTTTTAATAAATCATTATTATGTATTATATATTGTCGCTTAAGTGTTCATGAGGATGTGACATTTTTGGGCATCTAACTTTATGATGTCTGTCCGCTAATAATTACCATGCATGTATTATATCTCTGACAAAAATTGGCATAAATAATTTCACAACATTTTAATAATTGCAAACTGAATTTAATAGACTGGAAAAGCTACACAACTACAAACCAACTCAATAATTTCAATAATTTCCTGTAGGCTAAATAAACTTTTTATTTTTTTTTAAACTCGGTTTAAAATCCAGTTTTGAACACAATTCAGTTTTACAGTTGCTTTTAATTCAGCACCTGCAACGATCTGTGTTCTTTGATTTCTATTTTTTTCCAATATCAATTCCTAGGTTATTGGAGCAGGGATGCTTCCGCTTTTTGTTGTCGCCTAAACCGTTTAGTTTTGGATGATCGGTCAAAGATTCTGACAACCAGCGGGGAGAAGCACAACGCCCAGCCGGGGAGGGAGCGCAGGAGGCCGGACAGATCTACTGGGCTGCATCGGGGAGACGCACCATTAGACAAGGAGAGAGCCATGCCTCACAGCGCTGGTCGACCAGGTAAGGATTTCTCCCTCTGCCTCATACTAATGCCAGTGTTTTTTTGCAGGTATGTTGGTTGCACTGTGTGGGGCAAAACTGTGAGGAGGCTTCCTGCTTATTTGTCTGGATTTTTATTTTATATATTTTTTATTTTGTTGTTAAAAAAAAGAAAAAAATCAAACAACGCATAGTGTGCTTTTCATTTCATTTTGTGCAGTGGCTTCATATATTTACACTTCGTTTTGTTATTGATGTCAGAAGTTAAGGTCAATAAATTATATTTTGATATTTTGAATTATTATTATTATTATTATTATTATTATTATTATTATTATTATTATTATTATTATTATTATTATTATTATTGTTATTATTATTATTATTATTATTGTCGTAATTTCTTAATAGCCTATTAATATCATCTAAGCTTGCAGGCTGTAATTGAAAAACATAGATCACAATCTAATTCACCTCTCAATTTTGGGTTTAGATGGGAAGATCAATGGAAAACAGTTGTAATGATCTAATTAATTATGGCAAAATTAAAAGCAAGTACAAAATCAATCTGTGATGGTGTCGAGGATAGAGTCAAATTGATATCCATCTGCTCCCGTTATAAAGCGCATGAATAAGCAATCTAAGGACGCAGCTGATATCCTGCAGTTTGGCATAGCCTATCCATATGGCTTTGGGTGTCAGGAGACAGCAAATAATTGTGGGGTATTACAAGTGACTCCCGATATGATGCGGATGTTTTGACTAGTAGGGAAAAAATAGATCCAAGGGAAATGTGTTCAGAATTAGTTTGGTAAAATTAGCTCTTAAATACAAGAGTGGAGAGTGGAAACATTAGATGCATCGCACCTATTGCAGGTGAGTTTTTTTAATGGCGTCTATAGGCTACAGCTAAGTAGGCTAGTACAGATTGAAATTGCTGACATTTCTAAAAGGTTGATACTGGTGAAAATAAATAAATCTATCATTAAACTCTCACCTCAATACTCCAAGGTTTATACACAAATGCTTGCACAGGACAGAAGTAAAACGTAAGTTAACAAGCTGTTCAGTCCAACTTTGAACTTGCAGTGGCTCCCAAACTGGGGTCAGGGGACCATTAGGGGTCCTCAGAAATATTGCAATTCAAGTAAAATGTTTTTAAAAAATTGTTAACGTTCTATTCATATTTTATCTAACTCTCTAACAATTATCACATATACAAACATAGCATATATAGCCTACTTGCACTCAGATAAAAAAATATCAAATCCTTTTTTAAATCAGTTAAAGTAGGTGGCTCTGACATAAGAGTGAGTGGGAACCCCTGCATCGTCGCAAACACGCAGTAAAAACACAACGGGAAGATAAAAAAACAGCAATATCGATTGTTGACGTGAACGCGCATTACAGGCCATATGTTTCACAAAACGGAAGAAAAGGATTTGTTTCGTCCATTCATCATCCGCCCCTTCCGCTGCTGTCTCCCCACCTCAATGTTCTTATTAAATACCCCAAAACAACTGATTCTTTTTTAGACTATTAGTTAGCCTACTTATTTATTTGCACTTTGGCTACAATGGGGATAGTGTTTTCTTAGAGGAAACATCAATCAGAACAGGCCTAAAATGTAACATATGTTTATATCAATTAAAAACAACACTATGTTTATGGGACTGCAGCTGGAACGTTGTTGTAATTATTTTAAGTGTCTGAAATATATTAAAATCAACTGTTTTATAATGTGTGACAACTATGCCGAGGCTCTTCATTGTATAACGCAGGCCAACAAAAAAACAAATCGAAAACAATAATCGTATTAGGTCCTTGGTGGCTGTGGTTTTAAAGGGGGTGAAGTCAGGACTAACAGTTTCTTAATTATCACGCCGTTTGTTTTGCTGTAGTCCTATGACACGGGGACGTCATCCTAGCAGTGCAGAGAGGTATGGGGGGCAAATCGGGGTGTTGTGGGGGAAATAGCAGCAGCTTTAGGGCAAAAGTGCACTGACGTGTGAAATTACAGCCCATGGTGCTACATATTGTACCAGAAGCTCACTCCCCAAAAAAAGCAGAAATAAAAAGATGTATCGTCCTCAAACTTGTCCAGAGGGCAGCTGGACGCAACACGGAGTCCTGTGCCATGAAGTCCACAAATCCTTTGAATAACATATTATTATTATTATTATTATTATTATTATTATTAGTAGTAGTAGTAGTAGTAGTAGTAGTAGTAGTAGTAGTAGTAGTAGTATTGTTATTGTTGTTGTTATTATTATTATTATTATTATTTTATTTCCACAAATACATACATTGTAGTAAATGAAAGGAGATTGCAGTTGTATACATCACGTTGGATGACTTTACCAAAACACTCTCCACTGTGCACAAACACTGTTAATATCATCAGTGCATATGAATACAAACAAACATATATATATTATGCTGGAAAAGCTGCAGCTACTTTGGCTAAACAGCAGTCAGTTATACAGAAGTTAATGTATAACCTCGTGCTACAGACTATTAAAGGGAGCCCTTATCGTCTTTGATTGGGTGTTTTTTTCTTTGTTTCCTTTCGGATTGAGGTCTACCGGAAGAGATTAAGAGCGCATAATACAGCTACAGTAGGTTTACCTCCAACCTTTGACCCGGCCAGCTCCAGCAGCATCAGCCTACCTACCGGCCTGCCTGCCTGCCTGTCTGCATTAGCACAGCGGGCTGTGTAACCTACTGTATGAGCGCCATCTACAGAGCGATGCTGCACACAGTCTGTTGGTGAAAATGATGGTGATGATGATGATGATGATGATGTTGATGATGGTCTACTGACTGACTCTCCCTCTGCAGGCTGCGAGCTCACCTTGCACACATCCTGACCACACACGGTTAAATGCAGTCAAGACATGAAGCACAGCAGCTTTTTTAGTAGCGGAACATTGGTTTTGCATCATTATGCTGAACTCAGAAGATGCAAAGACTTCTTTATTAAAGAGTGTTTTTTATTGATTTATGAACAGGACGCTAAAAAAAAGAATGCAATGAGAAAAAAAAACACATTTTCTAAAGAGATTTTATTTTTTTCATGAAAAAAAAACTAAGCTGTGATATTTGACGCTTTACACTTTCCACCAGAGGCTTACTTACTGGGCCGCCAGAGGTGTTTGTAAAAAATAAGCCTATAGTTCAATTTCATTATTATTTAAACTGTAAGAAAATTGGGAAAATTTAAAATTAAGATTGTTTAAAATATCTTGTTTAGGCTCTTCAATATCACTTTAAAAATGTAGTGCCAACAATAAAAAATCTTCCCATGTGGGTCCCAGTCTCATCATGTGTTTCTATTGGGAGTCCTTATAAGAAACATTTGAGAAGCGTATGCTTTAAACAACATACACCAGCCTGACAGTTCTTTACCTCTCTTCTACCCCCTGCCTTTAATTTCCTTGATTCTTCACCCCAAAGCCTCATCATTTCCCATTTCGTCTCCCTCCCCTTCCTGGCTGTCGGATGCAGGGACCTCCTCATTTGAGCTGCAGGTTTTTATGTGGGCGAATCACAAAGTGTTGGAATCTATTGCCTTTGTCTGACAAGTCATCCATCTCTATGCGAGGGGATCTGTGGGATGGAGGTAGTGGGGCTGATCTGTGGGACTGCAGCTTTTAGAAACAGACACACAAGGAGAGGGGCTTCATTCTCAGCCCAAAGCTTCGCTCAGGCACAGCCCATTCTGGAGGAGAGGGGGACGCACTGCTCTGTACTTCGCCGTGTCCATGTTGTTGTCATCTCCGCCCCTATCTGATTAAACTACAGAGCCCGCCTGTGCTCCACGCCGTCAGAGGAGAGGGATTTTCCGGCCGCAGATTCCCGAGCGGACCCGTGGAGACTCAGCTATACTCTATTTGTTTTCCTCATGATGTCCTTTACACACAAACAGTGACCCGGTTTGAGTCAATGTTGCTGCGACTAGTGCGCTCTGCACACGCGTGGGTCATGCTCTGCACCTGACAGCCCTTCTGCAAGACTTTTGAGTTTAGACTTGAACAGGAGGAAAACTTAGCATCGCCTCAAGAAGTTGTCCACTGCTGCGGACTCTTCGCACACGGAGTGTTGTACACCAAATTATATAGGCTATCCTTTTTTTTACCGCTTCAAAGCTCCATCACCGAGGCGAAACGGCGACCTCAGTCGATTACCTTTCGTTCCTTTGCTATCCCATGGATATTCACTGCAAAGCGGACCCCTTCTCGGCGATGCACCGTGAGTATACTGAATTAGTTTACATTTCGGTGTTGTGACTTTAACTCCTGGAAGATCGAAGATGTGTGCAATGACTGCGGTCTAATTTAGAAAACATGCAGTTAGATATTTTTAAATTTTTAAGTCCATTAAGGTTCGTTGTTTGCCAATGTATCCTTACTGTACTTAAGATGAACACAGCTCCAGAATAGTAGCCTAAATTAAAAATAGATTAATAGCCTACGTTCATTTTTGATAATAATAAAAATGAGAATTAGAGGCAGAGGAACCATGATAAGTAGCTGCTAAATGTTTTAAAACAGGAACATGTCTGGCTTATTTTTAAGAGCACGTGGTCACTGAGGAGTTTTGTTTTTATTTAGTATTTGTTGTGTAAAGCTTTATTGACTCAGAGGTTAATCAAAATGAAAAAACTGTGGGCTGGTTTGAGTTGCATTTACTAATAAGAGACAGAGAGACGAAATAGAAACTCCCGAATTTAAATACAAAGCGTTTATTACCTGTGAAATGACAGTTCGAGAGAGAGACAAGGACACGCTGTGTGTAAATAAATAAACGTGTCACTTTATTTATCTCACACTTTATTCAGGAATTAAACTGACGCAGCTGCTCTAACTGTTCATTTTCTTCATGTTTTCTTCTCCATACGATATGGGTAAAGAAGACCCGGACTGCGTGTAAATTATTTATTCCTCCTCATTCGCACCATCCGCGTTTGTAATATGAGTTATCAAAGCTCATTTTAATTATTTACAATTATTGTGCGAGGGAAATTAAACAGGTTGAAACACAATATCTGCGACATGTGTTAGGCTGCAGTGGAGGAGGTGCTCTTGGAAAATAGTGCCTATTGCCAATGTATAAGGAGAAAGGAGTTTACATTTATTTATTTTTATTTTTGTGGTATCAAAAAGAGCCAGTGAGGTATATTTACTTTATGTTTTATTTAGTTTTTATATTTTCTGTATTTGAAAGCAACACAACTCCATTTGGATTTTACTCTTTGGCTGCTTCAATTTCTACAATTACTATTATAAATATTAGGCCTATTATTATTGGTATTATAATTATGGTTATTTTTATTTAAAACCCCACTACTGTTTAAAGATATTTCAGAATTCATGCAGCAACAAAGAATGAAAATTAAAAAGTGCATGCATGCGTGTGTTTCTCTGTGTGTGTGTGTGTGTGTGTGTGTGTGTGTGTGTGTGTGTGTGTGTGTGTCTGTGTGTGTGTGTGTGTGTGTGTGTGTGTGTGTGTGTGTATACATGCACATTATACTGTGTGGATGTTAATGTGATTCAACCTTTTACGCTAAAACTAAAACAAGAAAACAAAGAAAAGAAAGCTAAATGAATCCACATGAAGAGACGGCGTGTCTTCTGCAGGTATGTAATGTTATGCTCCCCTGTGCTGCTGTTGTGTCCCACGCAGGGCACGGCGGTGTGAACCAACTCGGCGGGGTGTTTGTGAACGGCAGACCCCTCCCGGACGTGGTGAGGCAGCGGATCGTGGAGCTGGCCCACCAGGGCGTCCGTCCCTGCGACATCTCCAGACAGCTACGGGTCAGTCACGGCTGTGTCAGCAAAATCCTCGGCAGGTAAAAGGGGGGATCCACTATAGCAACAGAGCCCTATGTGTGTCAAACATCAATCTTCTATAGCTCGTAGCTATATGCACACCCAGCTCTATTTCAGCCTCAGTCATCGGTTATATAGGCAGGCCATTTTTTTTAATTCTTTCTTTCTTTCTTTTTTTTTGCTTGAACACAGCAGTTCTGCGTCCGAGATTTTCTATCCATCACCTGCAGCCTTGCAAGAGAAAAGCATCATAATCATGAAATACATTTTCGGAGGAGAGTTAACAGCTAAGCATTAAGGATAAAAAATATCTCGGAGGAATATGAGGCTGTGTTAATATTATAGGAGACAGGTGATAAAGAAAGTGTATAAAGTAGCATGAGATCACTTGGAAACTGACTTTTTAGGTCTACAGACACATGGTGGAATATTACTAGCAGATTAAGAAAAACAACACAGTCTACGGCCATTATAAACTCACCTTTAAGTTGCATAATCCTTTGGAAAAATACCATAAATACACACGTTACGTTCCTATATTTTTTTATCAGTGTAAAAGGTACTTTAAACCCGATAAATTAGGTCTACATTATTTTACTTCAGAGCACAAATGCTGTGAGATAATATTTTGAAATATATTTTTTTCAGCTATCAGAAGGCATTTCAGAGGTATTTCATTTCACACACACTGAATGTTTGTCACCAACATTTACCAATAGGTCATGGTGGCATGTCGTGCATGCTAAGCTCATGGGAACTGGAAATGAGGTCTAAACTGTGCTTTTTACAGCTAAACTGTTCTTTGTTCTGTCCGTCTCACTGATATTGTGTGATTTTAATTACACTGCTTTTCGTTGAAAATCCGCTCTGTTCACCTTCCAGCTGACACTCAATTAGAGCCATATTACAGCACACTTCCACACCAATTAATAGATTAAAGCCGCCATCATATCTGTAGTTTTTTTTTTTTTTTTTTACCCAATATAACTGCAGAAGCTCGGCGAAGATTTATTTCCACACAAACGATATTTAAGCCACCTTCCCATCAATCAGACTGGATTATTGAATTACTGTAAGGAGGGATCCATTCAGGAACATTCCCTCTGTCCCCATGCAGGTACTACGAAACCGGCAGTATTAAACCCGGAGTCATTGGTGGCTCCAAACCAAAGGTTGCAACTCCGAAAGTGGTGGATAAAATTGCTGACTATAAGCGCCAGAATCCAACCATGTTCGCTTGGGAGATAAGGGACCGACTACTGGCTGAGGGCGTCTGCGACAACGACACTGTCCCCAGCGTTTCATCCATCAACAGGTAGGTGGAAATAATTCCATTCTATCATTAAAAGTAGGCCTATATGTCGAATCGTCCCAATGTGCGTAAATTCTCACTGAAACAGAGCTTTTTTGTGTGTATTTCTAAATGTGTGCATACACGTAAGAGAAAATGTTCGAGTGAGCCAAATACAAAAAGAAAATCAGATGAGAAACAAGGGGGAAACCCCACGCGTAAATGGGATAAATCCGCTCTGAAATAAAGCAGATCGCTATTTCATCTTCACATACAAGGCTGAACTATAGTCAGTCCCAGCCGAGCCTATCCGTTGGTGGTCTCACAAGCGCAATTCAATCTCCTGTGCGGCCCTCCACAACACAGCCAGCACGGGAGCTGAGGATGGGGCCACGAAGAATCACATCTGTCTCGATAAAAACCGATCAATACCGCGTAACCAGATCCAGAGGCGGAGGGAAATACCCAACAAAGTCGTTCAATACGCGGACCACACTGCAACAGAGGCGGCAGCAGCCTCTTTATTGCCAACCAATTGCTCTGTTTTCCAACACCAAGGTGAATGTGGAGCGACAACAGATCACACATTTAGTCTTGGACAATTCTAAATAATGTAGGCCTATGTTATAAATTATTCCGGTTTTAATCACACATTATAATAATTATTATTATAATATTAATAATTATTATTTGTTTTAATTACAGTGGAATTAATCTAGAAAAGTATAGACCCTAGAAAATCCCCGTCCTAAAGCAGTGTTGATTTAGGGGTAAATGGACTTTAAAAGAGTTTCTGTTCCACTGAAGCAGCTAAAGCAGCAGACACCCTACACCTTCACCTTACCACATGAAGCGGGACCGCAGTGGACAAAGTATCTTTAGACAGAGGACTCCGGTGAAAAGCCCCAGTGCATGTGTGCAAAGTGAAAAAAAGCCCCATAGTGCCTGCGAGTGATGAACTTTGGTTAGGAGGCACTGTTCCAGAGAGCTGGTCATCAGCATTACATTTTAATGAGCTGAAGAGAGTCTCATAACACATCCAGCTAAATGCAGGCGATGGATGAATCTTTACCAAAAAAGAGAGAGAAAAAAAAATCTAAAATCAGATATGGAAATTATGGTTTCAACAGGTCTTTTGGCGCCGTTTTCTGTTTTCACCTGTTGTTCCTAAAACCAAAAGGAAATGTATTTAAGTGTGTGTAGAGGCAATGTTTTATGTGTTACTAGAAAACATTTCTGACCATCTGCTTGGTTTGAGCTGTGTGGAACAGCACTATTAGGAGAAATGTTGTCCTTTGAAACAAAGTTGCCCTGCACATTAATAATTAACGGCAGAGTGTGTGGCAATGTACAAAACTGCATTTTTTGTTTTTAAAACATTCACAAAACTTTACAAATCACAACATAACAGTCAGTTAGTTCCTCTCTTGAATTCCTCTCCAAAATGTATATTAGCGTTTAAGAAAGGTTAGTTGATTTTTATTTTACAGCATATTTAAAAACAAAATGCACATGAGTATTTTGAAATCTAACCTTAACTTGAGTAATAGTTTACTCTAATGTTCACATTACAGGCTATTTTGAATGTCTATGGTTGTCTTTGTTTCTCACTGTTGGTCTTAAAGGGAGGATTGGGAAATATGTGGAGGAGGGAGAAAGTGAGGAAGAGAAGTATAAGAGGCAGGCAGGGGGAGAGAAAGACCTCTGGGGGTCTCTGTGGTTAAGGGGATGACCTCTGCTCTAAAGAGGATGTCCTGGCTTTAAACACATTTTTCCTGCATGAATTATTAAAGATTACACAGAGACTGGGTTGCACTTTGTTTTGTTGCCGCAGAAAGGAGTTTCTCCCCGCTACAACATGCCCAGTGGACAGAGGCATAACCATCTGGTCCTAAGCGGCTTTCAATCATATTGATCCACATTTTAATCTTTCTTCGGGGATTTTTTTTTTTTTTACAACACCCAAACACCAAAGTCGTTAATTCACCCATCCAAATTGCTTATTCAATATCAACAACATAGACTTGAAACAAAGTCCTTGAATTTATGAGGCTCCCCCGAGTCATGAGGTCAGATAACTGTTGTGGTGAGATGTTAGAAATTCAAATAAAATATTGATGTGTGTTTTCTGGAGGAGGCTAGTCTTTGTTGCCCTGCCTGAAGGAGAGAGTATGGAGGACACCTGAGATAGCAAGGGGAATGAAAAGAGACACATTGTACATTTTTGCCCCCAAGGAAGTTAACCCCATAGCCGCCTTGATTCAGAATTGATAGCTCATTGCTGGATGCTGCATGCACATGTGAATGTCGTTTGCCTCATCTGCAGTCTGTAAAAGTCTGTTTTTGTCACACCTCTCGAGTAAGATGGCTTCCATGTGGGATTTCTGTCGGTACACAACGCTGCCTGTTATTCAATGTTCTCACGTTCATCTGTCAATCAAAAGATTACCATAGTCATGGTTTAATGTAATAGGATCATGTCCCATAAGAGCTAAAGCTGAGTTTGTGTAAAACCCACTGTACCTTTCCAAAAATCCTCAATTTTAAAAATGTAACATTATTTCTAAGGCCTCATATTTTTGTCATCTTTAAAGTTTTCAGATTATTGTGATGCTTTCTTTTATTTTATGCTTATTTATTTCAAAGTGCACCACAGATTAAAATACATTGATGTGGCAGTGGTCTCTGGTTGGGCCAATAAGACACTATTGCTTTCCTGTCACATATAATTTATAGATCACCATTTGCATTTGCTGTTCCTCTCCGCCATTCGTCGTCAACTTTTCTATCCCGGAGTCCCAATCAATAGCTCTGATCCTCAGTGAGCCTGAAGAATTCCTGTTTGCTACATTGAGCAACAAAAAGACCAAAAACTACAACAGACACCAGAGAGGTGACAGAGAATACAGGGAGGAATAAAGAAATTAAATAAAGAAGAGTGAAGATAGAAAAAAGAAAAGAAAGAGAAGAGGGGTTTAAAAGACAGGCATTGTAAAGTACAGTAAAACGGAGAGCACATTGGACAGTGGAGTAGAAATGAGAAAAGGGGATGAGATTGGGAGAGAGAGGAGTGAAAGATCAAGTGTGAGAGATGGAGAGAGTAAAGGGAGAGCGAGGAGAAAAGAGGGAGTGGGGAGCAGGAGAGGGAGATTATTAGAGTTGGCCAGGTAGAGTCAGTGAAGCTGATCATTGAGGTGAATTGATGTGATTTCATGCTTTGTTTGCAAGATCATTCAGACCAAAGTGCAATGAAGACTTTCCCGCCACATCACATCTTACTGGTATAGGGACTTTATCATATTTCTAACCTCAGAATCCAGCTAGATTGAATCCACAATCTCAGGGGGCAGCCCCTATTCAGCCTCACACAGGAGCAGAGAGATTGCCCCTAAAGCCCTGAGATTGGCTATTTGTGACAGGGGTCTGAATATCAGGATACAAGCGGCCCAAACGATGGAGCACTTGTACATGCACAGGCGTAAGTGGACGTGATGTGCCGTGTTTAAGTGTCCCGGGGCGGCCGGGCTGGTGTGAAATCTCCATGCTCTGGAAACAGTATTGATTGATCCATGTCTGTTGTTCACTTTACCAGGATTATCCGCACCAAAGTCCAGCAGCAATTCCACCCGTCCCCTGACGGATCTGTTACGCCGCTCTCCACGCCCGGCCACACCATAGGTAAGCGTGAATAAGGCTACACACAGATTACAGCACAGTCAAATGAGCTGAACAGGGCTGCTGAAACAGGAGGAAAACACCTAAACATGAACACTTACATGCATTTTCACATACACATGCACCTGAATAAACACACTTACTTTACCAACACACTAACTCAGCTTTTTCCATCAGTGCCCAGCACCGCCTCACCCCCTGTGACCAGCGCCTCCAACGATCCCGTAGGATCCTACTCCATCAACGGCATTCTGGGTATCCCCCGCTCCAACGGCGAGAAGAGGAAACGAGACGATGGTAAGGGAGACACAAGATCCCTTTGTTTTCCATCCTTTTGCAGTAATTCTCTCCATCACTCGTCTCCTACTTTTTTCTCTGTGTGTGAAGATGGCATTTATGACAGCGCTGCAGCCAAGTGTGTTTCTGTGTGCTGTCTCCAGTGACTTGTTATGTTGTATATCAGGCAGGGTGAGTGTTGAGAGAGAGTTGCGATTCAATCAGCTTGTTCATGCCCTGCGTTTTACCATACGCCTACAGAGCTGCATCTCAATTTTAAACCATGTTCAGACGTACTGTAGATATCCCATATAGCTGTCATACAACTCTAATCCCCCTTGGCAAGGCATCAGGGCTGCTGCTCCTCTGTAACTTAACAAAAGACAGAAAGAGAAGCTCTGTTGTGAATCTTGGCCTTGATACTATCAGTTACATACCAGTCATTTAATATTCTGCACTGTTAAGATGCATAGATGCATTTTTTACTGAATTATATTTTATTCTGAACAGCATTAAAACAATCAAAAATGAAGAAAATAGACCTAGATTAAATGGAAGCCTATACGGTCCAAGACAGAATTTCACATTCCTAGGCAAGGCAATAGAGTGGACACACACGGCCTGAGGGCTAATAGATTATCGGTTTCGCAAACAATTGGCTTTTTTAATGCCTATGAATTAACATGTCCCCGGTGGAGGCCTGAACAGGTGTAGGAACAGACCGGTGGAGGCAGGGAGGGGGCTGCGCGCGCGCGCGTGTGTGTGTGTGTGTGTGTGTGTGTGTGTGTGTGTGTGTGTGTGTGTGTGTGTGTGTGTGTGTGTGTGTGTGTGTGTGTGTGTGCGCGCGTGTGTGTGTGCCTGTGTGTGCACATGATTATGTGGTACTGCTTTGAGGTGGCTGATGGGATGAAATGGTTGAAAATGATCTCAAAGAGCACTCATCAAAACAGGCCACTTCCTTCTTTTATGTTTCTGTCTCTTTAGTTCTCTGGAGTGGCAACCACTTGGATGGAAGGAAAATAGGACATTGTAAGTTGAAGTTAGACAACCTTCTCTTTTGCTTTGGTCAATCAGATCACACTACTTTCCTCTCAATTACTGTTTTTACTCTTCCAGGGTTATGAGTTTATGGGGACGGGGGGGACGGAGAGATTTTTCCAATAAATAATCTCCCGAGAAATTAAAATGAATTAAACTAAAGTGACTGTGGAAAATCATGTTTTCCATGTAATGGCATGCAGTTCAATATACAGTAATGTACAGACTAGCTTATTTAGAACCTTTAGGCAAAGATAGCTGTAGCTTTTCAACAACAATATGCAGTTTATTGTAAACTAAAAAAATAAGTTTTTAATAATTCTGACCTTGGCATTTCCCCTTAATTTGTCAAGAGATCCACTGCAGCCCTTGTGATGAGTTATTTATGTTAATTTTCAATTGCCCACATTTTCTTCAATTATTTCAGCATAGTTGTTATTTTACAAAACAAAGCTGCTAGTGGCCCATCTAGCAAAAAGTTACCTGCTGAAATGTTAACATAACTTAGTAAATACATAAATGCGTGAATAGATAAGTACGCGAATAAATACATTAAAAGATGGGGAGACCTAGCGCAGCAAGGAGTTTTCATGTGGTTTAGAATATTCTACAGATGACTCACTGGACTTTGTTGCATGTCTGTAAACCAATCAAAGATTGTAAGCTTGACTGTGTTAACTTGACCATGGTGAACATGAAAAAAAGCATTGCACAGTCCTTGTACCGCTGGTGTTTTGATGCTGGTGACGTGTGATCCCGGTGTGGCTGAAGTCAGCGTTTGCCCTTTGAGGAAGAAAAAGGTCCCCATTACTGGAGGGCTGTAGAGATAATGTAGTGTGACACGCGTTATGTACACTGGGTCCCCGTAAGACGAGCTTCAGGGACATAGGTGCCATAAGAGCCATTAATCTGTCCTTGTCATGTGTTATTGCAAATTAAAAGTAGCATGTTACACTGGACGGCTTTCAAGTGAAGATGGGAGGAGGTGAAAGAGAGATAGAGGAGCAGCGGAATTTTTTACGAGTTGAGGAGGAAAGAAGGAGGTCCTGGCAGCCTCAATGAGAGTTGAGCAAGAATTAGTTTTAGGATTTGTGCATGCATATATACACACCTATGCATGGAAATGTGTTACGTGTGTCTGTTTGTAACTCCGTGGCTTCAGATGCTCCTCACACAGTGAGCATAGTGACATTTAAAAGAATTTGCAATTCTGCAGAGAAAAGCTATTAATTCACAAATTAACATCTCCCCTCCCCTCCCTCCCTCTATCTTGGATGTGCAAGCTATCGAAAAGACAAAAGAAATAGCCTTAAGGGGGGAAAAGAGAGAGTCTCAGCCCTATCTGTGGAGAGATTGGTTTGCATGTCTGCAAGCAGCGATACCAATTATGCCAGTGCTGGGAGAATGCGTGTCAGTGCGCCCCCTCCTTGCCCCCCCCCCCCACTCCCACCACCATCACCACCACCACCCCAGCCCGAATCTATCCATAGCCAGATTTATTTGTGTATCTCATTACAGGAAATGGAATGTTGTTCCTGCCAAATGCATTAATAGTGAAGTGGGGAAATTAGCCTGTTGTACAGCATGCTCTCACTTAGTCATTTAAACCTATGGTGGAAGTAAAAGCCAAGAAAAGACAGAGACAGTTGGGTGACAACTGCTGTCAAATTTGTATTATAATGCTAAAACTTGGGCTTTCCAGTCATTTCTCGAAGATGATTTTGAACATTTTTTTAATTTTCTGAGACATACCTGCTCCAATTTTTTAAAGGAGATTGAGTTGAGCTGCAGCTTTATGTAAATTCAGTGTTTTACTAGTCTAGCACACAATGACATGTTACTCCTGACCTTGCTGCTGTATGCAGGTAGGTTGATGTGACCTTACTGTATGTTTCTCTCATCGCTGGTTAACCACGTCCTGGATGGAGCCAAGCGGAGCTCTGGGGAGGACAGGCAGGGAGCTACAGTGATAAATTAGATGAAGAAAGCAAAGGTCATAACTTGTGATTGTAGCGTGGGTGTGAGATGAGTGTAGAAGGAGCTGATGAGAGTGTGAGCGTGGAGAAAAAAATATGGCCCTGCAGGTTGTTCATTCTTGACATAAAAAAACGATCGACCCAGCAGCCAGAGACATATCCACCTTGTTCAATAGCTTGAGGAAAAACTGAATACAGTCACTGTTTTGATTTGTTCAAATTTGATATTTGTCCCTTTTGGAGATTGTCCGGTGTGTATCTTTTAACACATATGACCCATTTGTGGAGTTTGAATCAGTTAGTTTATGGATTTGAACACCAGCTCACACTGGTTGGCTAGTCAAGCCAGTCCATGACAATGAGTCAATAGAGGACCACTTTAGAAAATAAATGCATCCAGAGCGAGACAGAAATAAATGGAATCATGAGCACCATGATGGCCCTGATGGGGTGTGTGTGAGAGAAAAGCCCAGGTTTGAGAGGGGCCACAGAGCGTAACATAGAGACAAGAAGCTGTTAGGGCCCCAACAGTAGAGGAGGAAACAAAAGGGTCTACATTGCATTTCTCCCCCTCGTTCTCCTCTTTCTCTGTCGTTCTTTCTCTTCAACATTTCATCTCTCCTCTTATCGTCCCCCTCTTCTTTCCCAAGTCTTGCAGGTTAACCATTTGCATTCAGCAATGTGGCTGCATGAGCATGAGACCCAACGTACAGTTGTAAACAATATACAATGAGATCCGTCACAAAAAATATAAGGAGAGGGAATTCACTCAATGAAGAGGAATCATGTCAGAGAAAAGTCAATTACGGGCAGCGATGCCGAGAATTAATGGAGCGATGCATTACTCAGCTTGAGGAGGGAGAAAAGGCAAGAGAAAAGAGGGGATACGTTAATTGCATTTCCACAAATACTCGCCCACACAGGGTAGCAACGCTAAACGGCAGACTGGTCCAGAGGAGGGTAGAGATGAAAGCAGATGAAGACAAAGAAAAACAAGAGATGGGAATGAAGTCATGCTAAAAAAGGAAACTTATCTTTTCTATCAAGTCATTTTTATCAAGGGGATACAATATAATTTAAACTTATTTCCAATGCAAACCAAATAGTTTCATTTTCCTAGTTTGTTGTGCAGCAATCTGCTTTACACTTTTCTCTGTTTACAGTTAAAGACCGACTCTCTCTCCCACCTGATCTACAGCCACCCTCTTAATTATGTTATAAACTCACAAACTGTATCCAAAGAGTTTAACTTATTTATTATAAACGTTCTGCTTTGGCCCGGATCTAAGACTTTAAATGAAAGTAAATAAAATAACTAGAGTGCTTCAAAAATACTATCGACGCAGCCTCAGTGATGGCAGTGAGGGTAAATATCAAATAAGCATCACTATGCCTGCTGACAGTCAGTACACTGGTTGGTGGTGCTAAATCGAATTAATAAAGCTCTTAAACACGCCACAACATAACAGGATCTTAACAGCCATGGCAGTGTTGCTGCCTCTCTCCCTCTCTCTCCCCCACCCCACCTCTCTCCTTTCCGCTTCAGAGGTTTCATAAATATAGCTAGCTTACAGGGAAGGAGTGTACACCCTCTGGGTATACCAGTTTGTTTGTGCTCTCTTTTTTTATCAAGCATAACTGCATTTTTTAAAAAATCAACAAATTATACCACAATTTGCGATAGCATCATTTTACCTATCAGCAGAGGACTCGCAGCCTCTGATCTAGGAAACCCTGTGTCATTGATTTACGGAGAGAGCCAGGCAGTGTGCAGGAATTCATTTGCCTTTCAAACAAGCCCCTACATCTACTCTCTGCTGAGTTATCTTATCAGAGAGACAGGGGAGATGAAAGAAGGACATAAAGTGCCACCATGCCACCGCAGGACGTTAACATCCCCCTTAGAGACAAAGCCAAACACAACAGCTTTTGATACCATTGTGGTTTGTCTCACAGTAGCTACTGCCATTGGTTAACGCTGTATGTGCGTGTGTACAAATGGCTGAAATGAGTGTGAATATTAGTTAGAAAACGATTATTTTTCACAATATTGTTAAACAAGTAGAGTTGCAATTTTGGGACATTGAGTTGGTACAAAGTCCACTTAAAATGTTTGAATAAATCATTGTAAAATATAAAACTTTTAGAAACGGGGTCAAACACCTTCCGTCTGTTCAAGGTGATAAAAGAAAGTATTTACCAGAAAGCACATTGCTTTAGGGTAGATGTGTGAATGTCACCATTGGAGAGTCTTGTTTTTATCTCGGTTTGTCTCCTAACACTTTGGTGTTAAAACGAAGAGATGCAGTCAGCTGGTGATGTGGGAGTGATAAGAGAATACCTGCTGAGACACCCAAAGGGGTTGAAGAAACACTGAGAAAATGAAGCCAGTCAATGAGACACACAAACACACACACACACACACACACACACACACACACACACACACACACACACACATAAACACACACACACATAAACACACGCACACGCGGTCTGACAGTCGGGCTTCACACTCCACTTGACACACTGACTGTCAAAGGATGAATCTGATTTATTGCAGCTATCTTGTGATATATGTCAAACATGAACCTCTAATTGCAATTTCTGAAAATAAATTATTTAGTATTATTTCTATTTAAAGGCCAAATCAGTAATTCTTTGACCGCATACATTTGAAATATATTTACATACATAACTGCAAATTGTGAAACCATGATTACATATAGGCCTGTTTTACTCCCATTTCTAAAACATTACTGTTGTAAACAAACCTCATAGTGTTGCTAATATAGATTTAGCTGTTTATTGTTAGTCCTTGTGTTAAAATGCCTGTCAATCAATTAGCGGGTTCCAAAATTGGGTTTTTAATTTTGCTAGTGCACCGAAAAGTGTCCTGATGTGAATCTATGTCATTTTGCAGCCAGTTCAGAAGGCCTGATTAAGTTTGTGAGCGGTGCTGAGTATAAGCATGCTCCTCCACAGTGAATGACAAACACTATTGATCAAGTTTGCCTCTTTTCTCAGACCAGCTGATACGAGGTAATTAATTACACCATTTTCTTCTGTACCACAAACAACAATTGAGTTTCTTACAGCAACACTAATGATGCAACCCCAACCCTTCACCCAAGGGAGCTGTTTGAAAATGTGCTAAAGTATTCGGTTAACTGATGGTAGGAAAAACTGATTCCTTCACAAATGTTACACAAAGCTAAAGTCAATATATTTTAGCAGAGAAACACACATATACACACACTCTCCCATCTACACGTACACACACTCATACCCAATCGCAGTCCTCTATTCCATTCTCTCCATGGATCTATTTCTTGGTGCGAGTCGGGTTCATCCTCTGGCCTCAGCCATTGAAAAAAGGTCAAGCAGCCGAGCAGAATGGCAATAACGCCCCTGAAATGGTACCATCAGTGGAACATGATTGATCAATTGAATTCCATAGCACAGAAAAATGTGGGATTAAGTAGAGTATTATGCGCACAATGAGTTGAGGCATGATGTTCATTCCAAGTTCATTTCGCCTCCCTCCTCTGCTGGCGGATCAGGCAATCAATAGCGGCCTTGCATATCATATATCACCGCTGGCTCGCCCAGGAGAGAACATAATCTGCTGCAAATTTAGAATGACAGATTTGTATGCGAGCTAAAGCCCTCATCCGCTGTTGGTGGCGGGGTATAAGGAGGAAGGGAGGGTGGCGGGAGGCAGGCAGTAGAGTGGAGGTTCCTGGGATGCTGGCTGGAGGTTTTAGTTGCAGATTTTTTTCTTTTCTTTCAGTGTTCAGGACTTGATGAGTGAGCAGAGGGAGAGCTGCAGCGGTAGCGGCGGGCTCCCTGGCCAAGTTGATAGGGTCAGAGATCAGGGGAACGACGGAAGCATAGGCTCATTTGTTTATATAGAGTGCGACCGAGTGAGGAAATGCATACGCTTGCCCTCGACGCCCCGTCCTCATTCGGCCCTGAGTATCGTCCCCACTCCATTCTGTTTTCCCGAAGACAGGCAATATGTGGGGGATGGAGGGAGAGAAAGAGAGACAGAGAGAGGGAAGGGTAATATGTTCAGGAGGAAAATAGTACAGTTAAATAATGGCCCTCCATTTCCTGCTGGCAGAATGAGAGGCTCTGTATGTAATCGTCAGCCCTACTTTCTCCTCCTGAAATACACGCTCTCCCTTACAAGTATATATTTGCACTGAAGGTAATCCATCAATTACCATAGACCTATCACATGATGACCGTGCTGATGGTGGCCACGAGGAGAGGTGGGGGGAGGCAGAGAGCTGCCTGACTGAGTGTATGTGCGTTGAGAGGAAGATAGGAAGACAGTGAAGAACAGAGAGGGAGATAAAAGGCAGACATGCTGGTGGGTCTCCCTGAATTTACTGCTGCTCCTCATGCTATCACACTCACATCTGTCGAGATCAAACAAACAAAAATTCTCCTTATGCTTATGTCACATTGCTAGCCTGCTAGAATAGGTAAATCAGGTCAAAAAGACTGGAGCTATGCCCTGATGCAGAATGTTGTCCTCCCCTTCCCTTCTTCCTCTCCCTCTTTCTTTAGATGGCTCAGATGGCTCAGGCCCGGGCAGCGACTCTCAGGGCAGTGTGGAGAGTTTAAGGAAGCACCTGCGAGCAGACGCCTTCACCCAGCAGCAGCTGGAGGCCCTGGACCGTGTGTTTGAACGTCCTTCTTACCCTGATGTCTTCCCCACTTCAGAACACATCAAACCTGAACAGGTTGGCCACACAGGTTTCTTTCTACACATTGAAATGTACAGCCCTGCACTGACATCCTGGTTTCTTTCTTCTCTTTTAGTTGTAGTAAAATAATTTACATTGATTTTTTTTTAGAGAGAATAAACTGGTACATGTACTGACACAAGTGACAAAAAGCTCTAAACAACTTCTTGCTTAAAGAAGCCTACAAGCCTTCAGCCTATTACAGCAAATAACCTTTATTTACATTCATTAGACTGTTAAACAACAAGAGACTATTAATTTTTCCATTGGAACTCTATGTGGGTGCCCATGCAGCCTTAGCAGTGCCCTAATTGAGTTCATTTTCATCTCTGCGCGATCGCGAAGAATTACAGCGGCGATAAATCAGAGGGACAGCCCCTCAGCCTGCTATACAGCCCTTAATGCAGCTAATTACCAAAGTGATTTCTACGGCAAGATCAATACCAAAACGAATTGGAAATGACTTGCAATCACAAAGAGTGGAGGAGAAGGTATTAAAAAGGCGAGAGAAAGGTGGAGGAGGGGTGAGAAAAACGGCATCAGAATGGTCCAGAAAAATCACTTTTAATTTAATGTAATATTAATCAGGCTGCTTTCCACTCTTTCTGTGCACCTCCTTTTTTCTCCCTGTTTCCAACACCCCCTCCTTTTCTTAAACTGGTGAAAAGGTGGGACATTAGGCTATTAGGGGCTTGTCTGGTGTCTGCGTCAGGGCATTAAAAAGCCATTTTGAAGAGGCCAGGCTGAATAGGCCTCATCCCTCCCACACTTCTGGCAGCCATGTGGTCAGGTCATTCAGGCCTCTCTGTGCTTGCCACTCGCCCTCCGTCCAGCCCTGCCCAGCCCTGCCCACAGCCCATCTGCATGACAAAATGGCTCTTGTGCCGCTGAGGCCCAGTGGAATAGAGTGGAACATCCACCCTAGTGCCAGGGAACAGTTGTAAGCAGACAATTAGAGTTTATCTGGGATAGAGGCAGACAAGACTGGGGTCACCAGCTCACCCCTGTGGGACCCCTGTCCCATTGAGACAAACAGATGCACACACGCACTCCGACACAAACACTTGCAGACACAAAGGTGTGCAAACACACTTATCCTTTTCAAGAAGAAGAGTCAGGTCAGGAAGTGTCATCTCATTATCAAATATGATTCATATCACAGCTGCTAGCAGAGTCTTAACCTGAGATTAAAGTGAATAAAGACTTTGAGACTTGTTGTTGGTTGATCCTTACATGACGTTTTCTGGTGCAGTGCAGCAGAGTGTTGCAAAAATTGTAAAACTTGAAAGATGGCTGCAGCTGCACAGTATGTTTTATCACAGTTGAAAAGATATTCAATGAAAACCTACAATATAAAGTAAAAAATACCACTAAAAGTATGAAAGGCGTAAAAAACAATACACACTATTTTATCATTTTATTAACCCCGTTTTATGTGTTCATCCTAGAGGCAAAACAACATTTTGAGGTTGTACTCCCCTTTAAAAAACCACCACATGTCTCTCCTGTAACAAAGCCCTGAATGTCTCCTCCCTTGACTGGTCACAGGGATGACTGCAGTGGAGCACAAAGAGCCAGCTGACACCCCGTCCTTTCACTCCTCTCCCAATCTCTCTCTCATCCCTCTCTCCCTTTCTGCCTTCTCCTCAGACAAGCCCTAATGCATGCATACATCATAGGTCTTGTTAAAGCATGGGGAGCGGGGTTGGGACACGTTGGCAAGGCCGGGGGGGACACAGAACATACAGGAAATATTCAGAAGAAAACATAGTAAGCGGATCACAGACAGCTTCCTCAGTACACTAGGGGTTTCCTTCAGACATATTTCATATATAACTGAAAAAACTGCTCTAAATCTCATGCACAAAGTGGGCTTGCATGCAGTGCATGAGCGATATTACCCAGATCATGGCACAATCTGGTGGAATGTGAAATTATTTAATGTAAAATTGTGTATACAATTGTGTGAATTGCTCTTTTTGATTGCCACCTTTACTCACACGTGCATTCCGCCACTGACATATTTTTGCATTTGTTATTTGTCTACAGGCGAATGAGTACTCACTCCCATCCCTGAACGCCGGCCTGGATGATGTGAAGCCGAGCCTTTCCACCAGCGCCAGCTCCGACCTCACCTCCAGTGTCTCCCAGAGTTACTCTGTTGTGACAGGTACAATCTGACTCACGCTACATTGATCCCTAAAAGAATACACACAGCCGCAGCAGGTCGAAAACATCTGCAGCGAGGTGGTCGACTCAGTACTGAGAACACAAACATAGTGTATCTAGCTATGCTGCAATGTCTTTCAATATTGTGTCATGGCCTCTTTCTAACTGTTCTCTAAAAGTTTTTTAGTTTAGTAACACCAAGCATATCGTGCCCATTTTCCAAATTCTCATCCACCCCTTCTCACCAGTGAATCTGACGCACTGTTTTCCAAATTGTACCTCATCCTCCTGATATAAAGCAAATCAGTCTAATCAATCAATCCCATAATCACCAGAGGTTACATATATACACTACACATATATGCACACTATAGCAGCTGTTAAAGATGGGAGCAGCTGACAAAGAAGACTATACTGCACCTGGACTTACTGAAAATGCCCTATGCAGTCATTTTACACCCAGATTACACTTTATGACACTTAATAACACTAACTGATAATACTGATAATCATAAGTCAGTTGTTTGTGCCTTCACTTCTAAGCTGTTTTTCTTGTAGATTAAAGTATTAAAATGTAAAACTCCACTGTTTTAAATTAACTTCTTAAAACATTCTTTGATCAACTTTGATGGAACATTGTAAAAAATCATCTGGATATTGTGTCATCATCGAGTAATCAAGATTTTGACTGTCGCTTCCTGATGGCGGGCACATTTTCCAGCGATATTAAATTCTTATCACCATGAAAAAGCTCTCTTGAGCCACTTTTTGAGGCACTGTGTATTTATTTCTGAGGGACAGAGCGAGGTGATATATCATCTGAGCCCATTAAATCCTACAGGCCTTTCACACGCTGCTCCTAACTGGCTATTGTGTTAGCCCAGATTGGCCCGCTAACAGATTGACTGGGAGCATTTCTCATAAGAGACAGCTGCTGTTCTCGCTGCGACACGACGTTGTCATCAAAGGCTATGATAGCCTGTTGATTGACAGCGGCTGGAATAGCACCGTGGCTGCCTGGCTGCCTCATGCTGTGGAGAAGGAGACCCAGATACAGATGAGACAGTGAAAGAAACACTGATATTACAGGTTTTTTCCAACTGCTGCTGTTTTCAATAGTAACTTCCACTGACATCCAACAGGTAATGGCAGGTGCAGTGTATTGAATATCTTGTAATATTAACTATCTGTATCATGTTACCCACACTCACCCACCCTGTATTGCACTATGGCTTCTTTTGCTCTGCTGTCGAGGTTGATGGCCGCCTGGTTAATTGAAATGTTGTTTCAATGTGGCTGCTGAGGCTCTTTCCCAGGAGAGGTTAGGTTTATTGATGGCCACACTGACTCCAGAGTAATATGCCAGTCTTTTAATAAAGCACCCATAATTATGCAGTGGGCATCAAAGTCAATGAGTCCACTGTGTGTGTGTGTGTGTGTGTGTGTGTGTGTGTGTGTGTGTGTGTGTGTGTGAGTGTGTGTGTGTGTGTGTGTGTGTGAGAGAGAGAGAGAGAGAGAGAGAGAGAGAGAGAGAGAGAGAGAGAGAGAGAGAGAGAAAGTAAAGAGGACAGCATGATTGAAAATTGCAGTGGGCCTTCTCAAATGATCCCTACGGTCCAGCACAGACCCAGACACAGAGCTATGGGAAAAGAAAGAACCCCTTTTTATTCCTGAATATGCGGGAGGTAGATTTGCCCCAGAAAGTTGGGCCTCAAGAGAAGAAAGGTGTGTTTTTGTCTTTTATGCTGGGCTCCTCCTATGAAAGCGGTCTCGCTCTGGGGAACACACTCATAGCAGGTGGCCTTCAAGCCACCTGGGGGCCAGAGGGCCTCCTAAAGCTATACATGTGAGGGCCACTGATTGCACAATGAGGATGCAAACTAAGAAAACTTTTCTTAGAGTGGAATATGACAACAACATACTTTAGCACAAGCATTAGAAAATGCGTCTGAGTATTTTGAGCAATTAAAGTCAAAAGTAATATCCAGTAAGCTTTTATTATTTCATTTTAATGACTATGTAAAGTAATGCATGAAGCATTTGATTGGGTGTAGGTTGTTACTGCATAATATTATTTTTTCTGCCATTAGCAAACCCTGTAAATAGGAATGTATGCCAAGGCTGAAAAATGCTAAATTACCTTCCACACTTAGGCTGGGATCCAATTATCAATACATTATGCTCTCATACTGGATGGAGCTACGAGATTATATTCATTCTTTAAATGCTTTCTGCTCCCAATTAAAATTCACACAGTTATTGATCTTGTTGATTTTTATGTCCTGAAATTTGCATAATCTATTAAAGATGAATGATTAATGAAGTGCTCAGTTTTGCGTTCCAAGGGCGCGAGCGAAAGCAATGTCGCCCATCTTTTGTGTCCTCTGTTTACCCTGATGTGTGAAAGAGACGGTTACCTAGGAAGGAGGTTGGCTGCCAAATCAGAGAGATTTAGGGGACTGAAACGCACCGCTGGAATTTAGTAAGAAACACCAATCATTTACAAATGATTTCTTCTCCTGCACAATGACTATATTAGATTCTAGATTCTAGATTCTCAACATGTAAATGCAAATCATTGTAATGTTACCATTTTGTAAAAGATTAAATTTGTCAATGATTCTTTGAAAGGAAATTATTCTATTATTTTCTCTTAAGAGAACTATAATAAATTAAGCTGCTTGCTAATTTGGAGATTATATTAAATGTCACATATTTACTTTTTACCATGTTTACAATAGTATTGTGCATATCCAACTGGTTGTGTCCAGTGAAAGAACACTGTGAACTGTTCACTGCATCCATGGATGGAACAAAATGTCATGATTAACCCCTGGTCCAGCATGTATGTGTCTGCACAGTTTTTTATTGATACCAAACAAAGTAAGCAACATGAAGTATCCTGCAGATCTGGTGAATCTTAACTTTAGTTATCCTAATCCTGAGACTTTATACGGGAGAGGAATGATTGTATAATGTTGTAGCTACTTATCAGTAGTTAAATAGAGTTACACCAAATGAGAGTACAGCAGTCTCTGTGAAGGCGGGGCTCCATAATCACTCTCACTAGCGCATGTGGGGAGGCTGGGGTGTAAATGGGAACCCCTCTGACCTTCTTCAACTCGAGCAGATGTGAAGATCCCGTGTGTTTCCATCTCTCTTTATATCTATCTACCTTCTCTCATATCTATTTCTCTTTCTCCTGCACCTCAACTGTATTAATGAGGTGAAAAAACACAGCTTTATTTCAGATAAATTTCAGCTGAAATGTGCACCACACTGAGCCGTTTTTATGACTTGGCAGTACCAGCCATTCTCTGCTGGGTGGTATACAACAAGCAGCCACCTAACCTGCGGTGCCTGGTGTGTGGCCTGGTGACAAACGGCGTGTCTCAGCTCAGAAGCGGCAAGCTCGGAAATTAATGTTTATATCACCCCCCACAATAGCACACTAACCTTTGAGCACACATTGGATAATGAATGACTTTAAACCATGTGGATGGGGAATTCAAACTATTTGGCCCTGCAAGTATTCTTTACTCACAACTGGAGGAAGCCTTTTACAATCATTCTTTTGTTCCTTTCTGGTGTGAGTGGTTATAAATGACCACCTCTACAATGCAGGAGAGTGAAGGCTATACTTGAAGCGAACACGAATGTGTCCCTGTCAAGGTAAATTTAACATTACATTCTCTGTAGACTCCTCTCCAGAGGACTTTGCCCTACCTACACAAGATAGAAGTTTTGCTGTGATCTTGAACATACTGTAGGAATACAAAAAGTTCTCTGTAGATTGAGTGTCAGCCTTTAAAAACAGTTCTGCCAGTAAATGGTTTGCGCACTAAAGTTCCTCGGTGTACGTTTAAAAATGAAATGCTCAATTGAGAGAAGGCTGTTGTAGCTATATCTGGACGCATCACTCTGAGGGACGTTGTAGGTTCTTAACAGTCCATTTCTATGGTTGATGGGGTCTGTAGATGTGGTATCAGTGGTGGAGCAGAGACAGATGTTGGAGAACTCTATAGCGTCTCCACTCTCTCAGAGATGTGTTTGCTGGGGAGAAGAGTCCCTAAGGACCCTGAGTTTATCTTCCATCTCCATCATCAGGGCCTGTGATTTGACAGGCTCCCTTTAGCCAGACTCTGCCTCATCTCCAGGACAATAAGCAACACCATGTCTGATTAGTTTCAAAGTTCAGTGGTCTTGAACGCAGCATTTGTATCAGTTGTTGTTGCGTCGTAACCACTGTCTATTTGACAACGGTTGCTCAGGCGCTGAGAAAACCGAAGCCTACAGTAGTATGCAGGAAGTCTCAGATACAGTGTAAACAGACTTGGCCTGGGCTTCATGTTTGGCACCCTCAGTCTTTTACTAAAGGTGGGCCATGCAGTTTCATACAATCCACTTTTCTTAAATTGTGATTGGTTTATCTTTTATTAAGGCCAACTCTTGTTAAGTATGTCTTTGTACGACATTTTTTTTTGTCATCGGTTAAGCTCACTGTGAACGTGAACATGGGTAAAAACTGTAATGCAGCTGATTAAGGTGTAAGTTGAATATAGAGCTTTTCAGCTAACCCCTAAAAGTATTTACTGTATTATCTTTTATTAATGAATGCCTTTATTCTGGGGTGATTGGAGTTATTATGCACTCATATCAACCTCAGGGTAACTTCACTTGTGAAGCTGTTTTAACTTTAAAGACTTTAACAGAGTGCATGTTGGATATAATTAACTGAAGTACAGAACTGAGTGCCAGCCATTTGCAATCATCCCTATATGTGGACCTTGTTTCCAATAAATTCATGACATACTTGTGCAGTGCATGTGACAAACTTTAGGGTCCATCCAATTAAATGCAAAGCCCACTCATTAGAATATGTCTGGTCATTCCAGGGATTCGTGCCAACCATCTTTTTAATGATTTGATCACAAGTTAAACATGTACATTGTTAAACATTGTGCTGTTCCCTCTGTAACAATGCTATTTGTCTCAATAAGATGAAAGTATTCTGTGTAATTGCAGTACCTCGGTTTAAATCCACATTTACAGCTGTCACAAAGACAAAGAGATTTGTAGAACCTGCTTTAGATTTCAATGGGAAAGCAGTCAGTTACGTTCCCTGGCATTAGGTTCATAGGGCTGACAGGGTTGCATCACCCTTTCATAAAACAGCCCTTATCTTAATGAGGAATCGCAACACACAATCCTGTTGTAAAGTAACAATGATGGGGGAAGCAGCTAATGAGGCTATCATGGTGTCGGGAAAGAGCCATCTCTCCCTACAGGCCCCAGTGAACAGAACAGGCTCTGCGGCAGACGTGGAGAGGCCGAAGACAGAGCTCACATTGATTGCATAGGTTCAAGAGGCAGAGCCGGTGAAATGAAAGATGCCAAGACTCATCAGCCAAATTAGATCAAAGTGTAGAGTTTTGAACTGTCTGCGAGTCGATTGTTTGGTTATTTGTGGGAGTGATTTTGTTGTGAGAAAGCAGCCGTGAGATTATGTTGTTTGTTTTCCCCAAAACCTTGGGGAAATTTTTTACGTATTTGAGCTTGATTGATCAGGCGCAATGTGTTGTTGCAACATTTCACTGGTGTATGTTTCCACTTAGTTGAATGAATTACTGCTGGGTGCATATGAGATTATTATTATTATATGCTATGCAAAAAAACAAATCAACTGCTTAAGACTGCTTATCTATTCAGAATTCATACAAAATGTCTGGTCTTGAGTTGGTAAAAGATAGGAAGTAAATGTATAAAAGCAATTGCACTTCTTTTAGTGTTACTCATCCTTTAGGCTTCCTTTAATTCATACCATAAATCTGTTAAGGATTTGGAGTCCCGTCTCTGTTTGATTTATTGCCCTGTGGTAGTGTTCTGCTATAAGCATGACAAATCTACAAACTTCTGCTGTGACACTTTTGATTTGTTTTGCCCTCTGCACTGAAGTTTTCCTTTTGGTTATTTGGGCATTAAGAAAGCTATACATTCATCCCTCCATACATCTGAGTGACTGAAGTGAAGGTATGCTGTATGTGTGGGGTTGCATGTTTACATTATATCTAGTTTTTTTTCTTTTTCTTTTCTTTCTACCTGGCAGACTCTCACCCATCATATCCACCTTCCATGTGTGTAAAGCGAGAGCCCCATGAGGCATCCTTTGCCCCCTTCACCCCCTCCTCTGTTGAAGACTCTACTCTAGCAGACATCTTGTCCCACCAGTCCAGCCTCTCTGTAGATGCCTCTACTCCCAGCTACCCTGCCCATGCCCACGGCCACTGCTACAGCCAGTATGCCAGCCAGCCCTTTATAGCAGGTACAACTTTACCCATAAGGCCCTGTAGCCAGATCAAACCCCAATCAAGCTCACTCTTTTCAGTCGATTTACCTCTGTTTTCATTTTTAATAACTTTTAAATATACACCAAATTAAAGCGTCTGCCTCTCACGTTGCAAAGCCATCAATCCCATCATGCTTTGTGGCCCTTCTGTTATGCATACAGAAGCACTGACTGTTTGCTGCTCATTAACAGTGACTGCTCTCTCCCCCTCTCCACCCTGCTTTTCTCCAGCTCTGACCCCTTGCTCGTCTCTCGGGTTAACAAAAGGCCTCCGGGTCCCTCCAGCCTCGTGACAGGCCCAAGGTCTGAGGGGCCAGAGGAGGCTTAAAGAGGGGGGTGCAGAGGCAGAGGCAGCGACGTAGGGCTGTTTATGTCCCTGTCCTGCGTGCCCCTTCATCCAGCCAGACCCGATACTGCCACTGTTAATTACAGGACTGAATGTGGAGCAGACAGAGCTCTCATTGGCCCGATGCTCCTGTCAGTTTTAAAAGCTGCTTAGGACTTTGGTATATTAATGTTACAGCTCTGTCAGTCTCTGATTGGAGCATTTAATAAAAAACAATTAGTTAGTAACTTTCCTCAAATTAACATGCAAATTACCCTGTGATATAGACTGGTGACTTGCCCAGGATTGCACCTTTCACCCAATGCATGCCCCAACCCCTTGCAACCCCAGACTGGATTAGCAGTTCAGATAGACACCAATGGATAGACAACATGCAACTTCATGTAACATGCTGCAGCATTTTACATGTTTGTGGTCATTTTAAGCATTTGTGAACTATTTTTCCTTAGAATATTGCAAAATGAGCTTTCATACTTTCAAGTAATTAAATGGTGTGATGCATTGTGACAGCTTGTCATTGCTTGGTATTCTCTGTGACTATATGCATCACTTCACTGTGTTTCTTGTTCATGATAAGAATATCATGATTGCAGCATTTAGGAAGAAATTATTTGTACCTATAAAAAAGAAAGCATGTTTTTATGCTTTACCAGCAAGTAAAGCTTTTAAAATATACATTCATTTTCAACTTTTCTGTGTTCAAGCATCCATGTCATAATTTTCCTCCTGTGTGCCTGCAGGTCGAGACATGGCCAGTACCACTTTACCTGGCTACCCGCCTCATGTCCCCCCCACAGGACAAGGCAGCTACCCCACCTCCACACTCGCTGGAATGGTTCCTGGTAGGTGGCACTACTCCCTTTTTACGATGCCATTAATTTGACTTTCACAGGTTTCATTTTCAGCAGGTAGTCCCCTTCAGTTGATCTTGTTGAAGTCACTTTAAGTTAAACAAGTGGTAATGCTTTTCTGTGATGTCTTTAACAGTATGCATGTAACACATACAAAAACACATTTGAGATACTGAAGAAACTTTAAAGCATTGCTCTTGACTCTAAGGATTGAAGCAAGCTTGTTATAGCTTTGTTAGACTGTGGTTAGCGCGTGGTTAGCGTCTGCGGACGAGGACATTAGATGAACTCGATAGGCGATCACCACAATCAGTGGCCGTGTGATAGGACAGTTCCTCTCAGTTACACTCCAGCTCCCAGCGCTCATTACCCTCGCCGTGTCCACACAGCGCACTCTCACCAGCCTCGTCAATAAACACTGCTTTTGCTCCTCTCCTCGCCTCCCCGGACACCCAGGGCTGCAGACCGTATCTCTTTCCCCTCTACTTAACCTGCAGTTCAGGTTCACAGCAAACAGTTAAGGGTCAAAACACAGAGGCGTGGAGGGCCTGTAAATATTTAAATCACTATCTCTCTCAGGGATGAGCTCAAGTTACACGACCAGCAGTGGGGATGCTATAGCTGCCAGCATGTGTAGATCTCTCTTCCAAACAACTGAAAACACAATTCCCTTTATTGCTCTGAGACATGTTCCTTTCACACTGACCAATAATCAAAGCAGGCGTGCAGTATTTACAAGTGAGCTCAGTGTGCACGAGGGTAACATTTTAACACGTACATGGAGGTAAAAGCTGATATCTGAAATTAAGAAAATTACTTATGCATTATTGGTTTATATGCCACTGGAGAGTGCTTATGGATATACTCATACAAGCACACAAGCACAGCTACCTTTTTAATCCAGAGGTTGTAGTTTTTGTCATCTGGTAGTGAAAGATTTAGTGACTGGCCCCAAACACTGCTTAAGCAAAGGCCATTCTTCAGCAGCTTCGTATAAAACCCAGCCTTTATAGTCTCGTAAAAGAAGGAAACCTGTGGACCCACAGCATCGCTCTCTGACATCCCCTCAGCATCCTGTCCTTTCCACCACGACCTGCACAGAGAGGACAAAGAGCGAATGAGAGTCTCAGAGAACCTTATAGGGAGTTTTAAAGTGAAGCATCATCACTTAAAAGCAGTAGGGGGAAAGCACAGAAGTCCTAACTTAAGGAAAGAATAGAGAAAATCCTAAAGACTAACAGAGGATTACAGTAATAAAACAATCAATTGACCTGAAGGGACTGTGGAGACAATCTATACAAGCAGCCAGGATAAACAGCAGAAACATTATTTTGAGACAAGATTGTAATGTAACTTGTGGTAAAGGCAATTTTTATTTTTTACGAAAGCTGTCAGTCATTTCAGTTTGTTAGCTCTTTGCTAATGTTTCTTTTTATTGATTTGTTCTCTAGGAGGGGACTTTTCTGGAAACCCTTACTCTCATCCACAATACACCACTTACAACGAAGCATGGCGGTTCAGCAATCCAGCATTACTAAGTAAGCTACTTTCTCTTATATATCAAAAAGTTTTAAACATACTGTAACATTATTAATAATAATAATAATAATAATAATAATAATAATAATAATAATAAATCTCCTGACTCCATGTATTCTCTGTCTTTGGAGTTTTACACACGTCTTACATGATGTTTGACCTCGTGGTTTCCAACGGCTCGTTCTTCTGTTAACTTTCAGGTTCCCCTTATTATTATAGTGCCGCATCCCGTGGCTCCGCACCTCCCACTGCTGCCACTGCCTACGACCGCCACTAGTTACTATGGAGACCAGTTCAAACTGCAGGGCCAGGGCTTCGGCCTCCACATTGTCCCTGTCTAAGAAACACTGAGGTCAAAGGGAAGCGAGGTGGAATCCTAAAGGAAACCCCGTGATGTTACGTGATGTGGAGGAAGGATCGGCGAGGTTGACGCCGGTGCATCTAGCCCAGCTTCAGCGTCACAAACTTTGGGTCAAAAGGGCCCGCGGGCGTTCAGAACTCACCCATCATGCCCTCAATCTCTCACAGGCCCGAACATTTCCAGAATGACTTTAAGAGATTATATAAATATATATATATATATACATATATATATTATAAAATATAAATTGAAGAAAAACAGTGTGAAGAATACCATGTGGAAAACAATGTTGTGGGTTTTTATTTTTGTTTCTTTGTTGCTGTTGTTGTTGTTGTTATTTTATTCATGGTTCCTCACATTGCTTTTATGTGATGAACTGCAGTATTGTTCTGCTCTAGAGAGATAAGGTCCAGGGGAGATGACAATGGTCCCATAGCTTGATGATGCAGCGACTTGAACCAGTGTTGCTAGGCATCTTTGACACTTAAGGAGATCGTGGCTCCACACTGTAGGGAGGGCTTTACTCTGGTGCTTTGACTACGTCTTCTGCTCCCATTTCTCCTGTCCCACCTACATTATCAGATAAACACAGCATGTCCTACAACGTTTACTGACCCTACATAAACCAATGGCAACATCATACTCCCTGTGGCAAACAATCAGATGTAAAAATGTAAATCATTTTGCAAAGTATTAAAAACATGGTGACCACAAAATGGCCTCGCCAGAATTTTAAATACTTTAAAAAAAAAAATGTTGTCAGTATTTTTTAATGTAAAAAGGTTATCAAAGATTCTTTCAGAGTAGTTGTCACATTTCCCTAATTTCCCAGTAATGTCCACGCATGATCATCCTTTGCTCTTTTTTTGCACTATAACCTCAGCTTTGTTAATTTATTTGGTACATTCACTTAAAATTAATTTTAATGAACCTACCAATTTTAGACATAAGTTGATACTTTATGTTGGAAAGTGTAGGTGTTAAAACACAAAGCAGGCAGACAGACAGACAGACAGACAGACAGAAGACATCTTTTTGTGTAAACATCCTTTTCTGAGTAAAAGCGATGCTTTCGAGTTTCTGAGAAGTTTGTAAGCCATAGCCCTATGGCTACATGAACAAATTCAGTTCTCCTGGGTTATAATCCATTCAGCTACTTAGTCATACCACTAGATGCCTACACAGTTTAGAAAGCTGTACACAGTTGAGCGAACCAACTGTAAATTAGCTTCAACAATTGCCTTACAAATCTGTTTTTTTTATGTAAATTCATGCCTGTTCAACAAAATTAATTGCCTTTGCAAACACATATTCACCTCCCTCCTTGATTTATGTTCTACTCTCCATTGGGACTGAAAAGAAATACTGATTCAGTTTGCTTTTTGGAAAAAAATATTTTGTGAATGTACTTTTACATTTGCCAAAGACTTAGTCTGATATTTAATATTTTATTTACAGTATATGTATGCATAAATAAATCAGTATTATCTTTTAAATAAGTAGTCAACACTGAACATGTATGTCGTAACTCAACAGGCGAACGACATGATGCATATGACTGTAATGAAAAAGGTGAAATTCAATGACTCAATACTCCATCAGTTGCAACAAAATGCTGCTTTGTAGAATGATTTGTGAATAACGTGAAGACAATTCTTCTCTGTAAATATTATCACACACACCATTCCAGGATCATACTAATGTACTGGCTCCCTTTGTAGATATACAGACTGAAAAAAAAAAACATGCATTACATTTGTGTGTTAATGTAATGTTGTGCTATGAGGAAAAGCACAACTACTGTATAACCTGTGGCTACATATACTGTAGTAGCAGGTTTCAGATGCTAACATCACATAGGTTGTCTTTGTCATTTTATTTTGTTTTCATGATAATGTCATGATAATGTTTTATGTCACTATGCAATGAGTTAAATGGCTTTCTGTATCATCTTTTGTTGTTGGGCTCAGATTAAGTAATCCCCATGGAGAACAGCATAAAAGTTAACAAGTAAAAAATCCTCCGGTGTGAAATGTTTTTTTTCTCATTTCACTTTTGCTCCACCAATTCCCTTAAATAAAGATGCGATCAAACTGAAGTCCTTGGCAACAATCAAAGACATTGTCCTGTTTGCTGTTAGTAGATGTTGTGAGCATTATGTTAATCCAAATAACAGTCATCTGTGCCTCCATGTATAGAAACACATCCACACTTATTACCAGTCATCCGTCTCTCCTCCCTCCCTCCATTCTCTCTACCAATACAACTTTAATTCCACACAAGTAAATACATCATCTGGTACAGGGTTAGCTGTTGTTGCTGAGGGCACCGGATAACATAAAAACAGACTGCATTCCTGCTCTTCTGGAGAAGCTATCCTCTACAAATTGCACTTGGGATTTGCCTATTTCTGTCTACGTGTAGCTCAACATATCTGAAAATGAAGCACCAGCGCAGAGTCCAAGCCACCGTCATTCAGGCGGAGTCTTTGCTTTAGGAAGCAGAGCACCTCTGAAGGAATGGGTCTTCTGCTGTTGTAAAGATGATACAGGAGATGTGTCATGGACATAAAAAGGATTTCTGGTGAAAATCTATACGGAAAGCCTTGTGGCCTCAATCATTGTTCTGTTTCAGTTCTGTTCCAATTATTTTTGTGCACATGAGAAATAAATTCTTTTATATGTCAGTCGTTGACTCGGTGTCCCCTCATTATTAACCCCATAAGAAAATGATTCAGAGTTCAAGGTTCCCGGGGAGCGTTCCTGCTGCTGGTATATTGATGTTTGGTTTTATTAACAGTCAGGACTACAGAAGGCACTCATACGGGTTACAGCTCTCAAATATTAAAGACATGATAGATGCAGAGCATGTTGTTTGTGTGTATCAGTGTCTGAAGAAATCATATACATTATGAATCCTGTTGAAATTAGCCTACAATAAAAGGAACAATTGCATTATGTTAACACGTGTGTGTGTGTGTGTGTGTGTGTGTGTGTGTGTGTGTGTGTGTGTGTGTGTGTGAGCGTGTGCAGAACAGAGGGAGAAAGAGAGAAATAAAAAAAAGAAAGGGAGAGAGAAGAGGGAGAAACAAAGAAGCAGGACAGTTGGGAAGGCAGGAAAGCGTTGCCCCGGCTTCTGACTCCAGTATATTTAATGATGCATCGGTTTCATCCTGCCATACCACACTGCTGCTGCCTCACCTCCTCTCTGCACTCTCTACTCTGAAACACACAATTGTTGTAATTCAATTTCCCTGCTTCCTCTGCCTATTGTTTATTTCATGGATCCCCTGTGAAGCATCAAAAGCTGCTGTTTCTGTCAGCCCCCTAACTGTCCTATGTGTTTGTCATTCAGGGCTTGTTAAAAGATAAAACACACATACACACACACACACACACACACTAACACTCCTTCCTCTCCCAGCTGAGAATTCCCAGTGGTAAAATTATTCCATTTAGATGGGAACTTTTTTGTCACTACCCTGTCTAAATTGGCATATCTGGCTCTCTCGTAGAAACCAATAAACTGTGAACCCGGATGCATCCGTCAGTCAAGCTCATCTTTACTTTAGCGGGCCAGATGACAACAACAGGAGAAGAGACACACACCAGCAGAATGGGGCACGCTTATTGGCTCTCATCAGTTAGGCATTACGAAAAGCACCTGTCATCCTCAGGGCTTCTCAAACCCCGCACAGAGAGGCCCTGCCACGGGGGCCAATGGGCCTCGCGCAAGATTTACTCAAACACTTCACCCTCATTGTCAACTTGGCTTGGTGATGCCCTACAGCTAGGCCTCTTTGGCATGATTCATGTCTGTCACTGATAATATATACAGGGAAATAAGCCCATTGTAAAGCTGGTTTGTACACAGTCTGAAGCAATACGTTGCAAAGTTAAAGTTTTATGCAGACATCAACTTATTGCATTGAATTATATATATATATACACACTACTGGTCAAAAGTTTGGGGTCACTTTACATTTTTCATTCCACTCCATTACAGACAGAATACCAGCTGAGATTAGTTGCATTGTTTTTTTTAATCAGGGCAGCAGTTTTCAGATTACATGATGTGCTTACATAATTGCAAAAGGGTTCTCGACTGTTGTAGAAAGAAGTAGCTGATCTTTAATGCAATATCTACATTGCCCATTATCAGCAACCATTCATCCAATGTTCCAAAGGCACATTCTGTTTACTAATCTGATATCATTTTAAAAGGCTAACTGAGAAAACATAAATAAAATTTATTTTTATTTTTTATTTTTTATTCTTTTTTGCTGCTTTGCTTGCTGCAAAGTCTTATGTATCCCTGTACAGTGTCCTTAAGTGCCGAGAAAGGCGCCTTTAAATAAAATGTATTATTATTATTATATATATATATATATATATATATATATATATATATATAAAAAATCCCAAAATGAATACAAATTTGTGTAGCAGAACTTTGATTGCTCTTCTTTCCCAGATTTGTCTTGTAACCCAACCATTGGACTAAACCAAACAGTATATAAAGCAGTTAAAAATAGCTGCACCTGGACGAGCTACAACAGTAAAATGCTGCTAGCATTGATGAATTAATAATAACAATCAATAATGTGATATTGGATCATTTATCAGCCACAGGGGCCTTTTACTTTTGATACTTAAGTACATTTTGCTGATAATTCGTATGTACTTACTTGGAGTACTTGTATTTGTAATGGAGTGTTTCTAAAATGTTGAATACAATTCCCACCAGTGGTCGACAGGGTGTTTCCTATGAACAGAATAAACAGTGACAAAGTACAGTGAAAACACCTAGAATTCAATATATACTGATTTTTCTTTGTGTTAACATCCACGAGATGACCAGAGAGCGAGACTCTGTGAATCTCAAGTTGTGACACGAGCGCGGTATTGTTCAGAGACGAGGAGTGGTGGTGGTCTAGCAGTGACGTCCTGTCATCTGCCTGCATGGGAGCCTGTCATCAGCCTCATCATGTGGCTGTCATAGTTGATGCTGGTGAGGGGAGAGGCCAACCCTGCTGTGTCAATCAACGAGCCCTCATTAGAAGAGGCTTTAATTAGTGGCTGCACGGGTGCAGTATTGTTCACAATGCCGCCTTCGTTAACTCTGTTAATCCCAAATGGATTTGGATTGAGAAGAGGCAGCACTACACAGGCCCAGATGTTTAATGTGAAGCTACTTGTGTTAAAAGTGAAAAGTGAGTTTTTTGTTAAGTTGGTTAGATCTTGAGAAGTGAATATGTCTGGAAGTGTCCCTGAAGATGCAATAGCGTGTTTATCATCATGGTCCAAGGATGAATGGCTTTAAACATTAAAATAAAGGCTTGTGAAAATGTCATGGGGAAATAAATCATCATTTCATACTAAGATTATTTCAGTGTGGCAGGGGGAGTCAGAGAGTTCAAGCCCAGTCTCTGATGATCCCAATCCTGACAGAACGATGATTATGAGGTTATTTTCACTGTCGGCGGGTGAGACCATCCAGGCGACAAGAACATGACTTTGTGATGTTTGTAATGAGTGAGCATTGATTGACTCAACACAGCCTAAAGAGGTTTCCTCCATGTTCAAGCTCAACGGATGCTCGGGCTCTGTGTGTATCTGGTACTGTAGCATAGTTCGCAATTAGAATAATGAACAGCTCAAGAGCTGTCTGGAGAAATGCAGTTGCTGCGTTTCTCAACCCAGGCCTCATCTGCCAACTATATGCTATTATACCATTCCCATCCCAGTTAAATCAGTCAGCAGTGCAAAGCCATTTCCCTTCAGGAGCTAAATTATCGTTTTGAATGGCCATTGTGTGACACATTGTGTAATTATGCACTAAATATGCCTCGCTACCTGATTATGTCACTCTCTGAAAGAGCTGAGGAGCTGTGGGGTGAGAGTTGGTGTTTGTGTGTGCACATCAAGTGGTGAGGAGGGATTTGAAGTTGGGGAGGAAGTGTGTGGGGGTGTAACAAAAGGCCAAAATGTGTAAAATGGGGTAGCACTGACCTGCGTGCCCCCTTCAAGCTGAGAGAGGGTCTTCTGTCTGACAGAAGCTCAGCCTGGGGGTGGGGGTCAATTTGTTTGAGTCCTAACTGTTTTGGTAAAACATCACAACAAGAGCATCCAGCTTTCTGCAACTCCAGTAGGACAGAGCAAGAAGATGAGACAAGGCAAAGAGGGGAGAAAGAAAAGTGGGAGGCCAGAATCACCAACCCCCACCACCTCTGACTGGCTCCCCACACCGCTTCACCCCCCAACACACATACACACACTCTCCAACGCCACCGCCCCCTCCCCTACCCAACACCCAGTCACTGTCAGGCCAAACTCATGATGAATTGCCCTGTCAACAGAATTCATTCAGGGACCAATTAATTCAGCAGAAATGAACTAGAGTCATCAGTCGCTGAAAAACTCAGTGCAAAGAGAGCAAAGTAGCCTCACTTCAGGAAACGAGGAAGCGAGGGAGGGAACGAGGGAGAGAGGGGTGAGTCTAGTGGAGACGAGAGGGCAAGTAAAAGAGAGAGGGAGAAAGAAAAGGAGAGGGAGAGAGAGCGTGGTGGAAGTTAGTCTGACAGAAATTGGTCATTTAATGCTTTAGCGCACTGGAGACAGCCCCTGTCATAGACGAAGGCATGGCAGGGGCTCCCCTGGTATTTTATTTATTAATTATCCTATGCAGCGAGGGGCCTTTAACTGTCTCAGTCCAGCCCCGTCAGCCCGACTCCCTGTCATTTTCTCTCCACAAACAGATCCTTTAACACCACGCTCCAGGTTAATGGAGACAAAGCCAATATCCAACCAACCTTGCCATCTCCCTCAAATACAGTATTCATCTGTACCTTATCCAGGTAATTATGTCTCAGGCGATCTCCTAAATATGTCGTTGGGATGCTAATAAACCACTTTAGAGCTGGCGTGCAGAACACGTCTGACCTTTTCAACTCACTGCTTCCTGATGGCTACGCCTCCCAAGGAGGGCAGCAATTATTTACACCTTATTGGGAACCGCATGTCATTTGGAATAAACACAGTTCTAAATAATTTAATGATGGCTGCATATTATTATTCAGGATATAACAGAGACAAACTCATGCTTATTTCCTCATAATTGGCTGTTGATATGTAACATGATTAAATATGAAATCTTTGTTGATGAAAGAAATGCTTTGCAAAGTAGAGTTACCTATCGGGGGGGGATTTCACTCACAAATATGTGTTACCTTAAATGCTCCATCTCTGTTTCTTTAGCAGTGTCGACAAAATTCAACAGAACCGTGCTTGCCAGAAGCTGTTTTGTTGGCGATGACAAATTAGTACTGTGAAGGGCGATATCAACACCAGCTAATTAAGGTGTCGTGTGATTTTGGGCTCCAGATCAAGAATCTGCTGATTCATCCCACGGGTGATTATGATGTCCATATGGTCAACGTACAGCGTGCTACACAGGGAAACACTATCAGCCCTCTGCAGCGCGGGCTATGCCAAAAGTTTGATCTTGTCTTTTGTGGCAGTGTTGGGTGATGTTCATCAAGGCTCTGAATTATTAACGGCATCTTTTCTGTAAGCCCAGGATCCTCTAGTGGAAAACACGGGATGAGGGGCAGCTGGGAGGCTGCCTGCGACTGGCTGCCCCTCTTCTCTGACATCAGGAAGTGAAATTCAACGCTGTTTCCACTGTCGTTCATTGATGGGCTTGTGTACCTTGGATGCCCCCTTCTTAGTGTCACCTTAGGAATTATCACACCTTATGCAACATAAAGGTAATTTTAGGAAAGGTGTTTTAGTGTTATATATGTGTATTAAAATCTTGACAATCATTAAAACTATAAATATGCCTTAACTGTTATAATCTTACAGTTGTTGTGGTCAAGTGATGAGTAATTACTCCAGGGACTCCAGTGGCTAATAAACTCCATTCTCTCTCTCTCTCTCTCTCTCTCTCTCTCTCTCTCTCTCTCTCTCTCTCAATTCAGTCCTTTACTGTATTGCTAAGCACAGTGAAAATACACCTAATAGACAACACTGGCATACAAGCCAAGTGAACCTGACAAATGGAACAGAAAAGCTAACAGAGAAGAAAGAGGTGCTTAGGCCAACTGTCACAGGTAAAGTGCTTTCCTGATTTCTGTTTACTCACCATGCTTGAAACTTGACTTGTTTTCCTGCAGCTTACTGAAGAGACTCTGTCTGTGAGTCAGCTGGCTGTCAGCGTGTCTCACTGGCAAAAACGATCATTTAGCATCACATTTCAGGTGAAAAAAGTGCACCAACTGCAGGTTTTGAGAGCATGATAGCATGGTCAACTAAAGGTAAAGTATTTTTTCCAATTAACTGAAAAGAATATCATGTTTGGTATTTAAAGAGTGCTGGATTCAACCAGAAGACACCTGCTACTTCAGCTTTAACACAACCTCCTCTGGCTCTCGTCAAACTCCCATTTACTACTGAAATAGACTAAATAGAAAGACTCTTATGTTCTCTGCACATAAGGTGTTATGAATTAGAAGTGTAGAAGGACAGGAGTGAGACCTAAAGAAAGACACTGCATATAAACAGAGAGGAGATGTGCTGTAGAATATAATTAATTAAATGAGACTAATTAGGAACATGAGAGCAGGTGCCAGGCTATGAGCTGACAGGGAAGACAGCGAGACAACATGCCAGTACAAAAAAAAGAAAAGCACAGCCAGCCACACACACACACACACACACACACGTGTGCAAGTGCACAACCAAACACACATACACATATGCACACAAACACACAGCTGCAGTTATGAGGGTGTATCGTGACAGGCACGGGGACAAAACAACTTTCTGCGTTTTGTCATGTGAAACCCCGCAGGAATACTCCTGACAGGAAGCAGAGACCCTGGCACCGTGGGGGTCTCTTGCCTTTGTCTAGCACACATTCTCTTTATTATTTTGTTCTGCAATGGTGGAAAGAAGTTTGCACAAGCCAAAGATTTCTCTCCCCTAATTATTTCAGAACTTGCTCCAGACTGCAAGAAGTGTAAATTCACAGACTGAATTTCTTCCTCTCAGACCTCTTTTAAAGCTCCTCATTCTAGAGCTGCTGCAACAGGGTACGTTCAAAAGGATTCATTTAAATTTGATATGGTAGACAGTTATTGGATATAAATACTTTCAACTAGAATACATTGAATACGTTTCTATAGTTATTTTGCTAATCAAACTGAATGTGGACAAAAGACACAGAAGGCATCTTTTATTTAGAACCTGATGAAGGGGACATTTTTTAAAAGGTCTTTGTATTTATCACTGCGCAGATCAAGACGTTATTTTACATTAACGTAAGCAAACACTGCGAACAGTTTGAGCGAAAAACATCCTTACCCATTTCTTCCTTTTTAACCCTAGCCTTAACCCCTGTGCAAAAGCTAAGTAGATGTGGCAGTAATCTTATTGTTACGTGCCAAAACAATTAAGTTGTATTATTGTTATGAATCTACTGTTTATATAAAATTATACAATAATTTGTGTTTTATCCAACTGAGGATACGACGAAGTAGAGCTGAAACAATTAGTTGATTGACAGAATATCAATCAGCAGCTATTTCAATGAAGAAATTCAAGCTAAAAATGCCAAATATCTGCTTGTGCCAGCTTTTAAAATGTGTTTCTCTGCATTTAATATAATTGTAAATCAAATCTCTTTGGATTTGGAACTTTTGGTTGGACTAAAGAAGACATCACCTTGGACTCATGAAGAAATTGTAATTAGGATTGTTTTACCTATTCTTGAGATTTCATAGACTAAATGATTAATTGATAAAATGCAAAAGATAATCTGTACATTAATTAATAATGAAAATAATATTTATTTGCGGACCAAAGTAAAGTCACAAATGGTGGTGCTAGTTAGAAAGATTACATACTGTAGGACCAGCATTTAGGGTTGTTCATTTTCTTCACCACCATCTTTGTTCCGAGAGAAGAAGTAAAAACACCAACACTATGCAGAGATGAAAAGAAATTGTACTTGCTCTCACTGCCTGGTTGTGACAATGAGGTAAAGCACTTATTTGCACAGTGCCACAAATAAAAATGTCACCTGTCCCTGCCAACTAGAAAAACATGTCAGGATGCTGCTTGGAATTCCTATAATGCAACTTATTGTCAGGTTTAAGTGCGAGCTCCTGCACCACACAGCAAAACAATTTTTTCACAATTTACCCAAGTACAGATTACAAACATGGCATTGGATTAGGGGGATTTAAAAAAACAGAATTTCTTCAAGACGTCCAACTGGAAAGCAATGATTTCTAAAGCTTAACAAAAGGAGAATTCTTCTCTTTTTGATGTTAGAAATAATGATAGCACAAAAGCAGTTGTTTTAGCTTGGGTGAGATAAAGGGGGGGGGGGACCATTGCAACAGGAAGAACATGATGAAACCTCAGACTTTTCTGCCATCAATCACAGCCAAACACCAAGGATCTATACCTAACTTTCTCTCCGTAGAAAACACACAACACAACAGCATTTAGAAGGCTACGTGGTCCTGCAGCCAAGACTCTGCGAAGCGGACAGCTCAATATCTAGCCTTAGTGCGGCTTGTCAATGCAACACCAAACTCAAGACAGAGAGAGATGGGGGGGTTGGTGAGGGGAAGGCTTTTTTAATTATCTGTGGTTGGGTCGGACTGTGCATCATCATTAGAGAGACTAAATAGCAGTGGTCACTGACTCAGGTAGTGGTAAACGGCACAATTAACAAGCTGAGGAGGGAGAACTGTATTCAATTTGAAAGCCTTCTCTCCTAATCCATCTCCAGTGATCAGCAATGCTGCTGAGCTACGCCCTTTTACATTCAATTACATTAATCAGGTTATTACCCAGCAAAAAGTCAACATTTTAATCAAGAACTGGCAAAGTAGGGCAGGACATTATACCTAGACAGGGCTAAGTGACAGTCAGAAGAGGAGTGATGACATTCTACTGAAGATCATCTTTTACTCATGGAAAATCGCACAGCACAGAGAGGTTTGTAAGTTCTGGATGCATATATTTTGTTATTAATCTGATTTAGAAATGCTTCATGTTTGTCAGCATTCACCAGAACGTATCTGTCGTCATTTCTACATTTGCACAAGTCTTAATTCATTCCATCTTTTAGTGGGCACTTTTTTGAACATGTACAGCACATATCAAGAATTCAGGCACTTTTTCTTATGATTTTTACGCTTCTTGCCTGCAAATCCTCTGGATATAATCCTTGCAGAGGTGTTGTAAGCACAGCAGATGTGAAAGAAATGTAAAAACACAGCTGCAGGGTTCACATCCCCCAATAACTATCCTGATAGTCTCAAAATCCTTTGACATGCTCTTTGTGGATACATTGGAAAGACATTCTCCAACACAAGCCATTATTCATATATGGATGGAAACAACTTGTCTATATGTATGCAGAGCAATCCACTGTGGTCAGGTAGGGGATTATTTCATTCACTGCAGAAAAAAAGCCAATTTATATGAATATGTGCTTACTTCACAACCAGTTCAAGTTGACTTTGCTGACTGATTGCTGACTGCACACACAAAGTGAATCTAATTTAGTAGAACCTCTGGCTAAGCAATAGTTTCTTGCCCATTTTTTCCCCACTAACAGGGAAGAAATCAATTCTCGGGCATCTATGACATTCAGGCGATGCTTGTCTTGTTTTTATTTTACTTATTTCCACACTTCTTTTTGCATTTTGGCTTGTTAGGAGTTCTGTGATGGCTGACCCGGGAATTGGGTTCTGATTAATGGAGGGAAATTCTTGTTGTCCACCCCATAATGAAAGAAGACAGAGGTGAGAACAGCTCAATAGGAGAGATAACCAGTCTTTGATCCAAACGGTCATGCAGAACCTGTACTCGCTGCATCGTCAGAAAGTGTACTGTCAAGCTCCTCGCTTTTTTGAATCCCTCCTCATAAACTTTAAAAGGGACAAACATGCTTTGAGATAGTTTGTTTTACAAATCATAATGTAAAACTAAACCAATTTGAGTATAAGTCTGTCTTTTGGTAATAATATACTTGCAAATGATAGCAAACTGTCTGCCCTTTGAGTGTATTGTTTCCAGATCACAGCCTGCAGACTGTTGCAATATAATAATTGACTTCTTACACCCAGTTACACACAAACAGCCGCCCAGCGATACGGCATTTTCACACATATTCAAAATATGAAACTGTCTAAGTGCCATTTTCTGAATCCCCACTAACAAGACCCATCTCAACTAAAGATGTCTTGTTAAATTGAGACCTTGTTCCCCAGTGGACTTAAATGTAAAACATATCTCTACCCTTGACAAGCAATGTTAATCCATTTAGTGTAACGAACTAACATGTCCCTAATTAAAATATGCCTTTTAATGATACATACTGACATCCTGGAAAACACTGTCACGCTCCCCTCCTTTAATACAGGAATATGCTAATTGCTTCAGTAACACTGGTGTTCAAATCCCGAAGGCTACCGCCACATCCTGAGGGAGTTTGTGTGTTGGGGTTTTAAAACCTCCGTTCAAAAAAGGGGCCCCTTTAACATAGCCTACTGTTTCTTATAGAATGCTTCCAGCAGAAAATGTTATGGAGCTTCAAGGACCGACGATTTCCATTAATTTACAGACATTCAATTTACCAGTCAGGAGCTTCACTCTACATACCTTCAGTCCAGCACTTCACCTATAGGTGCTGGAGGGCAGATAGAGAGCATCAAGCTTCCACCCCATCCCATGGCAGCTCATTTAAAACAAATCAGGCTGATAGCTGCGCTCACAAGGCCCAGGTGATAAAGCAATTAAAGCCCTCTAATTCTTCGGTTCGGAAAGGGCCAGTAGGTAATTAATTATATATAATGAAATCCTTTTGTTACCTCTTCTCCACATTTGATTTTTGTTTCCTGATGTGTGAGGCTGTTCGGTTGATGGGCAGTAAGGGACAGGTTTGTGTGGGTGGAGTCTGCAGCCCTTGGTGGCAGTCATCCTGGATGAGAGTAGGGCTTTAGTTAATAGGCTCTCTCTGGACAGATGAGGTCTATTTGGAGGTTAATTTAAAAATAGAGGACATAGAGAGAGAAAAGGAGATGGGGACACAGAAAGGGTTGAGTACAGACCACACAGATCATGGGAAAAGCAAAATATAATATTAAAAATGTAGTTCTCTGTGAAGCAATGCTGCTAATTACGCATGTGATAATTAAATAGCCAAAGATCCAGAGGAACCATTTAAGCAGATTCTCACAAATGACCAAATGAAAACAAGTTTGCCTGGTCCAGACTAAGCACAACTGAACCCTATCACTTCCCATCCATGAGGCCATTTCTTAAACATTGAGGCATTGTTCAGATGCATGGACTGCAGCCTCTGCCTCCCAATTTCCATTTCTTTCCCCCCTGCAGAAAGGCTGAATCTGATCCGGACCCATTGGTGTGTGGATAATGAAGGGGTTACCAGGAGCTGGGAGAGGCCCAGTAATTCCCCACACCGGGGGAGTGGGTTTTTGGGTGGGGTTTGGATGAGTACCCTTGCTCCGTGATGCATGCACTCATGTGAGCTTGTGACAGCCTTTACCCAAATCCAAGGCCAGACATAGAGGCTGCATGTATTATATAGAGATACAGTACAGAACCCAGCTTCAAACATTTTATTGCAGCAGAAATGCTTTTTTTCTCCACACAAATGGAGCTCATGCTGTATACATTAGTGTTGTATTATTTTGATCTTCTGTATATATTAGAAAGGATTGTACTAGAAAATCATTGCATGGATTTCAGTTACAGTGCAGGCTGATTTGTGTCTGCTTAATGACTCAAACAACTGAAACCAACATCAAAATTCATGTTAAAGAAGTGTAAAAAAAAAAAAAAAAATCTCAATCCCTTATATGCTGTTCTGAGCTCATCATCCTCTTTTTTCAGCAGAAGTGGGAGTAACCCAGCTCAATTTAAGGTCACAAAAATTAGCATATCATCTGGTTAAAAGGGGTTAGCCAATGTGTGGGTGTCTCCCTGAGGGGGGTCACCTTACACATCAGTGTTACAGCACCAAGAGACCTCCACGTACTCCAGGGTTAAGTATCTCCACTTCATTATGATAAAGATGTGAACAACTACCTAACCTACCAAACGCTATCAATAGACATTCAGTCCTGGCTCTATCTAGCCTGACTCGCCCTCTCTCAGGACCCGGCACGAGCCTCCATCCATCATTTGAATACTCCAGGCCCGAATCATTGCCGATCATTATAGTAACAGCGAGAGTCCCTATGATTGGCCGCGATTGTTAGATCACAGGGATCTGAGGGGTGATCCATCACGCTGGGTGGCGTGCTAACACCTCTGTGTGATGGGGTTCACCTCAGAGGTCAGGGCCAGGTCAGCCAGAAGAGAGCACCTCTACAGAGAATACCTCCAACAGTCCCAGCTACCTACCAAAGGCTCCCCAAGTGCAAAGTAAAATCATTACTATTTCCCATTTGATTGTTGCATTAGCAATCAGTAACAGTATATTGATTTTTCAAAAGAAGTTCAGATATTAATACGACGAGCAAATCCTGAGAGAAACTGAATCATTGTACAGCAAAACTGCTCTCTCTGCTTCAGATGAGCCACTGACCCCATCAGACTCGTTTCTCAAAACTGGTGCAAAACAACACAGTAACCTGAGGCTATGTGTTGTCATCCAAATGAGATAAGTTTATTTTCCCTAGACCAGCATTTGTTCCATCAGCCTGTAGGGTCGCAGACCACACTAGGAAGCAGCGGGGAGTCCTTCTCAGCACCTGCAGCTCTAGCGAGGTGGCCCGCTAGCGAGGAAAGGCTTTGGCCGCTGCCCAAATATCTGCCTGCACCTTCTGTGCAGACGCACCAGCCTTAGGAAACCAGGAGGCAGCAATATTGTGGAACAAATGTCCTCTAATCTCAGCCTGCTGGTCTGGGGTCCTGGGTGGGGCCCGCTCGTTGTCACATCCGAACATTTTGCCTTTTTGCTTTTAATGTCTGACCCTAGATGGTGGTCACAGGACATAGAGGTGTCACAGTAGCATCAGAATACAGCAGCTCTGTCTGGATGGGACCGTCTTTACTGACCAGCAGTAATGGGGTGCAAATGATCTACGATAAATACAATATATATATTTATAGTTTATATCAGCAAGGAATGTAGAATTGTTGACTTAAATTATATTTTAATGAATAATTACAATAACTTTATGCCAAATGATTTAACAGCAGTAAAACATTGCACTTGTTCACATGACATTACAGATCTTAGAAAGCATAGGAGTATCGTTTCATCGAAATTGCAAATCCTTTCAGGCAGGTTGCTGACTTTTATACTACATTCTGTAATTAATCAGTCAAATTTCTATGGTAAGAAAGTTCATAGATATAGGAATTCATATTTTTTGTGAAGAAATGTAGAATTGCTGTCTTTTGCATACATTTTGAAGAGGGCATTTACAGATTTCTATCTATTACTTATCATAATACCTCACAAAGTGTCCATTGTCAAAGATGTCCATTCTCGCTGTTGTAAAGTTTATAAAGATATTGATTTGCTTATCATAAGGAGTCATGATGTTCACTGCTCTGGCAACGCTTACTGTTGTTAGAAATACAGTGCATTTCCACATGACATGGCATGGCTTTGTAAAAACAGAAATTAAGAATTGTAGCTAAACTCTAAATCCAAATGTTGATTATAGATATATATAGTTGATAAAGATGTTTATATTAAGCTGCTAAGTCTGGCAGGTTCAGTAAAGACTGAAATATGATACAACAATAACTTTAAAAAGCCATTAGCTGATACAGCAGCGAGACTATGTAAAGGCTAATGTACACTGGCGTTACAGGCCTTTATTGGTCTGCATATGTAATTATTAGGCTATTCAGCACATTATTACCCTATTAAGTTAATGACATCGGTAGAAGTTTGTTCTTTTAAGAAAATATAGCAAATGTTTTTTCAAAGAAAGTATTGTGTGATCATAATAACATTCACAACATAAATTCGGCACACAAATATGCTCTGAGCTAAATCTGTTAGCTAACAGTTATTTGTGACTTTTTATGAGAATGATATATCATGCCAATATTGCACTGATTCTGAGAGTCTGAGGTATTTTAGGCCTTTGGGCCTCATAAGTTTCTAAATGAAAGAAACAAACAAATGCTCCATTGTTACCTGAACTTATTGAGGCCCCTCCCCAAGTACGTATTTATTCTTAAAGATTTGTTTGCATCCTCAGTTGAAAACAAACATAAATAATGTTGGCTTTGGAAATAAATTATACTATAGTATTCATATTTCCAAACATAGAATGTATCACTCAGGGATGTTCCTACAAACAGAGCAACTTCCAGTTTGTTCAATCAGTGAACAAGACCTGTGTCTTTTGTAGCCTGGCACACAAGAAGTTGCCCTGTGAAGTGTGTTATTGGAAAATAATATTTGAAATTATTTTCCTGATCACTGGTTTATCTCTTGGAATTCTTCCACCTTCAGTGAAAAGTTCTGCAATTTGAGCAAAACAAACAGAAATGCAGTCAAGTACAGTGACTGAAATTTATTTTTACTGTTCCAAAAACTGACTTTCCATTTTTCATAATCAGTTCTAATAGATAACAATTAGACCTTAGAGTGAAGGAAAGAAAAACGGTTTTCGCTTCAGATTCAGCATTCAGGTTGTTCACTGTTCACTTTTTAGTTTAGTTGGTTCTGGACGAGAACATAAAGAGAAGGAGAACACGTGGAATTGATCAAAAGGCCAGAAGAAGAGCAAAGATTAATCACTATTAACTGATACAGTATATATATATATATATATATATATATATATATATATATATATATATATATATATATGTGTGTGTGTGTGTGTGTGTGTGTGTGTGTGTGTGTGTGTGTGTGTGTTCATTTCAAATGAGCAGTCAACTGGGGGTGGAGAGTGTATCTATGGCAACGGTCTGGTCCCCAGCTGTCACGGTGAAGAAGAAGATGGGTGCCATGAGCATGGAGACCACTTAACCTCAGCTGCTCCTCAGCTTAGGGGAGTCAAGATGCTGCTGAAACCCTTACAGAACCTCACTTAATATGTAGACAATACCCCCCCCTCCCCACCAGACAATAGATGACTTCAAACCAGCCCCTGAAAAAAAAAAAAAACTGAGAGAGAGAGAGCTTTACAGCGGCTCCTCTTCCTAGAAGTGGAGTTCACTATCAGAAGCTCCAATACAGCAGATGGAGTGTTTAGGGGTACGAGAGGGGGGGAAATTGGCAAAAGCTAATTAGATCTGGTTTAACTGGAGAATCGCTTTCATCGTTAACTATTAACTTCTGATAGAGGGATGCCATTTTGCAGCAGATTTTTAACTCTGCTGTAACCATCTGCTAGAATTACATTATACACAGAATGAATAGAAAAAAAATAGTATGTTATCTTTAGAAAAAATAATGCACTTTATGCAGTTGCAACCATGGTATTCAGAAATTACACTTACATATGTTTTGAGTGATACGTAATGGGGTCCAAATTACTTTTTATGTTTTTGTCAACATAATGCACAATATTTTTAATGCATGCATCTGCCAAGTTCACAAATAAATGTATCTGCAAAACTTTTAGTGACAACTTATAGTTCAGTGACGACATATTTTATTTGTTTTTACATTTGGTTATGTTTATGTACTCAAAACACTTGGTTAAATAGGGAAAGATCATGGTCTTGGTTCAATTTTCAAAAAATTAAAAGGGACTTGAAGGATGAGAAAGGACCTGTTTGCTTATTAACGTTTAACCATGTTAACCAATGTGCTTTTGTTGCTTAAACCTAACCACGCACAGGATTTAGGAACCCAGTTCTCCATCCTGAGCTTCATATACCCAGATCAGTAAATACATCTGTACCACCACGGACACCAGTGGACTATTCAAATCGTACACTTATAAAAGCATATCGTATTATATAACAATACATATTGAGAATCAGCGAATGACTTGTTCTAGTTAAGGTAGCAAAATATAAAAAAAATACATAAAGTTGTACAAATTAAACGCCTTCTATGTTCTAATTTGAGTCATAAAAGCACTTTATCTCGTACATTTTCTGTCAAAGGGGACTTGGTGAATGTAGTACTACAGAGCAAATTAAAGATACTATAGGACAGAGTCAGTGAATATATTGGGTCATAATGTTTAGGGCTGCAACAATTATTGTCATTATCGATTAATTTGATGATTGTTTCTTGATTAATCGTTTAGTCTTTAAAATGTCAGAAATTAGCGAATCGCAGTTTACTAATACCCAAGGTCTCTAAATTACTTGTTTTGTCCAACCAACCGTCTGAACACAAAACATATTAAATATACGACGATACAACTCAAATCAAAAGCTCACATTTGAGAACCTGGAACCAGTTTGGTATATTTGCTGATTAACACAATAGCTGCTAATTAATTTTCTCTCTTTTCTTTCAGCTCTATCAATGTTATAATTAGTTGTTTCATGTGTGTTTGAGAGACACAAAGTAAGAAACTCTAAAACTGATATTTCTCTCCAGCACCAGTTATAGCTCATTCTTGAATTCAAATTAGCTACCAAAACTTCAAAAAAAGCAATGTGAAGCAAAAATAGAAATACTGGTCATAGCAATGATAAAACTTGAAACCCCTCTGTACTTTAGAGTGGGGGGTTGAGTCCTAACTTATTCACTCTACCAACACTGTGGAGCTTTTGAGCAACATTTTAAAAGTGTAAGTAAAATGTAAGACCTTAAGAACCCCCTTTATCACAACTGCTGTTCAAAAAGTGAATAATTTGGCGTTCATCAGCTGACAAGGTTGGACTGACGGACTTGAGGTTGGAGGGAGGGAGTGAGGTGGGTTATGGAGAAAGGGAGGGAGGGGTGGGTCTGACAGTGTGTCGTCGCGGCTGTGACACGTATTGCCAGTGACAGAGGTCAGGGGGTCAGACAGGAAGGTCTGTTGTTATGAAGGGGAAGGGCTGCATTGTTCAGCCCTCGCTCCCTCCCTAACTGCGCAGGGATGGCCTAATCAGGCTTTGTCGCTGCTGCCGAACATAGACAGCACAAGCTCATTCTGTGTTTTCTCCTTTATCTACCATTGTCTCTTTGTCTGCTCCTGTCTCCAGTTCTGTCTCTCTCTTTCGCTCCCCCCATCTTTCTCCTGCAAGTAATCTTTCTTACTTTCTTTCTGCCTTCCCCTTGTTTTTCTCTCTCCACATCTTTCTAAGTCTATCCCTCTGGTGTACACATACCTCCTTCTGGTTTTCTGTATGTGCATGTATTGTGTATGTGGTGTGTGTGTGTGTGTGTGTGTGTGTGTGTGTGTGTGTGTGTGTGTGTGTGTGTGTGTGTGTGTGTGTGTGTGTGTGTGTGTGTGTGTGTGTGTGTGTGTGTGTCTTTGCCTCAGGCCTTCCCATGGGAGGCTTCACAGGCTTTAGAGGCCAAATGAGGTGTAAGTCTATTAAAAAGGCAGAGCCAATGTGCAGATTCCCAGCATGGCATGTCATTCAGGCGCAGTTAATTTCCACTTGATCAACAGTAGATGTGTTGCAGAAGTGAGCACAGGGAGACAGACAGGTCAGCATCAACACACCTCCCATCTCCCTGCCTCTCAGCAGCCTAAGGTGAACCTTTAAGGCCTTTCTATGCTACAGCTGTTGCTGAGGTTTATGTTACAAAAACTACAGTATGTGACTGATCACGTGCAGAGGTCTGATCTAATTCCAAACACTGTCACAAGTTTCCACATAAATTCAGAGAATGACGGATTGGTACTGCATCTCTCTGCAGTTCATTTGCAATGTAGATTTTGTTGAAAACCATTCAATGGAAAGAGGACAAAACAAGCATGTTTGTAGGCTGCACATAGCTTGCTGTTAGCGTATATGTGCCATAAAAATCCCATGAAAGGACAGAGAAATTAAACAGGCCTGTTTATTCATATGAAGATGACAAATGTAGTAAGCTGGAGGAAAACGAAAGGCTCTGAGGACACACTGTTCATTATAAGAGTGCCTGTGGGTCATCGTGTTTTTATCCAAATCAGGTCCCAGCCCATTTTCCAAACCACACCACCAGGCTAGACGCATGTGTTTCTGCTTAACCTACTTCAGGTGTTCAGGTAGTGTTTTGAATACATGTGCCATTTGTCTGCACTCATAAAGAACATATACGAAGCACAGATGGCATGGAAAATATTAGAAATTGCACTATTTTAATTAGATATTAATTATAATCAGCAACTGCTGTATGTCTAAGCAGTGTGTGCATTGGAAGCAAAGTGACACGAGAGCAGCGTAACCAAAGTCTGTCAAGGATAATTACAGGTGATTCTGAGTGTAGCTTGCACTGCTAAAAAATTTAATTTGCTATTGATTTGATACGTAAATGGTCTACGTCCATTCCTATCATTATAACATGGAAGCAGGGCTGCCAATACACAAAGACCACTGACTCCTCTCAGGGTGACTCCAGAAGGCTGTAAGGGAGTTTTTATATACTCAGCTACAAATTAATTCCGAGAATCTCACTTTGCTAAGTCATATATGCCGGCCCTTCTTCAAATACAATACAATATGATATGAAACAGAACGGTTTTGTCTACAATGTAGAAGCCTACCTTCATTTTCACTTTAAAAAGATTTTTTTCCGCATACTGAGAAATCAAAGCAAAACAAATATGTTTACCATGCAAGCCAATACAACACACAAATACAAAATATTGTGTAGAAATGTGCAAGAGGCAGAAAAACTATAGGACTGGAACACAGGCCTAAGAATCAAAATCATACTGTACATCCATTTAGATCTTAGCTTTAATTATTACTTGGCCAAAAGGATTTCTTGGAAATATTTCTATTAGGACGCAAGCACATATGCCAAGTATATTCAACTTTGAAGAGAATTACCTCTGTATTATGATGTGATCTGTTTTATAGCCATGGAACTTTCAATGTTATCATTTCATACATTTACATTTACATGAACGGTTTTGACTCCTATCCCAGCTTTGATCTTAATCAGGCTATAATGTTTACATGGAAAATGAGATGAGAAACCTGGTTATTCATAACTCTGTATTTATGTTTCTGATTGATCGTCTGCATGCAGGTGTGTCCTCAACATCTCAGCCACAGGATAAACACAGTTTGGTTTGTCGCTGTCTGAACTCTGCTGCATTTACCTCTCGGTTGGATTTAGCTTCTCTGATTTAGCATCTGATCACTGGTAATTAAAGACAGGAGCTAATGTGCACCCTGGTAGTTCACCTGGTTGGCATGCACCCCATGTACAAAGGCTCAGTCCTTACCGCAGTGGCTGCGGTTTCGATTCCGACCTGTGGCACTTTTCTGCAGGTCATTCACCCTCTCTCTCCCCATTCCTGTCTTAAGCTTTCCTGTCAAATAAACGTCTAAAAATGCCCCAAAAAATTATCTTAAAAAAAAAGACAAGCGCTATAATACAATGTATGCTCTACATTGCTAAAGTCAGACTGACTTTTAATTTCAGTATCATCATTACATTGTTACTCATCAATGTTTTTGTTTTGTTTTACTGATTTATTACTACGTAACTTGGATTGATGGTGCACCTACAAACATGTCAGACAGTGATCACAAAACGTGGATAGGGTGTCTGATTAAAGTACCCCAGTTTCTACTGGAAAATCAGGATAAGGGCTTATTCACGTTTTAGGAACCAGGATATGATGTGCAACATATAACCGAAATACTTGAAAAAAAGCCTGATCATAAAAAGGTAATGTCTAAAATGCACTCTGTGTCCACATGTGTACTGTAACCCAAACCACATCAACACAAACTAAAGTAATTACCAAATCTATGCTGTAATCAGAATGTAAAATGTACCCTCACAGATTAGTAGACTGAGAAACCCTGATGCCTCAGGTTGCTTTTGTACTTAATTTGATTCTTAAACTATTCTAGTATGAAAGGTTAAGATTAAGATAGTTCCTCACAGTGAAAGAGTGTCTGATTTCTCCTGTGATGGATGTTTCTAAATAGGAAGAAGATTCAAGTCCCCCTCCCAAAAAAAACAAAGCCAGTTCATCAATTTTAAAGCCTCATTTTACATGGCACTAAACAAGATTGCAAGATTTATTCAAGCGTGCAATCATGATGAGCTGGATGTGGAGGTTTTCTGACATCACTGTAAAGGTAAATTAATTTGGTTGGTATGTTTTGATAAAGGTGGGTGGAAACAAAAACAGACACCTGCCACTGTAGTCTGCGTCAGCCTGGTCTACAGTATCTGTGTGTGGTGGCTGAGAGGGGGGCGGAGGTCAGTAGCCCAGCTCTGACCTCTCTGGGCCCATTTCTCTGACAGACATTTGTCACTCTGCTGAGGGCTGTGTGCCGTAATAGATTATTGACCACCTCAGCAGTCTCATCACTCCACACAGCTCAGATCCCCAATACAGCTGCCTTTATCGCCACACAGAAGCCAGAAGAAAAGACAGAGAGCAACAGTAGGAGGAACACGTGTTATGATGAATGAAAAGCTGATACTTTAAAATTAAGTGTCAGTGTAATATTCTATGCAGGTTAATTATTGTATCTTTAGGAATCACAATATCAAATAATAATAATAAAAAAAAATCTTACCACATATGGTAAATTAGACTGCTTGTTAGAATTAATATAATATACACAATAATATATATACAAGAAGAGCAAACAAGTATGAGTGTAAATGGGCTTGAAAACCAATGCCTGTTCCTTTAAAAGCGGATGGGACATTGGTCGGTCTCTGATGAATTAGGGGGAAAGTAGGTCTTTCCTCCATATTGTGTGTTTTGTGTTTTGGCACATTCTGGGGTCCTTAATTGTATGATAATTCATCTCGGAGCACTAATTTACCCCCTGCCAGTCGCTTTAAATGTTGGACCATTTTGTGAACCAGCACTCAGAATTAGAAATGAGCCAATGGCTCAAATAGTTGTGTCTTCCAGCTAAGGAGCATATTTATACCCATATTCTTGTGTGTTTTTCAACATGGCAACCAGGCTTCGAGCATATGAGTGCACATATGTGAAAGACATTGTAATGGTTGATTTTTCATGATTTGCCTCTCTTCCCTCTTCAAAAAAAAAAAAGTTTAACAACAATCTTATAATGGAAAATAAGGCTTGGCTTTCCACATAAGGCTTATATGCTGCGAAAGAATTTATTTAAAAACAAAAAAAACAGGAAACATTGTGCAGCAGATGAGCTTTTTTTCTTCACTTCACACATAACGATTGAAATCCAATTCAGTGTGATGGTTTTGATGTGGCATGTTGGGTCTGCAATATGTCCCTCTCCAGCAATTCATATAATAACTACCTGCTGTTCAGATTCTTGGGCCCTGTCTGTCATGCGATTGGGGGACATTTAGGCTTATTTCGACATTGCTTATTTAGCCACGGGAGGCCTATTAATTTCAGCAGGCCCTGTCCTCTCCAGGGGCGATAGCTACCCACAGCACGCGCGTCCCATTGTTTAGATCCATTTACATCTGTGGTCAATGAATAATGACAGCTCCAACACAGCAAAACACATACTTGCACACAAATGCACAGGGACATGAATAGACACAAGCTGAACAAAGATTTCCAAAATGTAGGGTTAACAAAAAAGTTCCAGGGTTGCTATGCTTTATCTGTGGAGAATTATGATTAAAAGCTACATAATGCCAAGCGGAGCTGTAACTCTTCTTTGTGATTCTCCACCCTGTTAGAGATTCTGCCTAGTACGTCTGTTATTTTGGCACCCTCCCAACCGTATTTGACCCATTAAATTAGCCACATTGGTTGATATGGTGCCATGCTAATGTTGAGGGTTTCTCTCCATCGGGTGCACAGACTCCTGGCACCCGGTATTTCACTCTGGCTGTGCAAAAGAGCCTGTGCCACTGCTACCACACATCATAGAATATTAACCCTTTTCTGTTCCCTGGCAAATGCACCAGATGGCACAGCACAATAACAGCTGTCAATTGCAAGGCAGTGCCTCTTTGGTGGATTTTTCCCCCTTGCTCTTTGGGAGGCTGGGAGGATTTTTTAAGACATAATAAGTGAACTGATGTGCTGTTGCAGATCGTAATGAATCAAATGTTACAGTGGAGCAAGAAGCGTGTTTCCTCCCTGGGAAACCAAAGAAGTGTTACAGAGCGAGTGCAACAGTCAGATGCAACACACAAACACACGCATAAACACACATACACAAACAGTGATGGAGCTGTGGAAGAGATCTTGCACATTGAAATGTACGGCACCAGGTTGAGGTTTCTCCTCCTTCCACCCGAGTGATCGTAGCAGCCATGAGATGAGGTCCCTGGTGCCCCCTCAGCTGCCACTCCAGTTAAATTAAAACTGAGGCATCCAAATACATTTCTCATTGTGGGCCTAAAGCGCAGGAAAGTTGTATTTGGCTCAAGTGGCGACTGGGGAATTGTCCCCCTAACCCAGTCCCATTCGCCTTATTTACATGATAAAAGCTGGAGTCAGGAAGAGCCACAGGCCCCGGGCTGTGGTGCTTTTTTTCATTTATTCATTTCTTTACCAACATCACTTCTCCTTCATCAGAGGCGAGTGATGAAAATCATAGTAGCAATTTAAATTTAGTTTAACACACTCCCTGGAAAACAGGACAGGGAATTGCCTCTGTGCCTGTCATGACGTCTCCACCTACATCTCGCCTTCCTGAAAGAGGAGGGAGAGTGTTTTTCATACCTCTGGCTGCCCCAGCAGGTTGTGATTTGCCAATAGCAGGGCTTCCCATGTCGGGTTTTGAATGCCGCCATTCCTCTAGTGCTCTTTCTCAAGAGGACTCAACCTGCCACAAGATTACAAGAGTATGAAAAGAGTAATATGGATTTTTACCTTAGTCTCCTTTTCAGTTCAATCAACAGACTTTCTCCAGCTGGAGTTATGAAAGACAGACACAAACTGTATAACTGTCACAGAGGTCATCTATCCCTCTCATACTGTGCTTTGTAACTCAATTTCCCACCTGGCTTGAGCTAAGGGGCGACACACAGAACTAAGTTCCAATAGCGACTCCCAATCGAGTGCATGCACAATCGAAACTGCAGTTTAACCTGAACGGACTTCATCAATCGCAGAGTTGAGGTAAATCAATTTCGAATTGACCTAAGCCCCAGCGCTCTCTCAGGTGACACTGCATTGTCTATACGTGCTGGCTGTCCGCACCTGACTCTGCTAAATGAATACCATGCTTGCCAGCTATCCTCACTCTCATTTCTTCTCGGAGAGTCCGTTATGCCACAGGTTTTTGGCCCTGAGGCTAAGAGGAGAGAAGTGCAGTCAGCAGGAGGTAAAATCCATACACATCTCCTGAGATCTCATCACACTCATCAGTGTAAGAACTCATATAATCCTGCTAATGTCTGCATGCCTGTCAATAGCAACTCTCACTGAGATAAAAGTGTCCTAATTAGAAAATGAAAGTGCAAACACACTTTATCTGTCTGTATGTGTGTGACAGAGGGAGAGATAAAGAGATGATGAAAAGCTAGTTAGGTGAAAAGAACAATGGAACACACACATCAATGAATTTGCATGAGTGGATTGTCTATTTGTAATTTTCATAATTAGCAGTATACCTTCCACATCTACAGACGCCCTCTTTATTTCCCCCCTGCCATTTATCCCGAATGGTATCCTCCTCCTTAAAGATTAATTGAAGCTGGGATAAAACAAAATGGTTCCCAGGGGGTGGCCCACTGTTTGTTATTCATGTGGGTCTGAAAACAGCAACAGTAAATCCTCTAAGTTGTTGTTAAGCTGGGGATATTACCATATGTGTGCCATTTCCATAGACTGACAGCTCCCTCTGGATCAACTGGGGACTATTGATCTTGCAGCACTCCATTTCAAGTTAATTGTGCTTGAAATGAGGTCCACACTCCCAGGCATACCTTTGTTTGAAAGGTGGATATTCATTTTTATTTGGCAGGATGTTGATATCAAAGACACAGGATATATTCTATATTTAGTTTATGTTTATCCTGCAGAAGCAGTTTCTCTTGCAGTGATTGGTCAAACAGTCAAACACGTATAAAAGGCTGAAGAACGTTAGCGTTCGGTTTCAGTTCTGTGTTTTTCCCGGTTGCGATTGGACAAAAATAATGCTCCTCCTACACTGATAAATTAGCATCATTATGCATTATTTGGAGATCATTTCTATTATCCTAATATGTTTTACACTTTGCAATAATGAAACATCTGTGAGGACACATGCATTTATTTTGGAACATAGGTTAATGTGCATTTGGGTGCCAGTTTAAGGAAATGTTGTTTTATATGAAGGATGTAGGTATTAATATGTATTTATGTGCACCTGTGTTCTTTTCATCTGCTTTGAACTGAGTGCCTGACACAGAAGAAATCAGTTTCAAGCTAAGAAAGCAAACTTTCCCACCAACTAGCCAATGCACAAACAAACACTTGAGCCAGTATTTCATCTACTCATTTGCGGTGATTAGTCAAAGAATATGCCTCGAAAGCTACTTATGAAAGAGTTCTTAGGATTTTTCTCCTCCTAGCCTTGTTTACTGTACTGTAGCTTTAATTCTTAATCAGAGAGAAATTGTCTGCCCTGGAAAACGCAATAAGAACAGTAAAAGTTTCACAGCTTTATGGCTACTGAACGTACAGTATAATCCTTGTCATGATCCCTGAGCAAATCGGATTAGCATTATGTGACATATGTGTGTTTTTACAGCTACTTTTGACAGCCTGACAAGAACAGAGTGTGAGAGGTAGACTTCCAAGGAATGAAGCAAAGTACAACCTCATTAAGACAAAAGAGAAAACGGTGAGGTAAGCTCTGTTATGGCCCAAATACTGCCACTCTCACTGATTAAACCTCTCAGTCTCAACTGCATCATAATCCTGCCAGGAACTCATGGAGGTGGATTCTTTAGGAGGTGAAAAAAGGTGATACCAAACGAGTGTCAGTCCCAATCTGAAGACCATCTTGGAATATTCTCATTGCTTGTTCCTCCGAGGCAAATAGCACTTTGCCGGGATGAGAAATGATGCAAATTCCATCATCCCCAGTAATCACTCCCATACCAGTGTGGATCCCTGACTGTCGCTGGAACCATATCTGTTTGCAATATTAGACCACAACAAATAAAAGGTGTGTAATGGAGGACATTAGAGGGCCCAGTGCATAGAGGCAGGATTTAATTTGCATGGCAGATTAGCCCTCTAGTCCCACTGGTGGGGCCACAGTCACCCCTTTTGTACTTTCCTCCATCTCTTTTATTCCTTTATTAACAGGATCTAGTCTCTTCAAATCCATTAAGTCAATTGAGCAGGCCCCGATATAATCTGATTTCAAATCCAGCATGAAAATGCTTAACCAGTGGCCCTGGATCCATGCTGCTTTTCCTCTTCAGGCTACTGAAGGTTCCTGCGAGAGAGGAAGGCGGTGAGAAGACAACACAGTGAAAAGATGCAAGAAAAAAGAGACTGACCTCCAGTGAAACAGCATCAGTCCATGCAATGCCCAGAAATAATTTGTGTATGTTACATAGCCTTCTAGAGGCTGTAGGTATTATGGCTCTTGTATGTCAGGAGCAAAGGAGGAAATAGCTAAATGTAGTTATAGAGCCGCAGAGGCAGGTGGTGAGGGATGACGATGGGTCAAGAAAACTTCGGACTTTGAATTTTTTGCTTGCTGTTTCCTCCTAATAGTCAATGTTGCTTTCTATTAACTATGACTACAATTGTTCCCTGGCCTTAAACAAGTGGTTATTGTTGGTAATTATAAACCAAACCATGAGTATCATAATGCTAACCAAGTTGTTTTTGTAGGCTACCTAAACCTGACCAAACCTCAACCATAGTATATGGTCCTATAACCAAATAACAGTTTTCTTTTTGCTGCAGGGATTTTCAGCTGTTTTGGGAGGCACAGACAAATGACATCATCCTGCAGGTATGTATCTAAAAATCAGAAAAAGCTTCTGTGTCATTGTAAGTGCAGCTACAAACAATGCATTTTGCCGTTTCATTTGAAGTCTGCTTCAGTATTGTAAAATTGACAAATCTTATCAAATCATCCACAAAGCTGCACGGTCACTAAAATGTACTGTGTGTGCATTTACAAAAGGGCAAAAAATCCGTGAGTGTAGTGTACAAAATAAATACATGTTACATCTTCCAAGCTACCTATTTCCAAATCCCAGTGGAAGAGGGAGAGAGAGAGAGAGAGAGAGAGAGAGAGAGAGAGAGAGAGAGAGAGAGAGAGAGAGAGAGAGAGAGAGAGAGAGAGAGAGCACGGCTGGAGGCTTTTTGGTCTCTGCCCTCTGCGCACTGGCCTGACTGGGGCCAAGTTTCGCCTCAGTGCCCCGGCGAGCCTCAGCTTTACACAGGCAGACAAATACACACACACTCACAGCTGGGGTTACCAGTTATTAGACAGCAAGAGGAGAGAGCCAAATACACACTTTCACAAAATCATGCATTCATAAATGCATTTACACATCCTGAACTCTTCTCTCTACAACACATAAGGGGTCACGAAAGCGAGCGTCTTGACAGCTTGGAATGCTGCATAAAAGGCACAGAGATATAAATACAGGGGGGTTGTAATGAGCTGCAAGGGCTTTCTGTTTCAAAATATTATTGAATATATGTATTTTATCAAAAGATTGATTTCCAATATACAAAATATACGAAATATCTAATTTAAATCATGTTGTCATCATTTATCCGAGCTGCCTAATGTGAGTGACTGCAGGGGTGTCTTCTGTTTTGACTCTGAAACTTCGCCTAAGTATATAATAACATCCCTCACTATAGGTGCATTACGAATCCTGTGATGTCAACCTTGAATTACATCTGTGCACCCCCCATACCCGCACCCCAATCCACGTCTTATTACCATAGAAGGCAACAGCAGCAGCAACAATGTTTTGCTAACAGTTCATGCATTACTACTCAGGGGAGGGTTAGCACCATGCATCCCTGCATCTCAAACACACACACGTTCCCCAGTGTGATTCAGTGGGAGAAAAAAAAATAACACAACACTGCTGATCAGAGCTGCTCAGCCCGCCTGCTCTGCACTCAGGGTCCCTGACAGAAGCAGTGATGTTTGAGATGCAGGGATCCCTGGGTTTTGTCCATCACTGATTAGTAAAAACTCCAGCTCTTCCTGCCCAGCTGCAGCTGATATGTGCATCTGCAGATCTTGACACAAGTTCCGAACAAGCTTATTTTAACAATAAGACATAAGTGGACACACACAAAGGCACATGTAAACAAAGACACACAAACACACGTGCGTGAGGTGCGTGCACACACAGACAAATGCTCTGCAGTGCGCAGGAGCTGTTGTTTAATTTGTAAAACACTGCTCGGCAAAGCTAGAGCAAAGCAGGCAATTAGAGGCTCTTCTTCTTGCGCACTTGACTGTACTCCTTTAACCTTTACACAATGATTTATGTCAAGGATTTGTCACCTTCGCAGTGGGGCCTTCACACACAGCTTTTCAAAACATACAATAGGGGAAAAGGAAGGGGGAAAACTTAAAATCCTCCTGTGAGGATTTGAGAACTTATATAACTCCCAATTATCAAAACTTCTTGCAGCCTTTGCAGGCCTCCCCTCTGTTTGTAAGACTCACAAAATATCTACAGTGCCACTGAAGAGTGTATAATGCCTGTGTGCCCACATGACTGGCGAAAACACTCCTGCTCTTTCTGCCCCGCTGAGTCCTGCTGCATAATGGGGGTCTTGAAGGCTCTGGGCTCAGAGCAGGCCTGCCTAACAAAGCCTTGGTGGCTTGCAGCAGACAGGAGAGTGTGTTTGCGAGCTGGTTGCCAAAAACTAATTTTCAGGAGGTTTTCTGTGGGATGCAGTGGCAGCAGTATGACAGTGTGAGGTTTCGATATCTTGGTGAGCGGGGAGGGCTGGGAGTGAGATATGTAGGTCTTTTGTGAAGGTCCAGAGAGTTGGTTCAAAAACAGAGGAAGTTCACAAATTGGTAGTTCAGAATAAATTTCAAAAGTTAGGTTTGGCATGTTTTTTTGTTTTTTTTTACTTTTTTGTTTGTTTCTTTGCAATTTGTAAAATTTCCACCACTTCATTGAGCAGTTTTTTGGAATTATTTTCAGATTAACTGCACTAAGGAATCCACTTTCACCAGTCTGCCAGCTTGTCTCGTATTTGTTTCATTCGCTCTGTATCCATCTCTCATGAGTATTTTTATCCTCACCATTCACTTTCCTCTTTGCTCCACAGTAATGTACCTGTTTACCTGTTGGGTGGTCTTGAGCTGGGCTAAACTAAAGCCCCAGTCCCTGCAATCAAAGTGTAGAGTAGCTGCTAATCCGATTTCAGGAAACAGCCAAGCCCCCACCTCCCTACCCTCCAACCCCCCTTGCCTTTCACCATCCCAGCTTACCCCTTCTCCTCAGAGAGGGAAGGAAATAACTGAAAAATGAGTGACAGTGAAGGAGTTGGAGGGAGGAATATTTAAACAGGAAGTTTGGTTATTATTTTTCAGCAGATACTTAAATGCTTCAGGACTACATAACCAGGGCTCTTATATGTATCTGGCCTTTTAATAAGGTGCGACACTGAGGACATTACCTGCTCACTGACTGGTCTCTCCTCTGAGTCCACGCTGCTCTCTCTGGTACGTTACTGAGGCCAAACATAAAGCAGTGTTTCATGGTGCTGGGGCTTATCTGGGCTCTGAAAGTATGTGAGACATGCCAGGAAACAAAGGAGCGTCTCTGCGCCCACTAGCAGGGTGAGCATATCCCTTTCACAGGCCACACATCTCCCTGGCTTTACTTATTTGACAGGCTCATGGTGGTTTTCAGTGGAGAAGGTGTGCACCTGGAAAGAGGCTGACCAGCACGGCACATGGACCACCATTGCTGGGGGAGAGGCAGAAAGCAGACTCAGTATCAGTCTCATAGGTAGTCTCATGCATGTCATGTGTAAATATGTCATCTTTGTGGTGTTAACCTATTTATATCTATATATATCTCTCTCTATATATATATATATCTATATATATAGATATATATATATATATCTATATATATATAAAACATATCACATATATATATATATGTGATATGTTAGCTAACTATAAATGGCAATGATCTTAAAATCAGTGCTAAAGACCAAAGAAAAACAAAAACTGTACAGTTCTGGTTTAAATGTGGAGATTGTTCAGATTTGTAAGCTCCTTTAAAAGGTAATTTGCTCACAACTTATTATTTGTTGTAATGACTTCTTCACTTATGAAAGGACAGCTGTGATAAACATGCTTGAATCCTGTTCCCAAGTCAAATTAACAAACAATAAAAAGAACACTCCAACATTTAACTTAAGTAAAAGTGTAAACATATTTGCAGTAAAATGTAAGTAAATGTACACATTTAAGAATGAAGAATGGCCCCATATGGATCTTTAAATTATCAACGCATTGACCTGCAAGAAGCATTTGAGGGTGTAAAGCATCTTATTTTCTGAGCCTAGCCTAGAATATGTTTTGCAGATAAAAACATATTCTACCTATAAATGCAGATTACAAGTGAAATGTAGTGGAGTAAAAGGAAATACACACACTGGTAACACCCCACCTGCACATACTGTACCTCAACATTCCATACAGAATTTATATTTATATATATATATATATATATATATATATATATATATATATATATATATATATATATATATATATATATATATACTTTTTCTTACTTTCCACTGCTGCCGAACAGGTATAGAATGCAAGATGATTGTGCAAATGCTTCCAACTGCATGACCTATATATACAGCTATGAGGAAAGAAGTGGACCAGAGTAATGGTATATGTTGAGGCTGGAGTCAGACTCTGCTTACCCTGAGGAAAGCATGGCCTCAACTGGCCAAACATGAGCAATACACCCCACAGCACATCCCAGCTTTCCTTCTGTTTGTACATACACTGTCCAGGCAGTATGAAAGCTTGCAAATTATAAAAACAAAAATACTTTTGATACATTTTATTTCTCAAAACTGAATCAATGGAGAAAAAAAGGGATATTAGTGTGATATACACGTTGCACTGGGAAGCTGCATAAAGGCAGACAAGGCAATGTCATTCTACTGACATGAATAAATCTGCTGTAGTGCATTTGACATAATGAAATTTCACAACACACATACATACATACATACTCTCTCTCACACACACACACACACACACACACACACACACACACACACACACACACACATTGGTGTTAGGACAGCATTGTGTGTGACATGGGTGGATCGGTGTCACTGTGTCACAGCTGATCCCTGGTGTACTGTCAGACAGCAGAGACCCTCAGGGCCCTCCTTTACTGCTGAGAATACAACAGTCCATACGGCATCTGTCGTACCCACTAAAACACAAGCATATGTGTGTGCATGTGTGTGTGTGTGTGTGTGTGTGTGTGTGTGTGTGTGTGTGTGTGTGTGTGTGGTATGCATTTTGTTGTGCATTTCTGATTATGCTGAATCATCTTGTAGAGATGCTGAATTTCATTATATGCTTTTCCTATACCCTCATCCAAACTCCAACACCCACCCTACACACTTTTTTTCTGCTCTTCCTAACCTGCCAGCCACCTGCTATTGTGGCTACCTACCTGATTAGCCCCATTGTCCAGAGTTCCTCCTGTGTTTATTTGTCCCATCTTTAACGACAGGTCATTCTGGTTTCAGCCACAGATGACCTTGTTCTAGCACTCCTGCCACAGTAGGATTGCTCCATAAACGGTGAGTAAAGACTGAGTGTCTGGGGGTTAAAAGCCTCCACTGTCACAAACAAAGGGTAAGTTAACAGTGACTTGGTTGTGATTGTAGTAGGGCTTCTGTTCCTTCTGGTAGGATTCTTTCCTCAAGTTCCTTTTAGGGGATTGTGAGGCTTTATTGCCTGATTCAGAAAGTTACCCAGGGCTCTAAAATTAATAATTTGCTTGCCCTATATGGGCTAGAGTGAGAATTGAACACTATAGAGGTAAAAGAGACACATTTTGTTGTGTTCATTGTTTGTTGTGTGTAGTGGTGGTGTTGTGTGTGTTCTTGTCAAACTTTTGGTGTCTCAAATGAATTTGTTTAAGTCATGTTAGTGCCCTTTGGTCCAAACTGAAATATCTCAACAACAATTGGATGGATTGCCATGAACTTTTGTACAAACATTTATGGTCCCCAGTACGGCTGAAACTAACGATCATTTTAATTGTCGATTAACCTGTCGATTATTTTCTCAATTAATCGATAAGTTGTTTGGTCAATAAAATGTCAGAAAATGATAAAAAATGTGGATCAGTGTTTCCCAAAGCCCAAGATGACGTTTTGTCCACAACTCAAAGATATTCAGTTTACTGTCACAGAGGAGTGAAGAAGCTAGAAAATATTCACATTTAACAAGCTGCAAGAAGGAATTTTTATTCTCAAACCGATTTATCGATTATCAAAATAGTTGGCGATTACTTTAATAGTCGACAACTAATCGATTAATTGATTCATCTTTGCAGCTCTAGTCCCCAGAGGGTGAATCCTACTGATTTGGTGATCCTCTGACTTTTTCTCTAGCACCACCAGCAGGTTTACATTTGGGGCTTTCGCTGAAATACATGGACAACTATTGGGTGGATTTCCATACATTTGGTACATTTGGTACATTCATGTTCAGGACAAGCTGTAATAACTCCCTCAACTTTTCATGCAGCGCCATCATCAGGTTTATGACTATACTGCAAAACTTATTTCATGACATTCCCATCAGCATTAGCTGTACCTTGTGTTTAGATTTAATTAGCAAATGTTCCAAATGTACCAAAACTAAACTAAGATAGTGAACATGGTAACATTGGATCTGAAAAACATCAGCATCTCATTCATTGTAAGCTTTTAGCATGCTCACAAACATTAGCATTTAACTCAAAGCACTGTGCCTAAGTACAGCCTCACAGAGCCAGTAGCATGGCTGCAGAGTGCAGACTCTTAGTCTTGTTAAAAAATATCAGATTTGTCATGTTACTTCAGCACTCAACTCGTCTAAAATTTGAAAGGTACTATGGCAAAACACAGAACATGGTTTAAAGCCTTTAAACTCAATAAACAATCACTAAAAAGGCTAACCACTTATTTGTTTAACCACTGTGTCTTCATCAGGGAGACTGAGAAAAGTGCTGATCTAACACTCCTATAGTTGCTGTGAGGAGAAGCCTCTTGAGAAGGCACCTAGGAGCTCGGCCCACTCCCTGGGTAGACACAGACAGAATGCTTCAGATTAACTGGTTTTCTTAATGTCGCCTCTCTGGCGAAGTTTCTTTTAGAGGGCTGAGAGGCAAACAGGCCCCAGTGAAAGACTCACTCCCCATTAGTGGAGGTAAATGGCTCTTCTGTGTGCAACCGGTTAAAGCAGGGCAAGATAAAGGGCCTCTCCACACACTTCTTCAGCCAGATTAGAGAGGTGACTCTTTTCTTGAGGATGTAAATGTTTATACGTGCACATGGGGAGCACTCTACCGTAGGAACCTTAGCAGTGTCACTGTTACGTTTATCATCAGATATTTGCAAAGCTCTGGCCGTCAGCAATGAAGACGCTCATAATAATGCATTTCATTCTACAAGTTTAAGTTTACATTTAAGCTACACCTTAAGCTTAAATGTTATAATAACCACTGCTTTAGTATTAAATGTTGGAGGAAATTGGTTTAAAGTCATGGAAAATACGCAATGAAAATTTTGTTTGACCTTTAGGTGCAATAACAACTATTTAAAGTAATTCTAGGAAAACACGGACTGACTTGGACATGACTTGAAAACACTTAAGGCTTGAGAGTAAAGTTCATTATTTGATTTTACAGTTTTTAATGGTTACATATCAGGGGTTGTTATGTTATATGTATCATACGTTTATGAATTAAAAAATGTCCCCATGTTTTGCTTGAGTTGCCAAACTAGAAGAATACATTTTTTCCATGCCACTTCTTCAACTCTAACTCTTCCTTACTTCTTGAGAAAGGGGAAAAAAACTGCACCTAATCGCAGGCTCATTGCTTCCTTGCCAGCTACCAGCCCCTGATTGCATTTTAGCCGAGAAGTAAATACTACATGCTCAGTTACCAGGTGAAATCAAGCAGGCAGATGTGTCTGCAGCCTCAGTAGACACTCGCTGGACCTTGCTTCTGTCTACCTGTCCCACAGAGGTTCTTGCCAAGTCAGCTGCTGCTGATCCATGTTGCTGAGTAGGTATGTGTGTGTGTGTGTGTGTGTGTGTGTGTGTGTGTGTGTTTGTTTGTTTGTGAGAGAGAAAGCGAGAGAGAGAGAGAGAGAGAGAGAGAGAGAGAGAGAGAAAATAAGAGTAATTTAGTTTACTTTTTTCAGAAATAAACATGGAATACAGATCTAAGGCAACGCATTTGTGAGATTTAATACACCTCCTTTCTAATGAATAAAATAATAACTCAAAGTAATACCGATAACTTCAGATTTCTACTCACACTCCCCAGAATCCACCAGGCCTGTTTGTTATGGGGAGTGTACAAAGGAAGAGAGCAGCAGAGGTATGTTTGCCAGAGAAGGGGTGAGAATACAATAGCCCTCCTTCCAAGGGTCTGTAACCAAAGACTCTGAAAAAGTCACTGCCTGCAAATAAAGAGCCACTGCACAGCTCGCATTACAACAAGGACAGCATGATACAACTCAGCTCTTGTTTGAAGTACACCACCAAATGTTCGTTGAACAAACACAGCACAATGCACATTATCTAATATTGATGATCCAGTAATACCCTATATTATTCTTATTTGTATAACAGCTAACAATGAATTTATATTATTGATGCTACTGTCTAGTGTTTGATACTGTCATGTTTCTTAGCACTAGCAGACAGTGTTTTGGTGTGATTCATGCACTAAAAGCGGGTTCATTGACTAAGAATGACAGTGACTGTGTGAACCTTTACCCCCATATGCTGTCAGATCTGAATCATTTTATTAACCTTTACTCACAGACTTCCACAGACAGATTGGATAGTGTCAATTGGTACACTAACAATGCTTTTGGGTTATTGACATTTACATTTTTAACATTTAACAATTTTGAGTAAAAATATCAGACTGAGATAAGAGACTGACTAAATGGTTGGCTCTTTTGCAACAACCTGTCAGGGCATTGTAAAGAAATCGGTCACTATACTAATGCCACAATGCTAAATTGAGTAGCATTTAATGTTGAATTTAATTAAAAACTTACAAAAAAGTTTCATATTGAAATGCATGTGTATCATTAAACCTGCAGTAAATTAATCTGGTTTTTCCTTTAAGGTATATATGGCATTGTACTGTAGCAAATACAACTGAATTAATCAAAACTTAATGCAAAAAGACGTTTTTGAGGTAAAACACTAAAATGTGACAATGGTGAGATTTCCTTTAAATGACAACTTTCCCTAATAAACACTTGTCTGTATTTTGTCAATAGTTGCATCCAGCCAAAGTCTGAAGGAGCCTCTCTTTGCAAATTTCCGGGCCTCCCCGTTGCTTAAGGTTGTGACCCCTCTTTTTATTTTTCCCGGGGCTGTTGGGTTAATGAAGTAACAACAAACTAGGCCTGCGGCTAATTTGGAGTGGCACTTCCTGGCCCCTCCTGTCTCCACGAAGACGTATTTCATTTTCTCTTATCTCTGCCTCGGTCATGTGGCTTTCCGCATGAACGCCCATGTCTCCCCCAGTTGCACGACTAATGGAAACTTTGTTAATGTCATTAATCTGCAGACCAGGACATGAACCAAACACGTTTAACCTTTCTGGGCAGGCCTCTGCCACCAAAGCTGTAGTGACTGTTCACACACTCTGAACTTGTGGCTCAGTGTGATGTGTAACGATATGAGATTCTCTTGTCCAAATCAATTTAAGCCACGGTAAAGCCATGTGGGACTAACATCCAACATAGCAAAGATTTATACAAAATAATCTTCACAAAATGTTTTTAATTGGTCTGCTGATACCAAAGTTTCACCAGGAAAAATGCTTGATAACGTTTTCTGAGAAGATCCCTGCATCTCTCAGTTTACACTGCATATCCATCTTTTCTAATCAGCCTCACTTGACTGAACGGGTGTTTATAGATGACAGCACTCTCACTTCCACCATGCACATTTAAACAATGGTAATGTCAAAAGACTGCTTAATGACTAATCAGGTGGCTGTGATTCATACCTTATTCAAAGCCCTTATTCACACATTCCACCAGCTCCATGAATGGACACTCAGCCCTACATGTCATATACTTTCATTCATAAAGAAGACAACAATGAGAGGGGGAGAGAGGTTGCAAAAAAAGGAATCTCTCTGGTAGGATGGGTAACCCAGGGGACATTTTCTTTTGTGTGGCTTATGGGGCCAAATGCCAGCAGGCTTACCTCCACGCTGTCTGTCTGTGTGTGTCCCCCTTTCCTTTGCTCACAGTAATTAGGAGGATCTTAATGGAGAGGGGGTTTATTAGTGTCTGAGGAAGGCTTTAAACTTCACTTTAATTAAGGGGGATTCAGCAGACAGCTTGTGTGGCGATGTCACCCATTTTATAAAATCCTTGTTTGGGCACAACAGGAAAATAGAAGTGGGTTCTTTAAAAGGAAGGGAAAAAAAGTCTTTCCAAAGGAAGGCCGTCTAGACCTGCGGTCAGACACAGAATAGATAGTGTGACCCTATCTGAGTATTAAGATGACGGTCATTATCTGCCAAGAAATTCCACGTGTGCATGCTGGGAGCAAACAAACCGTCCACCCCCCCCACCCCCCCACCCCAGAACAAACCGTCCACCCCTCTGAAATTGTTAAAAGATAACCTCACTGCTTAAATTTTGGGGGGGATTAATTTATTCTCAGCATATCCTATGGCCATTCATGCAGGATATAAAATCCTAGATTATTTCCTGCTTGGTTAAACCGCATCCGGCCAGTCCCTCTCACAAAGCCATTCTAATGTTGCCATTAGTTATGCTCCTCTGGTGGCCAAAAGATTGATCCCAGACACTTGGAATCCAATAAATGTGTACATGAATGGCAGAGGGAGATAACGCCTTTACCAGAGATAGTGCGAGGGGCCGATCAGTGCTGAAACACGATTGGAAAAAGACGATTAAGGATATACTATTTGAAAATAACCTTTGCCTTGTCCTTTTTCTGTTTATGCTGTTTATTATATTATTCACTCTTTTCAGATCAACATTAGCCACTGACAAACTGAAAAATGTTTCTATTTAAGTAGTTGTTTATTTGTTTGTTAACAACTAAAGTATCAGGTGTGTTGTAATTTGAAAGGATGTTTTATTAAAATTGTGTTGGATAATGAAAAAAGAAACAAATCAGAAAGAAGCCTCTCCGTCAAAAAAAAAAAAAAAAAAAGGAAACTACCATCCCAACAACCACACGACATGTACTCACTCATAAAAGCTGGTGTTTTCACAGACATCATGGGGCTATAAAAGTTGAGTCTTCCACAATAACTGCAGCTGCTGGAAGCCTACAGAGGGGATCTGATAATGGGCCTGAGGGGAAACGACAACATGCTCAGGGACCAGGGATTGTCTGGAAGATAGATAAGAAGACACAGGAACAGGTTATCAGCTAGTTTATGAGTTGACACTCTGCCTAAACACTCACCTGTTCTGCAGGAATCACAAACAGGCATCCCATCAATTCATGCAGGGATCTTGCTGTTATGGATCATATAAATAGCCTATCTTTTACATGTTTTAAATCAGGTCTCATACACATATTTAGCTCTATTTTATTAAAAGAAAATAGTATTTTACATAAACACATTTTTTGCTTATATTTAATTTACATGTGTTTATGAAGAAAACAGAGAAAAGTCAGACACATAATTGACATAACTCTCAGACTTCGCACTGTAAACCCATTCTGGTTCCAGCCAGTGTGCAATCTGAGAAAAAGCATCACATCTAACATGGATGAAAACTGATGCTGTGCTTCAAAACAAGTGAAAACATATCAGACCGGGCTCCTGGGACTCACAAGGAATGCAGTATTTCCACCCAGAACTGTTGTCTAATTTTATGAGAAGACATTGTCAAAGTTATATGTCTAGATTTTTTACTTGTCACTTCAAGATATATAGATACATTGTCCAACTCTGCCTGGATTAGTCGGCTGTCACAATGCACTTACACAAATTCCTTAATTGGCGCCAATCATTCAACAATGCAGTGATTTTCCTATTGTATTAGGGCCACTAAAACACTGAAAACATACAAGCATGGAAATACAATCTGTTTTAAACTTGACTTAACTTGTCTGAAATCGCTCATTATAATTTTATACAAAGCAATGACTTATTTCGGAATGAATTGGTTTCATGCTTTGAGCAGAGAAGGGAGAAGGAATTAGCTGAAAGAGCAGCTTGACTGAGATAAATGGCAGCTGACCTGGGAGAACAAAGAAGTGATTTGCCTTGTGGCACTACTGGACAGGTACTCTCAAAACACTTCCTGTGTAGGTGGAGAACAGTGGCTCACCCTGGGCTATTCTGAGAGAAAGTCGTAATGAAAAGCTTTTGTGGCAATACATGTCAAGGACCAAGACAGATAGTTTTATATCACTTTCTATGAATGATACTTTACTTGTTTACAGCATTTACGTAAAGTTACTGACTGCTTCCTTCACTCAAAGCTGACAGAAGAAAAGACTACAGTGGGTATTATTTTTGTGAGAAATTGCATTTTCCCACAAAGAAATCCCACGAAGCAATAAGAAACAATGCCAGTTTCTCTTTTCCAGTGACTTCTTCCATACACGATAACTATCACCACATCATGAATAATTAAGTAGAGTATTTTTGTTATCATCTTTAGGCAGCTTGTGCCTGTACACTAATGTACAGCGAATGTATGCAAACTGAAATGTTTAATTGCAAAATATTTCTAAAAACGTCATATCACTCACAACGCTTTGTAGTTTTACGATAAATAACAAACATAGTTACATGACATGCCTCAATGTGCGACCACAAAGTTACTAAATCAAAGCGAAATGTTCCTTTCCATGAAAAAAAACAAAAAAAACAGCACAACTGTAGACTGCTCAACTGCATGGGTACATTCACCAGATTTTTTATCATTATGCTTTCACCCACATAAATGATCAAAACAAATGACAATCTCTGTGAGCCCACAAAAGGGAGTCTGACAGCCATTTCCACAACAGATGTTTTTACAGAGGGGTGTCTTCTCTCCGCTGAGCAGTCTCACACATGAGAGACCCCCAAAAGCTTCAGAGAAACGTCCAGAAAACCAACATGTAAATTTGTAACTGCCATGTCTCAGACTAGCAGGCCCACACCAATTTTATTTCTTTAGGGGTAAAAAACAAGGAAAAACGAGAAATTGTTATAAAGGCATGCCCAAATATACATATCAGTGTGAATGATTTGAAAAGGCGGAGGAATAGAATTAGAACTTCAATATCAGAAAAAGACAACAGACAACATCGTTATATGTTATCATGAAAAGATAAGTCCCTATTGATCCAGGTTGTGGGCAAAGACTGCACTATTGACAGGAAGACAGAATATGTCGGAGGGGCAATATTTCATACATTTGGCCTGCTCACTCCATCAATGTGAGAGGGTGTTTTTCTGGGCTGTATATAATAACACGTGTGCTCTTTATTTCCTTCAGATCAATGGTAATGCGAGGCGGGCCACACAAGATGGATGCCACAGGCAGGTTAACCTATCGACTGCTGAACAGAGACACACAGACTAAGACAAGGGAGACCAACCATTTACTGAGATGAACCTAAGCTAGTTGTGTTTTGAATCGCCCTACTTGGCACCTGCCGTATTCCTAACAAAACTTTTTTTTAACCCTTGTAATGTCTTAGAAAGCTGCACACATTTTTTTGTGTTAGCGGGTCAAATTTGACCCATGATTTAACTCAGCCCAAAATACTCATAAAACAATAATTATGATCCAATATTGTTTTTCACCTCATAGCTAACTTATTATGTATGTTTTTTTGGCCCCAAGGACCTTTCATCTTAAAATATACCACTCGTTTTTAACTTTTTTTTTTTTTTAATTCACTCATTATATTTCCAATAATGAAGACAATGGGTAATTATGTTATCTTACTATACTCAACTAAAATAGAACAAACTTTCAAAATGATTTGCTTGTGGGATTTTTTCAACTTAATATTATTAACCGTAGTGACATCTGTGGTGTCATGGGTAAAAAATTGACCCGTATAGATTTAGGTTAGGAAAAAGGTAAGTCTTTGAACAAGAATACACATCCAATGAAGAGGAGGGTCCAAATGACACAAATGCTCAAAAAGAGGTCTTTAACTGCAAAACTGTGATTCAACATCTTACATTGTTTACTTCCATATATGTATCTACTATATATCCATTCACTGTTTAAAGATCTATTTGTTTCTGCATTAAATATATAATTGTTTGATTAGATTTGAGACAATTTTTTGCGTGCTTCATGGTCTACACGTCCTGTCTAACCCCGCACTCTTGGAAGTTGAAGTGGAGGGGGGAAATGGCAATGGGCTGCCTGGTGACCACTTCCTGGAGACAGACGGGAGGGAAGGCTAGCCCACACAGGTGGCCCGGATCTGGATCAGGTCAGCCGCGCCTTCGGACATCCAGCCAGCAAATCTCATGCCCATGCTCCATGCCTCGTCACTAATCTGCAGCTCTTTAGAAATAAATAAAAAAAAGTGTACGGGTAAAATTCAATTAAAAAACATATGCCAACTTTGACTTCACAAGTGTTGTTAATACTGTATTTGTGTGAGAATCTACACAATAACGCTTTGAATTACACAACCTTCAAGACCAAGCAGAGAGAGGTACCATGATTAGATCTGATTAAAGATGGGTTATGATTGTAAAGGAGGCCTTATATTGTAAAAGTTTCAATTAATTAAACTGTACTGTGCTTGAATTCACCCTGTAAATGCACCTTTTGTAATGCCTTGGAACAGATATGTTAAGTGTTTGAATTTTTTAACAAATTCTCTCTCCAAATAATGTGCTGATCACATCTCTGCGGCACAGGTGATTCAACTGAAAGTATCAGATAATTCTGTGCCTTTCTATTGTGGATGCAATGCTACACATTCACTAAGAAAATACAATAAAATCTAAATATGAAGTCACTGTGGCTGAACTGCAAATCGAACGTTAATAGAATAATACTGTTCCGACAGACAGCTCCGAGCATTATTGTCTAAAGTTGGGTAAAGGGTAATTAATTTGGCAGTAAATCATTCAGTGTTTTGGTGACTCTGATGAGAATTGTAATCTTTTTTTTTTTTTTTTTTTTGCTCAGACATCCCCCCTAGTCCCCATTGTCTGTGTGAAAATGGAAATCTGTGCCACCAATACAATATCCACATTATGTGCCCTGCCTCGACATTGTTGCATGACATGCTTGATTGTACCCTGCATACAAGAACGGAAATGTGTAAACATACCATTAGCACATATTAAGGTTTGCCCTCCACTTATATTAATGTGTAATGTATGAGTTTATAAGTTTTTAAATTATTTGTGTTTGAATAAAATACCTCTTTGACATTTGTAGAACAGTCCGTTCTTATGCCTTATAGCAGAAGAAATGCATTCATTTCCATGTTGGTTTCCCTTCATATATGTGCTTTGGAAAAACATGGTCTATTTTAAACTTACATTAAATACATTTGACAAAAAATGTATGTAAATATATTTAATTATCTAGTTTACTGTCACACAGATCAGACACACAAAACTATCACAAGAATACGCTTCTGTCACACCTAAGGCTGGGTATCGCCAATGATTTCCTGAATCGATTCGATTCTAATTCACAAGGTCCCGATTCAATTACATTTCCGATTCGATATCAATTACATTAGGAAAATTTCAGTCAATACCAATACCTATTTAACTTGGATATAAAAGAGGTTCTCAGAGAACTTGTGCTGTAAATTGTACAAGCGAGAAGCAAGCCTCAATTGTTTTTTAAATAATGCACCAGGTTAATGTTTACATTAGGATTTGACCCCCAAAAAGTTTGTTTAAAGTACTTTTTACTTAACAGGACTAAGATGACAGTCATTGAACAGGCATATATTAAAAGATTGATTTCAGGATTGTATTAATTGATATCAGAACACTGAAAGATTATTTTAACCCAGCCCTAGTCACACCGTTTTAACTCAACCACTCTACTGTACTTGTTTGTGCATCCCTCAATGGCAATTTTTATTAATAACACTGCTTGAGGCGAAAGGTGCAACATGTTTCTTGTTATTTTTATTATTATTATTTAAGGTACATGACGTTGATATGCATTGATTTAAAGTATTCTGTGTGTGTGTGTGTGTGTGTGTGTGTGTGTGTTTACATGTTATGATTATACAATGAAATGCAAATCTCTTTTGTTGTTTTGTTGTTACTGGAAGGTGTCACAAGCACCATCTTGTGGATGAATTACTGCTGTCACTTGTAACTCAATGCTGCCACCTTGTGTTGGGACACCTTTTACTCTAAAAAGAAGAAGAAAA